>NC_141376.1:19463350-20046798 GCF_017979445.1 Akebia trifoliata
AAATGATGAAGATAGCTGCATTTTTTAAGGAACTCTGACAGTGGTGACTGTTCCAGTGACTGTGTTTGATGGAGGGAATCCAAACTATTCAAATTCAGGAAGAAAGTGGATTGCCCTAATTGTGAAATAAAAAATATGGGGTTGCCCTTGGTACACGGGTGGCCCTAATAAATAACTGGAATGCCTTTATAATTTCCCCCAATTTAAAGATTAGGATACACTTTTCAATCGTTACAAAGATTTGGCACAAATTATAATCTCAATATTTCAAAACATTGGCCCTACTTGGTATCTTGCAAAAGATAGAAAATGCAAAACTTTGCAATTGCTTGGTTTTGCATTAATTGTAAAAAATTATAATTTTTTTTAAACCTATTTAGAAATTTAATACAAATAAATCCACAAACCATAAAATTTGAGAGTGTTAAAAAATGTGTTTACTAACTCCCAAGTGACACTAAAAATGCATTGAAATTATTATCTTCTCATTCATCATACCTAGCTAGAGTGGAAAGCTCAAGAGAAGTAACAAATTAGGATTTTCTTATATCTATTAAAAAAATCGTAAACATATAACATCAAATGAATTTTTTCATGAAAGTTAGACATTCATATAAAAAGACCAAATCTTAACTAAAGCAAATCAATTTGGTACTAAACTCTAGACATCAATTTATTCAAAATGACAACCTTTAAAATATCAAATATAACCGTACTGTTAAAACCGTAGTGGCATGGATAAAAGTTCATAAACCCTCGCATTCGTGCAATTTTGATTGAAGGTATGATCTAAAATCATAATTTCAAGAAATCATGAAGTTTTGATTAAAAATGGAGAAATTGAGAACAAGGATGAAGAAGAGGAGATAAGAGGCATACCGAAAGAGTACGAGGCACCAGAAATAAGAATATTGAGAAGCTTGTGTAGAGATATTAGATTGTCTTTAATGCGTCATGAACCCTTAGAAAGCTTCATCACTAGATCTTGAAATGTCGCAACTAGAAGGTTTCTTCTGAGTAGTTAAGGTTTATGACATCTCAATTGAGAGATGATCTAGATCTCCATTGATGAAGATTTATGTTTTAAACCCACTTATTCTTCTACCCTTAGACCTCCTATTCTAAGTTATAACCTGTTAATTTGAACTTTTTTGTTGTATTAGATGAGATGAAATTGTCTAAAGAGATGAGATTGTAAGTGATCCAAAGATCATCTAGTTTGTTGGAAGATAAATTCTTCTGAATGAGCTTCATTGAGGTTGGAATCTCATACACACAAAAAGAGAGATGGGGGAAGAAGAACGAACCTGGTGGATTCAACTGAGAGTTGAGCTAGTCGGTAAAGTTATTCAATGGTTTTTTCATTGTAAAATATTACTTTAAAAATGTCAATTTTACGAGGTTTTATCATTATTTTCTGTGGGGTCCATATGATAGATAAACATACCAAGCACATAGAATTAGTAAAATAATTGCCGTCGACAATAAATTTTACAAATCTACCCTAAGATTCATGAAATAAGATCGCAATATGATTTTGTTGATTTTAAATGAAAACAAAAGTACAAATCTCAATATTTTCCTCTGATTAATAGTCAAGTACAAAACGATGATGTATGTAACTTTTCTTCTCTCCGGGCTTTGCACTTTATCAGCTAAGAAAGTTACTTTGACGGTGACTTTGTTTTGTACTTGATCTTTTATAAAGGCTTCTGTAGATTTGTTTCTCTTTAGATTTCGTGCTTTATCAGTTAAAAAGAATTTCTTAGCTTTTGGAGAAGGGTGTTATACTTGATCTTCTTTTTAATCGGAGTCTGAATCTCTAAAGAACTTTATTTTGTTTCTGGATGAGGGCTTGGAAGTTTTTTCTTCTCTAGAGGGAGAGTTTCTATCTTATGGGAGAAAGTGGTCCAGATCCCCCTTCAAATGAGGAAAGCTCTTGTATTTATAAACTTAAAGACAATTTAGCTTTCCAATCAATCATATCCCAACTTAAAGAGATTTGATTGACTTGTTTACAGGTTTAATTCATCCAAATCCAATTTTAAGGATTTTATTGATCATTATTGGGCCAAACTCATTTATTTGGGTGTAGGGCCAAATATTTAATATGTGGATCACTTGAATTTGTTGGATCACGGGTTTTATCTGAAATACCCAAAATCTAAATTATAAGAGGTTCATTCCCAATCAATTAATGGGCTTAATTTAGATGTGTGGTCCATTTATAACTTTTAGGGTCTTTCTTGTGATTTGTGAAAGATGTAGGGACCTTGTCAAAATTTTGACTCCTACAAATGCCCCTTCAAGGATGCATTGTTAGAGGCGGAGCTGAAAGCGATGTATCCTTGATCTTGATCAAATTTTCAACTAACTCGTGTTTATATGCATTTGATCTTTGGGAATAATTGATGGCAATACTTAGAGGTTATTCACGTGCCTTGACCCTGATATATGCTGCGACTTTTTTTTTAAGCATCATATGAGGAAATTATATCTCCATGCCTCAAGGTTTAGTGTTACGACTTAGGGTAGTGCCTTGAGTCTTTTGGTATGTTACCTAATTGTTGATGATGCTTGAAAATAACTTAAAGTTTTAAACTACCTGAAAATATATAGCTCTAATATACTCACATTCCATATAGTCGAGATACATGGGATTAAATCCACATGTTTGATGCACCCATGTAACTAAGGCAGTAGCTTTACTTCATCCAAAACACTTGGAAACATTGGCTTGGATGCTTGTTTGCCTCAACATCCAAAGATTTGTGTGAAAGATTTCACCTAATAATCGATCTACCACAATTTTAGGAGGTTTGATGATGGAGATCATACAAAAATAAATGGTGATACATCATGACAACAATTGATCATAATATTTTCCATTTAACCAAATCAACGTTTCATGCACTGGCTTTAGAAGCCCACGCATTCAGGCCTCTTTCTATTTTTTAGTGGGCACTTTCAAAACAGAAGTCCATTACTTCTTTGGGGGCCCAATTACTTTAGATTCAAACATGGGTGTACCATGTGCCTGGGAAGCATGGGATTAGCTTTTCTTGTCTCATCTTCAAGATATCTTGAGAACTCAAATTTAGGAATCTAACTCTATCTAGAAAGATTCTATGCAATGGTTCAAAGGAATACACCGTATCAAAATATGGAGTAGCAAATCTTCCAAATGGAAAATTTAATTCTCACTTGAGCAAAACAAGAAGCGTAGTGTTGATGGTGGGCTTAGATAGTGGAATCCAAAAATTTTCTTCTTCAAGAGATTACAGGGGCTGCTCAAGGGTTTAAAGAAGATGGTGTTTTGGATGATGATATCACGGGATTTCTTGAAGAAATGGCAATCAATGGTTGAACAAGATCTTCAAAATGGATTTTGGGCTGAAGGATGGAATTTATTTTAATATTCTGATATGGGTCGACTCACCAAGATTTTAAGTTGATCTTGAGAGATTCCACTGACTAGATGTGATTGAGTCGCCTCAACTTTAGTTGGAACGAGTTGAATGGACTAAAAATAGGCCCAATTTGTTTATTGTGGGCCCAAATTGATAGTTTTTTTTTCAAACCTCGCATCATCGACAGATTGGTTTCATTTAGGAAACCTTTAAAAATGTTCCCTAATTTCGATAAATCTCTTGAATTTGAAATCCTTCATCTATTTGAAATCGAAATCTTCAGTCCATAATAGGAGATAATCTTATTTTCCAATTAAAACTCCTTGGGTTCTATAAAATTGAGGCTACATTTTTTTATTTACCTTACCCCAAACAAGAGGATTATATACAGGTACAGAAACTCCCTCCCTCTCTTTCTTCTTTTCTTTCCTCTTTTGATGGACTGGCCATGTTAGTAGAAACAACAAGGTCTGGGATTGAGTTGTTTCCTTAGCATAATGAACATAGATCATGGAAGCTTTGAATGGGTTAATCCACTTTAATCACAATAACAGAGATGAGATATATTGGCAAGCTAATCCTAACAACTGGGGTTCTCATTGTCTTCAAAATATGTGACTGCAACAATTGGTTTTGTCATTATATTTCATGGTGCTTTCGACAATCACTTGAGTGGTGGGAGAAGATGAAATCAACAAAGGGTAGTGAGCACATTGAAAGAAAAGATGATGATCACGGATCGAGATGGGATATATTTAATGTGACGATCAAACTGGATTTTAGGTTTGAAAACCCATCCCTAAAGATGACACATGGTGGTTTGCTGATCTCCAACAAAGTTACAGCATCATAATCAATTCACCTATTCTTTTCTTTTTTCTATTTTTCCTTGTTTTTCATATATGTTGATGCAACAACCCAGTTGCCACAACCTTGCTGGCAACAACAAGGTTTACGAGGGAGGATAGAGCTCTTGGAAACGTCACAATGGTCATCAACAGTAGCAGCTACAACAATTTTCTCATCTGCTTTGAGTTTATTACATCAATTTGATGGCTCCGATTTTCTATTGCAACAACGTGGCAATAGCAACATTAGATTTATTTTCTTTTTCAGAATCAGAATTGTTGGAAGAATTTGAGCTGCTCGGAATGACTTTCTTATCTTACTCCAACCGTTCTTTGAAACAAAGGTTGGGGCTGTTTTTTTTTTTTTGGTAGCAACAATAGTCGGCGGGTACTAAATAGATGGGCTTTTGGATGGTAGGCTATCCCATAGAAGGTTGGGACCCACAATAGAGTAAATTTTTTACATAACCTTCATCTCTACATTCTTTTTACTTTTTTTTTCCTTTCTTTTGGTTCTTTATTTTCTTGACCTTCCTTTTCGTAACAATGACCAAAACTTTGTGGGTATCCTTTTACAATTGCTTTTTTTTATTTTTCGTACTTTTCTTGTTACAGTAAGCTTGATTTTTTTTACCCTTGCAAAAACATAATTGATTGTTAAAACGCTGAATGAATCTATTTCCTTGCATCAATTTGATTGATATGGTACCTTTGACGAGCATCGAATTGTTCATTAGCTACAAAAAGCAGTCATGCTGGTGTTTGACTTGTTGGGAATGGGATGATGAGAAATATGCATAAGTTGGTTAGCCAGTTTTCAAAGTAGTTGTTTATCAGTGGTACTCGGAGGTGGACAATGCCAATTGCTTAGAAAAATCACATGACGAAGGATTTATACACGTCGATTGGCCAATTTCCAGAGAAGCTATTTATCAATGGTGCTCGGGGGCAAACAAAGTCAACTAGCTAAAAGAACCACGTGACGTAGGATTTGTAAACATCGGTTGGCCAATCTCCAGAGCAGTTGTTTATCAGTAGTGCTCGGGGGGAGGAGACAATTTCAATTGGCTAGAAGAATCACATGACGAAGTATTTGTACACGTTGGTTGGCCAATCTCCAAAGTAACTATTTATCAATAGATCTTGGGGGTAGATAACGTCAACTAGCAAGAAGAACCACGTGTCGCAAGATTTGTACACGTCGATTGGCCAATCTCTGAAGCAACTATTTATCATTGGTGTTTGGGGGCGAATACTGTTAACTAGCTAGAAGAGCAACGTGATGAAAGATTTGTATACGCCAGTTGGTCAATCTCCAGAGCAATTATTTATCAATGGTGCTCGGGGGAGGGGGGGGGACAACATCAACTAGTTAGAAGAATTACGTGATGCAAGATTTGTATATGCCGATTGGCCAATCTCTAGAGTAGTTGTTTATTAGTAGTATTTGGGGGGGGGACAATGCTAATTAACTAAAAGAATCATGTGATAAAGGATTTATATATGCTTGTTGACCAATCTCCAGAACAATTATTTATCAGTGGTGTTGGGGAAGGACACTATCAACTGGCTAGAGGAACCATGCGACGTAGGATTTGTACATGCCAATTGGCCAATTTCCAGAGTAGCTATTTATCAATGGTGTTCAGGGCAGGCAACGCTAACTGGTTAGAATAACCATGCAACGAAGGATTTGTGCACATTGGTTGACCAATCTCTAGAGCAACTGTTTATCAATGGTGCTCGGGGGCGGATAACGTCAACTTGCTAGAAGAGCCACATGATGCATGATTTATACACGTCAATTGGCCAATCTTTATTGTGATAATGTTAGGTTTGTATTATTAGGTTAACTATTGATTGTTTCTCAAAGTTTTGATGATTCTTTCTTTGATAAGTTCAAGAAGAATCATATTTTATAAAGAACAGTCAATATTTATCGAATAATATCGGCCTGAGATATTGAGATATAATGTATGTTTTTATTATTAGATTGAACATTAAATGTTTCTCATAGTTTTGATGGTTTCTTTATTTGATAAGTTCAAGAAGAATCATGTTTCACGGAGAACAATTAATGTTTATCTAATAATCTCTACCTAAATTATTGCATACTTTTGATCTCATTTATATTATAACTGCTTGATTTTCTGATCCACAAATATTAGCTTTGTTTAGTGGATCGAGATAAAAAAGGAAACCAAGATTTACTGATAAAGATTGTGAAAGTAAATCCAATTGATCTATATTTCTTTATCGTATTTTTTTAGTTTTCATTTCAGTAGTTTATTTTAGATAAATCCCTTTAAAAAATTATTTTTAATTGTTTCCGTAAACTTGAATTAGATTAGAAGTAAAAATACTTTGGATTAACGTTGTTTCTGTGGTTCGATCCTTGCTTGCCATGGTTTTTTTTTGTTCTTTATTTTATCATCATCTTACTTCCAATCTAATTCAATTTTAATAAGTTATTTAAAAAAAATTTCCAAGAGAGGATTTATCTAAAATAAACTACTATAATAAAAACTAAAAAATACGATAGAGAAGGGTAGATTAATTGAATCAACCTTTACAAGTCTTATCAATGAATTCTGGTTCTCTATTTATCTCGATCCACTAAACAAAGCTAATGCTTGTAGATCGGAAAATCAAGCATTTATAATATAAACAGATCAAAAGTATGCAATAATTTAGGTAGAGATTATTAGATAAACATTAACTATTCTCTGTGAAGCATGGTTCTTCTTGAACTTATCAAAGGAACTCTGTGAAGCATGGTTCTTCTTGAACTTATCAAAGGAAGAAACCATTAAAATTATGTGAAACATTTAATATTCAATTTAATAATAAAAATTTACGTTATCTCAATAACTCAGGCCGAAATTATTAGATAAACATTGACTTTTCTCTGTAAAACATGATTCTTTTGAGTTTATCAAAGAAAGAATCATCAGAACTTTGAGAAACATTCAATGGTTAACCTAATGATACAAACATAACATTGTCACAATAAAGCTATGAAGCAATTTGAGAATAATTAAAACACTGATAAATCTTGCTCTAACTTCCTCAACCGATCTAATGGAGATTTAGCCAACAGTCATCGCAAGAACAATAAAGAAAACATGAAAATGAAAAGGGATGAGAGAAAGAAATTATCTTTATTTTTTTCGACTTGAAACCGGTAGAGCCTCCTCATAATTTTCATAAAACTAATAATGAAAAAATATAAAAACCTAAACTAAAATAAAAGACAGAGAAGTTGACCTCCGGGGGAGATTGGAGAATCCCAAAAGATGAGATGCCCTTTGGTCTAGTCTTCTATTTATAGAGAAATCAGATTAGAATTTCTTGTGAAAATTAGGGTTTCGGAGACATTCCGTGTTTACGAAAAATATTAAAAATAGTCTATTACGAATGTATTCAGCCGGCAAGCTTCAGTTTGAAATTCGAGACTTGACCTTTTTAATTGATTGTGCCGCCGCCATTGACCATGGCGTCGCGATAAAATTTTGGTCAATTGAGTTGAATTTTGGTCCACGGTCTTTTTTTGGATCCTAGATCATAGTGGTAACTTCAAATTTTCCTGATTCACTTTGAAACTTCGCAAATAATTCTTGTTACATGTAAATAACAGTAATTAGTTCTGAATTACATAATTAAATTGAAAACAAGAATTATTATGGACTAACAATGAATTCTATGCAATTAGAGGGTTTAATGTATAATTTACTGATAAAGTTTATGTAATTAGGGCTCTAGAAACGACTTTCAAGACCATTATCACACCTCAAACCTAAATTTTGCTAATCCCGAGCAAAAATAAAATAAAAACTAAGTTACAAACTACTTTTGTAGGTTACACGATTGCATTTAGCAGATGCAGCAAGCCCTTAAACCCTTAGGTGCCTAGTGGACGAGTTTGACTCGTGAAAGTTTGTAGTGAATATACCCACAAAATTCAAACATTTTACAAAAATATAAAAATCAAACTCAATGGATGTAAGGCAAACATAATGATATTTCACAAATCAGTCAAAAGTCTATACGTTTGAGCAAATTCTAGTTTCCACTCCCCAGTTTAGAAAATTTCAAGAGTTACTTGAGTGCTCGTGCAGTTTTTCTAATTTTTCTTTTAAAAGTAACATCTTTTATAGGAACAAGATTTTACGTCATAACTGCTTAGAATGGTCGGTTTTTTCTCAATTCTAACTCAAAATTAAACATCCTATTTGGGATTGTGAGAGGTGTGGATGTTCACTTTAATACCTTTAAGGGGCTTTATCTGTGATATTCCAACTTACTCACGTTTTTACCATTGAGGGCTTCACCTTACTGAAAATACTTTATTTGGTCACATTGGATTCTTTTCTTTTTACACTTTTTCAGTTCAAGCATTTTTGCTTTGATTTGGCCTTTTTCACATATTTCTGCTTTATTTTTCAATTCTTTCACATTTCACCATTTTTTTTCTAATGGTCTTTTTACAAAAAGTAGGTAGCACTTTTCAAGGTACCCAGTCTAATCCTATGGTTGCTGTCCAAGTCATACTATTTCTAGTTCTATTTTTCTTATAAAGAGCCAACCAAAGGATAAGGAAGTCATAATTCACTAGATTTGGTGTCCTTTAATATTCTAGACAGAGAAGAGGGTCAACATTTATTCCATATTATTTTGATCAATCAAAGTGTCGTGAATTTTCAAAGTATTCTTTTGATTTTCTTTATGAGAAATAACCACAAAGAATTTATGATAAAAAATTAGGACATGAGCTAGAAATTTGAAATTCATATGTAAACAGTACATATAAAGAGTTTGAAGAAAATATTTTGCAAGTGTTAAATATTTTTGATTTTTTCAAATATTTTTTTCTGAAAATATGAAACTAAGCTAGCAATGAAATAAACATGAAATTAAACTACCAATTAAATGCAATTGTGAGTTGACCAAATACCCCCAAACCTAAATGACATATTGTCATCAATATGCAAGCAATAAGAAAATAGAAAAATGGTAGATCACACCTGAAACGGATTGAACATTAATGTGCAAAGTCTTGTTATAACTAATCTGAAAAGAGTGAAAGTTATAACAATGATAATTTTTGAAGCTGTTTTTGCCTAAAATAGAAAAAAAACAACCTAACTAAGAAATTAAAAACATCCTAATCTGATAAAGATATACTAACTACATTATTCAAAATAAAAACACATGGGTTGCCTCCTAAGCAGCGCTAAGTTTAACGTCTTCAGCCAGACTTATCAAAAGATTTGATTTTTAAGAATTATCCTAACATCTAATTTGACAAATACATTGATCGATTTTCCACCCCAAATGATAGGCATGATTGACTTACCACCCCAAATGATAGATAGATATATTTTGATCATCATTAAGATACATAACCGATTTTTTAAAATGATTAACATCCCTTGTTTGTCATTAGTTCTGAGTATCATCAACTTTTTCAAATAATTTTCATCCAACATATTCCCAAAGAGAATAGAAGTTGTAAGACAGGAAGGGTCGTTACAATCTTACGAAGTGATAAGCTGGATGGGATACGAGGTTGGAATTGATGTGACTAACAAATTAGAGTTCATACTTGGGTCTTCTTGAACAACAGTTTTCTCTGGTGGTGGATTAATTTCCTTAGTCAAATTTGTACACTCAACTTGTTCATTGGGAATTTGAAACAGAACTTGACTTTCGGGGACTATCTTATATGAAAACTAATCATTCTTTCTTTCTTTTAAAGGCAAAGTGAACGAATCAAGTTGGACTTCCATCATTGTTTCAATTGAAATTGTAACCTCATTGGTTTGAGTTTGAACTTCAATTGAGACGGTATTATCAATTATTGATGGATAATCATTGAAATTCTCAAACAATTAGAACTGGTCACTAAGGTTATTTTGAAAGAATGGTGAAATTTTCGAGAATAGTTGATCATTTCTCTCCTGTCGATATTTATTTGATCAATGAATTGTTGTTGTTAATGTAGGTTGAACTGTATTTGTTGGTTGATCTATTTTTATCGAATTAGGGTCTCATCCATTATGGACTCTAATGATGAAGTTGGAGGAGAGGACACATATGGGGGAGTGGGTGTTGACCCAAGCTCTGTAGCTCTATAATCGCAAAATTGTTGAGAATCATAGGATCGTTGGGGAATTATGGTTGGATTCATTCTTAAGGTGTCGTGCATATAAAAATCCTCATAGCTACTTATGTGACTACCTTGGTTGAACTTGTTCTGACTAGGTATGGTATCTGAGGAAAACTAATTATTTACATGGTATGGTTGGTTGAATGAATTAGGTGTCGATATCCAATAAGAATTTTGAGAATTACGGGCCATGAGCAGACTCGGACAATACTCGATAGAATGACCATAATTATTACATTGAATGTATAGGATCCACAATTCTCTCCTAAACTCTATGATGATGCAAAATTTATTTGAGATTCTATATCTACTTTAATATACACTACGGACTCTCATAGAAAATAAGGAGAAATTTACACGTGCTTTATGGGTTTCGATTAGACTAGACAGCTCTTAACTATTTTCAAAGGGATATCTTGAACCTCCAACCCAGTTCTCTGAAAATAAAATCAGCTAGTTTAATCCCCAGATGAGAGGTGGTACACAATGCTAAGCAAAGGCATTCTTAAATCACCTCTTCATTAAGAATAGACGTAGTTTATCCCCCTCGTACAATAGGGTACAACGGGGCAGGATTGCACTTAGGCATTGACTTCGATTAAAAAGTGTAATTGGTGCAACTGAGGCTAGCTGTGCCTATTGAACTCGATGGGACCCATGGTCAAGTCTAATCATATTTTAATTAAATTGGGCTTGTGTGAATTAATTTCCTAATAGGGTAAAAATTGATGATGAAATCCGATTCATATGTTGTTAGTGTCATCCTTGTAAGGGTGCCTTTTTTACTATTGTGCAATCGGAAGTGTGTAGTTAATTCACTCAAATTCAATACAGAAACCCACTTGCAAGGGAAGTGTGGGGGTTTTGATTTTTATCTCCCGTTCTAGGCGGGCGTTGATTGAGTTGAGTCGACTCGGGCCACCGACACCAAACTCGGTGTACGAACCCGAGGAGCTGAGACAGTTATGTCCCACTGTCATCCCCCCTTAATTCTATTACAATCTGAGCCTTCTCGAACTAATTATAATTGAATTAAAAATAAATTAAAAATATCTAAAAAGAAAATTCTACTATAGTTCTACTTTAAAAAAAAATAAATTCTTGGTTCTTCATCAAAGAATCGGATTAGGGTAATAGAATAAAATTTCTGAACCACGTTACTCCTAATCAAATCCTTCAACTGAAAATAGAAGACAAATCAAAGTTAGAATTCCACAAAAATTATATATTCATTGAAATTCAAAAGTCTGAAGAAAAATTCTAAAAAAATTTAAAGTACGAATCTCGTGGTTTGACCGCGGCGCCACAGTTGACTTAGGTGGCGCAAATTTTTTTTGATGAAATTGATCAAATTTTAGGGTTTGTATGTATTGCCTTCAGGAATCCAAATTTTTTT
Organism: Akebia trifoliata; assembly: GCF_017979445.1. Taxonomy (NCBI): domain Eukaryota; kingdom Viridiplantae; phylum Streptophyta; class Magnoliopsida; order Ranunculales; family Lardizabalaceae; genus Akebia; species Akebia trifoliata. Next base: position 19,475,174 of record NC_141376.1, read on the forward strand.
TTCAAATTTTTCTGAAATAAAAATTTTGATCGACAGAAAACTGAATCAGATTTTCAGATAAAAAAAAATATTGGATTACACCATTGTCCCTAGTAGCGGCGCCAATTTGTTCGAGCTGTAGATGATAATAAAATAAAGAAAAAAAGAAAATCTTGGCAAGTAAGGGTTGAACCACAGAGACAATGTTAATCCAATGTATTTTTTACTTCCAATCCAATTCAATTTTAACAAGTGATTTAAAAACAATTTGTAAGTGATGATTTATCTAAAATAAACTACTTAACTAAAAACTAAAAAAATTATGAAAGAGAAGTGTAGATCAATTGGATCCACCTTCATAAGCTTTATCAGTGAATTCTAGTTCCCTTTTTATCTCGATCCACTAAACAAAGTTAATATTTGTGGATCGGAAAATCAAGCAGTTATAATATAAATGAGATCAAAAGTATGCAAAAATTTAGGCAAAATTATTAGAAAAATATTAACTGTTTTCTGTGAAGCATACTTCTTCTTGAACTTATCAAAGAAAGAAACCATCAAAACTATGAAAAACATTTAATATTCAACCTAATAATAAAAACGTACACTATCTCAATAACTCAGGTTGAGATTATTAGATAAGCATTGACTGTTCTTTATAAAGTATGGTTCTTCTTGAACTTATCAAAGAAAGAAACATTAGAACTTTGAGAAACATTCAATGGTTAGTCTAATAATACAAATCTAACATTATCTATAAAGTAATTTCGAGAACAATCAAAACATTAACAAATCTTGCTCCAACTTCCTCAACCGATCTAATGAAGATTTAACCAACAGCCATCGCAAGAACAATAAAGTGCAAAATAAAGAAAACATAAAAGAAAAGGTAGAGATGAGAGAAAGAAATTATCTTTATTATTTTTTGACTTGAAACCGGCAGAGTCTTCGTACAACTTTCGTAGAACTAAGAAAGAAAAATATAAAAACCTTAACTAGAATAAAAGAAAAATAGAAGTTGACCTCCGGGGGAGATTGGAGATTCCCCAAAAGATCAGATGCCCTTTAATCTGGTCTGTTATTTACAAAGAGACCATATTATTTCTTGTGGAAATTAGGGTCAAAGGAATTTAGTGTTTACTTAAAATACTAAAAATAGTATATTACGAAGGTATTCAGTTGCCAAGCTTTAGTACCAAATTCATTCCAAAACCCTAATCCCATATTTTATTAAAGTACACCAACGATTTGAAAAAGAAGAGACATGAAAATCAAGGTTCATTACTTATGCAAGATCCCCAATCGATTTGAAATAGACCTTCCCCAACGATTATCTTTCAATAAATTTTCTTCAATTCACTATGTGAAAATTGAAAATTTTGACAAGAAATATCGACGGGCCAAAGCCCACAAATTTTAGAAAATGAATTTTAATAGCCTATGGTTGTTGAAATTTTTGATGATCCCTAACTTGACTACTTAAAGCCACCAAATTTCTCCCATCCTCCATTAATTTAACTATAGGTTTTAAATAGGGTGGACGTACCAGTCATGTTATCGGAGGCATAAGAATCAATGATCCACAGTGAGGAAATGGTGGAAACACTTTGTGCAGATGCAAAGGTACTAGAGTGAGCAAAAGTAGAGTTGGTTGAGATGAAGTTTCTATCTGATTGAAGAATTTTATGAACTTGTCAAGCTCAGCTTGGGTTAGAGATACCGAACCTGAGGAGGATGTAGTAGCTGAAAAAAAGTGCTGAATCAGTAGTCGGTTGAGAGACTACATGAGCTAAAGATCGTTAAGACTGTTGACATTGCTGATTAGGATGACCATGTGGTTACATTTATCAGGTAAAGACTTCCTGCTAATTTTTACACTATTTTGTAAATAGTTCAAACCAACTTTGAAGGTTTAAATTTTATTGCCAGACCAACTTTTGCAAACAACACCCCAATTTATATGTAAATCATCAACGAATCAACCCATATCTTGGGGTGTCAGTGGACCCTAGCCGATGTAAATTTGAAATTTTACATATTGCATTGAAAAGTCAAATTAAAATAGGGTGCCAATTGCACTTATTCGAATTAAACATGGGATCCACAATCCACCAGTTATGATCACAATAATTGACAAATTTAAAAATAAAAACTATCCGCCAATACCCAATTCAAATATTTTAATCAAATTTGAAATTAATCAACCAATTAGATCAAAATTAAAATTCAATCGGCCAATCTAATTAAAATTGAAATTCAATTGACCAATCGAATCAAAATTAAAGTTCAATCAACCAATTAAACTAAAATTGAAATTCAATCAACTAAAATTAAAATTCAATCAACCAATCAAATTAAAATCCAATCGGCCAATCAAATCAAAATTCACAAATCACAAGCTAAGCGATTAATAAACCTTTTGTAATATTGCCGAATAGCTAGTTAATCATCAAATCCATTTTAAAATCATTAATCAATTGAAAATCATCTTTTAATCCAACCGATGAATTTAAAACAAAAACACATGTGATGCATGGGATCACCCTCCTTTACACACCCATATGAACTTAAAGTTGAGCTCTCTCTCACTTTATCTCTCTTTCTCCGAGGCAGCAAGACAGTGAAAACAAAATATGCAGAGGAAAAAAAAATATTTAGAAAAAAAAGACCTCTATTCTTCTTTTTCACCTTAGCTGTCACCCAAAGGTCACTTTCGGTCTTAGCTTCTTCTTTTTCACCTCATCCTTCCCCTTTCTTCAAACTCACAACACCCTATTTCCTCATCTTTTTTTATTCCTACAACACCTACCTTATTCCACATTCATGCACCAGCCACGCTTCTTCACTCAATCTTCTTTCCACTCCATTAATATATAGTGCTTCCTTAAATTTTTTTCTTCTATTTAGCCATTAACAGCCACAAAACAATAGTCCTTGACACTCTTTCACTTCTCCCATAGCAGCCCCCACTCCTCTCTAATGCTCATTCTTTATCTCGAGGTACTTTTTATTATTTAGTGAAAAAGGGTCAAAGTGATATTAGTAGGAAATGTCATTTTTTTAGTTCTATAACTCACAATCCAGGCATCCAAATGAGCTGATTTTTATTTTTATAGATTTCTAGATAATTATAATTTCTCCATTAAAAAAATCTTTTTATTTAGACTTGCTTTGAATGGGTTTTGGATGTATTTTCTACCAAAAGGTATAAGTTCTAGTTTGCTGAATTTCCCCTAAACTGACTTTGCAAAAAAATTATTTTATTTTATTTTATTTTAACTTGTTTTATGTACATATTTATTTGAACTAATTTTGTTTTTGTAGGTTGTGAAATTTTTTTTTTTAAATAAAATATTTTACGATTTTGAATGTGAAAATTAAAATAGTCGTAACTTTTGATTTAGTTATTGGATTAATTATTATAATATATGCATTGTAACTAGAACAAGATTTTTCATCTATTTTGGACAAATTCCAAAAAGTTCTCGATCGTTTTAAATCACATTCTGGCGTAATTTAGTACTTTATTTTTTTAATTTTATGTTGCTGATTTTTTTAGGTGGCGTAATTTTAGTACAAGTTCATTTGGAAGGTCACTTGAAGTTTTTGGGTGCTGGAATTTTTGGAAGCCTTGATTAGGTACACATTTCACGCTTGTGAAATAAAGAAGAGAGCATTGGAAGACATTCCAATCACATCCCACGAGTTCAAAGTTCAAAATAAGGCAATTCTGACAATTTTTGACCACAACAAGAACAATTTTTCAGTTTTTTCTCTTTTTAGGATTTATTAGGACTTTTATTTTTAATTTGTAATAATTGGTTGATAATAACTTAATACCTTAAGGCCAAAACACTTGTAATAGTAAATAGGGGAGGAAGACAGTAGGATGAAACTGTCTCGGCTCCTCGGGTTCATATATCTAAAAGCGCCCTCGATCCGCGGGATGCGCGGATCCGCTTTTGACCCTTGAGGTTTGGGAGTCGCCACCTAGTTATTACGGTCTAGGAACCGAATATAGACTCGAAATAGATAAAAACAACTAATCTACTAAAGAAAAACTGAATCCGGGGAACACATTACGGGGTTGGAAGGTGTTAGGCACCAACCCCGCCCGGCCAATGCCGGTCTCTACTTATCCCAAATAAGATTACATTGCTAACAAAAAACCTAGATAGAAAAAAATAAAAAATAAAAAATAAAAGAAATTTTACCTTCGAATGCAACGATTCTATTCCATCAGATCTGATAAAACCGCTCCTTGTACCGTACTCCTTGCTTCGTTTTGTCTCCGGATCGGATTTCTGATCTCCGAGGCATGGTATCTTTTTCTTAGATTTAGATTCTTCAAATTTTGTTATAGATTTTGAGGTATTTTTAAAGGGTTTCTAGGTTTTTTTTAAGCTAAAATCGAACTATGGGTGTTAGGTAAGGAGTTGGGATTTCAAAATTAGGGTTTATGGGAGAACTCTCATTGATAGTGTCAGATCCTTGAATTTTGGAAAATTCTCCTTGACTAATGTAACAACTGTGTAAGTGTGTGCACTTAAAATCTGAGATAAATTTCCAAGAGTTTAAGTTGAAACTGAGTAAAATCTGAGCATAATTAGAACATAAACTGAGCATAATCTGAGCATAGACTGAGTATAAATTGAGCATAAACTGAGCATAATTTGAGCATAGACTGAGCATAAATTAAGCATAACTGAGCATAATCTGAGCATAATTTGAACATAAACTGAGCATAATTTCGAGAAAACCCTCGACGGTAACTGAGCATAATTCCGAGAAAAGCCTTGGCGATTACTGAGCATAATTTCGAGAAACCCTCGGCAGTAACTGAGCATAATTCCAAGAAAACCCTTAACGGTGACTGAGCATAATTCCGAGAAAGCCCTCGACGGCATCTGAGCATAATTCCGAGAAAGCCTTCGGCGGCAACTGAGCATAATTTCGAGAAAGCCCTCGGTGGCAACTGAGCATAATTCCGAGAAAACCCTTGGCGGTAATTGAGCATAATTTCGAGAAAGCCTTCGGCGGCATCTGAGCATTATTTCGAGAAAATCCTCGGCAGTATCTGCCTGAGTAAAACTGAGAACGAAGGAATAAATTTGGGAAAAAACGATTGAAAATGAATCTAGAAAAGAGTGATTGAATCTGGGAATGAATAGATCTGGGATAGAATGAATGCCCTATCTTCTATGTGAGATCCAAAATGCATTTGTTTGAACCTCAAGGTTCTATCCAAAAGTTTTATGAATTTAAAACTGAGTTTTTATTTCTTTTGAACCTCAAGGATTTTTCGAAAACCTGTTATCAAGAGGGTAACTTTAAGTTTGGGGTTCCCATTATCTTTTAGGATTAACATTGCTCAAAATAAAATGCCCCTAGTTTGACAATAAACATGGCATTGAAGAAAATTGAACACATCATGCAAAAGTTAAAAAAAAGTCCCTGGTATAAGGGGGGAAATTACATATTTAGAGGAAAAAGAAAATGCCCCTTGTATGAAGGTTTGAAATATTTGATTACCACAGGCGCAATAAAGATCCAACTTTTAATTTTGATTAATTTTATAGAAGATTTTGAGTCAGGCTCAAGAAAACAAAATATTCCCTTTTGAAACTCATCATAGAATTCAGCATTCTCTCCCTTGGTTCACTTGGAGAAGAAATTTTTTTCAGATCGATCGTAGACAAGATACTTGTGGATTCCGAGTCTGTGCCTGATTTAAACTAAGTATTAAACTTGATTATTCGGACTTCTGATGTTTCAGCTCGGACCGCTCTTAGTTTTTAACTCCCCGGAGATTTTTTCTGTTTTCTTTTGTTTCTCTAACTTTTACCTAGATTGCCCTTTCAAGTTTTCAAACTAGCAAGTATGCTCTAGCTTTTGCCTAGATTGCCTTTTCAGGTTTTCAATCTAGCGAGCTTTCTTTTTTTCTTTGCTTTGATTGTTGCCAAAGTTGTCCTTTCGGATTTTCAACCTTGCGAGCTTGCCTTAATTTTTGCCTAAGTCGTCCTTTTGGGGTTTTCAATCTAGCAGGCCCTTTTTTTATTTTTATTTTTTTTTATGGATTGGCAGTCTGATCATGCTTTGTATCTTTCCTGACTTTTCGCACGGTACATAGGAGGACTTTTAGGGATAAGCTTAGGACTGGGTAAAGAAAGGAATTTTGAGGCTCAAAAACCCGAATGCCCTTTGTGTGGCATTTATTTTATTTTGCCTTGAATTTTCTTCCCCATTTTGAAGATATATTTTTTTTCTTTTGAATTTTTTTCTTTTTAGATTTTTTCTTTGTCGGGGAATTTATTTTTTTATTTTGATGTGGTTGGGCCTGAAGTAACTTCTCAGGTTGCCTACATATCCTAGAATTTTGGGATCAGACCAAAACGTAGTTCGAATTTTTCCCTCTCTTAGGTTAGGTAATCAGGCTGAGAAATAAAAAGGCATAATTTTTCTTTTTGAAAAAGCTGCAAAGGGGTTGAGAAAGGATATATCGAACTGGGTAATAGGAGAATTGATTCGTTTAAAGATGGCCTCCTTAAATGTAGTACCGTTTGATTTGGTCAAGGTTGGTTGGTTCTCGTAATTCGATTCCATCATGATCTTGAAGCCTGACAGCTTTTCCTGGTAATATTTCCTTGATGATGAACGGACCTCCCCAATTTGGTTTGAACTTCCCTCTAGGGTCAAAGATAGGTGCCCGTTTCTCTTTGAGTACTAAATCCCCGACTTGTAAGTGACGGGCCTTGATCTTTTTGTCAAACGCACGGGCGACTCTTCTTTGATAAGCTTGCACGTGATACAAAGCTCTTAGTCATTTTTCTTCGATCAAATTTAATTCTTCATACCGTTGATGAACCTAATCTGCTTCTGACAACTGACTTTCCAACAAGACCCTAAGAGACGGAATTTCCATTTCAACTGGCAAGACTGTTTCCATGCCATACACTAAGGAGTAGGGAGTAGGTCCAGTAGAGGATCAAATTGAAGTTCGATATGCCCATAGTGCAAATGGCAGTTTTTTTGACCAATCTCGATGTGATTGACACATTTTCCTAATGATAGTTTTAAGATTTTTATTAGCTGCTTCGACTGCTCTATTAGTCTGAGGACGGTAAGGAGATGATTTGTGGTGTGAGATTTTGAACTTTGAACACAATGTAATAACCTCAGCTTTGAAGTGTGACCCGTTATCAGAAATCAACTCCGAAGGTACCTCGTATCGACTGATGATGTTTGTTTGGATAAACTTTGCAACTCGAGACGCAGTGAGGACAGCATAAGAGGCAGCTTCGACCCACTTAGTAAAATAATCGATAGCAACTAGAATGTATTCATGCCTGTTTGATGTCTTAGGCTATATTTTACCAATAATGTCAATTCCCCAAACTGAGAATGGCCACGGTGAAGTCAGACCAACTAATTGAGAGGGTGGCACATGTATGAGGTTTGCGTGTATTTGGCATTTGTGACAGGTCTTGACCATGTGATGACAATCTGTTTCCATCGTGGGCCAGTAATATCCTTGTCTCATAATTTTCTTAGTTAACATTTTCCCACTCATGTGAGGGCCACATTCTTCTGAATGTAGTTCAACCATTATCTGTTCAGCTTGATCTTCATCAACACACGACAAATGAATCCCATCATAAGACCTTTTGTATAAACTTCCTGCGCACAGGATGAATTGAGACGCTAATCTTAGTAGGGTTTGTCATTCTTTCCTCGATGCTTTTTGAGCAAGTCTACTATCCCTTTGCGTTCATCGGGAGATAAAGTGACCCCAATCTGAATTTCTTGAGGACTTTCTTTTGTTTCGAGATTGATAACCTTCGCTTTCTCTATTATAGGTTGAGCCCGACGTTCATCTTCTTGTTCAAGTAACTTGATTATTTCAGGGGGAGGTTCTTCGTCAGAAGACTCTCCCTCCGAAGCCAGATTATTAGTTAAATTATTATTGCGCTCGGGGTAATAAAAAATTTCTTTCATTTCATTAAAAAGAGATGGGGTAACAGGACTCATTGCAGACTTGACAGACTCACTTGACTCAGCAGAAAAAATAGACTCACTAGAAATAACAGACTCAGCAGAAATAGACCCCTTGATAACATTTTTAAGAATCATTTTATTGAGGTTTGTGCACCAATCCATTAATTAATCCATTCACACAATGAGTATTTGAAAATAAAATAAATATTTATTCGAAAAGAAAGATAGTTTTATTGAAAATGAAGCAATATGTTCTTATTAAAACATCTTTCAACAAATTTGATTTGAACTATTTTTACATGGACGCTTGGCTTTGTGTTGATGGTCATCAGGATTGCTGTCAGGCTTGACCCTCTTGGCTCTAACAACTGGCTCTCTGAATTCTGCTGGTTCGTCTGGATACCCTAAGGTGCGCTTGTTCCAAGCTTTCTCAATGAGGTGTACTAACTTTTCAGTCAAAGGTTCGGGGGGAAAGAAAGCTTTGTGCTGAGGTAAGGATAACTCTGTAGGTACATCGTACTGTTCTGGGATCAGATTAGGATGGTAAAAAGATGTTTCTTCTAAACCAATCAGACGGACATAGTAGGATCCTTTGGTTCCTAGAACAGGGGGATCAGTCATCCACCAAGGGCACCTAAAATCAATATGACAGGCGAGGCGAGAGTCTAACCATTTGCTCCAAGCTTTGACTGAGTTGTGCCGCACTAACAGGTTTCTCTTGGAAAAGTGTTCTGTCCCATATTCGAGGTTTGAAGGAACCTCTACGATTTTGAGACGATCACAAAGCCACATATAGAGCAAGTAAGGGCTTCCCTTAAAGCTTTCCCGCTCACTATTTTTTATGGCATTTAAACCTGAGAAAGTTTCAGCTAGGAGGAGAGGGACGGGGTTGGCTTTCCTTGAAAGTTGAGAGGCTATATCTATGAAGGACTCAGGGATAGTTTGGCCATCACTATTAGAGGTCAGTATGTATTGGGCTAGGATTCCTAGGCATAATCGATAATCTCTAGTGGCTCGCCAGGCTTCGGGTTTTACATTGATAGGGTGACTGCGGGAGCGATACGAGCCCAGTAAAGGTACTAAGTTCAATCTCCCGTCCTTGACTAAGACCTTGGCTTCTTCCTTGGAAATGTTTAGCCCTGTAGCGAGTTCACCAGAATATCCGATCTTCAATGAGGGCTTGACTAGGGGTCCTGAAGTGGATATCCTCATGATGCCGCAATAATCCTCGTGAGTAGGGCATAAATGCATGTACCCCATATGGAATATATGAAGATAAGGGTTCCATCGCTTAGCCATAGCATGTAAGAGGTTCCAGTCTATCTCAAATTCGTGGAAGTAGAGGGCACTCCTCAACATGAATCTCCCAAAATTAATCTTCTCTACAGGGTGCATTCCTATGACGGTTGTTTTGACTAACTGATCGATTGGGTTATCGCCTGCGACTAGCATCCTGGTTTGACACAAAAGGGTATTTTAGTACTCTTCCAATGGTCACATGTAAAAGATCAATTTTTTATTTTCTTTTGGAAAATCTTATTTTTATGGAAAATATTTTCTGGAAAATATTTCTTGGAAAATATTTTTTCTGAAAAATATTTTTTTTTCTGGAAAACATTTCTTCTAAAGAACACTTCTTTTTGGAAAATAATCTTTTCTGGAAAATATTCTTTCTGTAAACTATTTGTCTCCTTTTGCAAATTTGATTTCCATTTTCAATTTAAATGGCTCGGCCCACCATGATTGTTGGATCGGGATGGACTGGGTCATTATTGTAAAAGAATGGATTCTTTACTGGGTTGGTGCACCCACTTTAATTTTCAAAAATAAAATTTCTTTGATCCTTGAGGACAATCATACACTTTGATCTCATCATTCATATCACTCACAAACATTCACCCAACAACAGACATTCATTCAATAAACAACCCGGGAACACCCACGATAAGTTCGAGTCGTGACCTATGGGGAAGGTTTCTAGACTCTAAGCTTACTACGTGCAATGCATTTTTATCTGGCCACCCTTGCCCAAGCACACCTATATACCTTTCGATACGTGGTGACTTGGTTTGATATACCGCATAGGTGATAATCTAAAACCTCAATTCACTTCTCTGAAGCCAAAAACAGCCAGTTCGATCTCCAGTTGAGAGGTGGCGCACAATGCTGAGCAAGGGCCCACTTAAATACCTCTCGTCTAGAATAGACGTAGTCTATCCCCCTCGTACAGTAGGGTACAGCGGGGCAAGATCTTGCTTAGGCACCGGTTTTGACCAAGAAGTGCAATTGATATACTTAGATTATCTTTTATACCTACGGGTACGAGTCAAGAGTTGTAGCTTTCATAAATGGTTTGGCATCCCACGAGGGGACCAACCACGTACTAGTACTACGTTGGCAATCGGGACATGTGACTGTGTGGCTCACAATAGGTCAAAGGCTCAGGTCGCTCCAGCCTGGGTGCATCAACATATCTCTCAGAATCACCTGATCAGACGGTGTTAATGCCCCCAGTTTGACATACCCTAAGGTACGTGACTGGAGTTGTGGGTTTCATGAATGACGTCGCATCTCCGAAGAGACCGGGCCACTCACTAGTGCCACGTTGGCTAAATAGGACGTGTAAGTGAGTAAAACGGTAAACGTGCATGTGGTGTGCAACATAGGGTGGGGTGTGCCCGGGGCCTTTTTCAAACAAATGGGCCCATGGCCCTAATCATACCATCATACATTTAATCAAAATCAAAATCATTCAAATCATATGAATATTCAATTAAGATCACATTATTCCCATCACATAAGCACATTAACATTACGATCAACATCAATCATGTATTTCAAGCAAGATCATGGTAAATTAATCAATAAATATGGCATATGATAATGAATTAAATCCGATCGTTGCAATAAGCATGATTTTGTAATTTTTATAGTCCAACCAAAAGTCATTTTGGGGTGATCCAAAATAAATCGAGATTCTAATAGATGTTACATTGATGATAGAATGACAATGGTTGAGATGAGCTCATTCTAGGGAACATTAATTGTGCTAACATTAGATAAATTCGAATTTTCTGTGAATTTGGAAAATACAATCCGAACTTACATCGATGATATCTAAGGCTCCCGATAATGAAATCGAGTGAACTCAAGTTTTAAATTAATCTACTCGATGAGATCTACATTTTATTAAGAGGTGCCTAGACTTAATTCTCAACAGAATGTTCTGTAAAAACGTTTTAACGTTGCTGTCCCAACCTTCATTCAGAAACAATTCCAGATTTACAGATTGAACTTGCATCGATGATATCTAAGGCTTCTGATAACGAAATCGAGTGAACTCAGGTTCTAAATTAATCTACTCGATGAGATCTACGTTTTACTAAGAGGTTCTCAGACTTAATTCTCACTAGAATATTTTTTGAAAACGTTTTAACATTGCTGTCCCAACCTTCATTCAGCAACAATTCCAGATTTACAGATTGAACTTGCATCGATGATATCTAAGGCTTCCGGTAATGAAATTGAGTGAACTCAGATTCTAAATTAATCTACTCGATGAGATATACGTTTTATTAACAGATTCCCAGACTTAATTCTTACTAGAATGTTTTGTAAAAAAGTTTTAACATTGCTGTCCCAACTTTCATTCAACAACAATTCCAGATTTACAGATTGAACTTGCATCGATGATATCTAAGGCTTCCGATAACGAAATTGAGTGAACTCAAGTTCTAAATTAATCTACTCGATGAGATCTATGTTTTATTAACAGGTTTCCAGACTTAATTCTCACTAAAATATTTTGTAAAAACGTTTTAACATTACTGTCCCAACCTTCATCATTCCATCATTTTCATATGTCAATTTGAATCTTTCATTATTTAGGGATCATCAAAAAGTGATCCTTAATTGGAAAAAAAAATGCAATACCCAAAATCATCTACAATCAAGACAAAAAAAAATAAATAAACAGAAAAAATAAATAAAATAAATCCAACTAAATAAAAAAAAAACTAGGTCATCTTGGCAATGCTCCCATACTTGGGGTTTTTCAAGTTTGATCCTCAATAGTCCCCAGTGGAGTCGCCACTGAAAGTGCCCTCGATCCGCGGGGTGCGCAGATCCACTTTTGACCCTTGAGGTTTGGGAGTCGCCACCTAGTTATTATGGTCTAGGAACCAAACTGACTCTAACATGGATAAAAAGAACTAATCTACCATAAAAAAAATCTGAATTCGGGGATCATGTTACGGGGTTGGAAGGTGTTAGGCACCAACCCCGCCCGGCCAAAGCCGGTCTCTACTAACTTCCCAAATATATCACATTGCTAAAAACCTAGATAAAAATAAAAATAAAAATTTCATACCTTTCCGATAGCAAGGATTTTGCTCCCTCAGATCTGACAAAAAGAGCTCCTTGTACTGTACTCCCTTGCGTCGTTCTGTCTCCGGATTTGACTTCGGATCTCCTAAATCAAGGTATCTCCTTGTTTTTGAATCTGAACTCTTCAAGTTTGTTGCGGATTTATGGGTATTTTTGGAGGGATTTTAGGGGTTTTCTAAACTAAAATTGAAGGGGGGATGTTAGGTAAGGAGTTGGGGCTCCAAAACTAGGGTTTATGGGGGGCTAGGGGAGCTTCTAGATCTACTTCTCTTCGGGTTTTTGATTTGATACGAAAATAGGGTGTGAGCACCTCTATTTATAGATGTTTTTAGGGGTTGATTTGGATAGAGTTAGTGTTTAATTAGAGATCTTTTAATTAGAGTTGTGTTTTAGTTTGACTTATTTTAGGTAGAATTATTTTTAAGTTAGAACTCTATTAGATAGAGTTATTATTTAATTAGAGTTCTATTATGACTTTTGGTCTTATTTGATTGACTTTTAATGTTTTGACTTCAGTCTTAATTGATTGACTTTTAATATCTTGACTTCAGTCTTGCTTAATTGACTTTAATTTTGACTTTAATACCTTGACTTCAGTCTTGCTTGATTTACTTTTAATTTTTGGAGAACCCCCCTCTAAAATATCTTTAATTCTTTGGACCCCCAAATGGAGGGGTCCTTAAAGAAATATCCCACGAACCCTCAACAATTTTACCCAAAAGTTCGATTGATCGATTTTTTGGGTTCAGATTTTTAAATTAATTTCATTAATGTTTCACTTTAATTATTTAATGTTTTATTTATTAATTTCAAATTTTTTAATTATGAAAATTGTGAAATTACCGTTTTACCCCCGGAGAGGACTTTTCACGTTTCAAATCGGTTTTTAATGTTCTAGGATGTTTTAGAATCGATTTTTTATAAGGAATTCAATGAAAATATTATTTTGTGTCATTTATGAAGTTTTTTTGTGTGAAATGATTGTGAACTTTATGAGGGGCATTTTCGTAATTTTGTCAAATTCTGTTAAAATTGGCGAAATGATTTATTTGGTTTCGATTTATTATTTTATGTGTTCGAGAGAGTTTTTCTAAGCGTAACGTAGGCTCTAGGGTTATTTTGAGGTTAGGGGTAATTTGGTCATTTTTAGTGATTTTTATTGTGAAGCTTCTTTTTGGTTTGCAAGATGATGATTTCTATGTTTCTGGGGTCGTATTTTCCTAGCGTAGTGTGGTTTCTAAGGTTTTGTCAATTCGAGATACCTCATCCGGATTTCTGAAACACATCTGGTAACAAAATAAAGCAATGGAATACGCATCCATCATTGGGAATCATTGCAATCGGGTTGACGAGTTGATTAATCAGGCGAGTGCAAAAATGGGGTGTCTACATACAATTGGCCATATAGCAGTTAGAGGTGTTCTCAAGAGGGAAATATTCTTTCACCGAGTGATCCCATTGAACTGAGCAGATCTTCTCAAATTCAAACCCGCTAAGTTCTATCCCCTGTTGTTCTGGCTGAATCTCAAACAGTGGCTCATTCTTGGCCTCAGTACTGTTTACGATTCCTACAATTTTAGTATCTCCATGAAGAGTAATCACTAACCTATCCTTGATAAACTTGACCTTCTAGTACAGCGTGGAAGGGATGGCTTTGATCTAGTATAACCATGGTCTCCCTAACAGTAAATTGAAAGAAGACTGGATATCAATAACTTGAAATTCCACAGGAAATTCTGCTATGCCTGTGGACAATCGAAGATGCAAAATTCCCAGTACATCCCTCTTGGTGTTATCATAGGCCCTAACACCTTGATTAGTGGGTTTGAGGTCTTCAGCCTTAAATTTCGAGATAAGTAGTCATTTTCAAAGGACAAACATTTAGTGCACTCCCATTATCAATCAAAATCAGAGGTACCCTTATCCCGTTACAGTCAACTATAATGTGCAACGACTTAGTGTGGTTTGCCCTTTCTTTTGGAAGATCTGAGTCTGAGAATGATAGGATATTCTCCACGTAAGTTGCCTCTATTATACTAGTCAGCTAATCTGGAGAAGTATCAAGGGAGACTTGGGCTGTGTTTAGTACTTTGAGAACAGCCTCCCTATGAGCAGTGGAAACCATGAGTAAACCCCATACTGAGATATTGGCCCCTAATTTCTTCAACTGCTTAATCACAGAGTTATCTTCTTTGATATTTTCTTTGATGGGATTTTCTCCTTCTTTCCTTGCCAAGGCTGCAGGATTATCAACGCAGAGTTCTTGTGGCTTAAAAACTCTTCCTCCTCGAGTCATATGTCTAACTTCATCACAGGAGAAGAAGAAATGCTCATCTTCTTCAGTCAACAAGTATGGATCTTCATTTGTTAAAGATACAGGGCTTTTCAGGTTCATTTGAGCCAACAGGTAACTAGTGAATGCGGGACTACTGTAGCGAGGCGGGGATAAACAATATGTATCATTTGAGGTTAGATCAAATGATTCATATTTCGTAGTGAAAACCTCATCAGTGAAAGCTATCCTGGCAAGGGGGTAACTAAGCGGTTTGACTTGGATTGGATGGATAAGAGAGACGGGATCAAATAGTAATGGGGTATGGTAAACCATATTCAGGGTTGGTGGAGGTTGATAGGTAGGTAGTGGATTAGTGGTGAGATTTGGTGGGCTAGGGATTGTGACTTTTTTGTTGTCAATAAGGTTTTGAATGGCATGGCGCAAGGTGATACATCGATCCGTGTGATGGCCAGAGTATTGATGGAACTCGCAGAACAAGTTAGAATTGTGTCCAGCTGCCAAGGGATTAGGCAAAGGTCGGGGTTGGATAGGGGTAAGAAGCCATTTTTTTCATCAATTTGTGAAGAGCTACAGTAAGACTCATTCCTAGATTGATAAATTGATGCGGAGTTCGAGGTTGACTTGGGTGAACCTGGTTATTTGACGTGGATGGGGGTTGAGTTGGGGTGGTTGACGTGTTGGCTATGTAGACATGGTTGGTACTAGGTTTGGGAACATAGGGTTTCTTAGATTTGTTATCCGAGGGGTTAGAAAGAACCCCAGAGGCAAAAGTATCATCGAGTTGGCTTCCGACTTGTAACAAAGACTCAAAAGTAGGGAGATATTGGGCCACTAGGTGTTGAGCATATCTTTGTGAGAGGTTCTTTAGGATAATCGCTACTTGTTCCTTCTCCGAAGGTCTATCCCATATTTGGGCAGTCTTGGCCCTCCAGCGACCAATGAAATCAGTGAATGTCTCCCCATTTTTCTGTTTAGTTGCCTCCAAATCCCTTCTTGAGGTCTCAATCTCGGTATTGTACTTATACTGATGTCAGAAAGCCTTTGACATGTTCTCCCATGTACCCACAGTAACTGGATCTTGAGACATCAGCCAACGTAGTGCTGATCCTGACAAAGTTCTCTGAAATAATAACGTCATCTGTTCGTCGCTGAGCCCCATAGTGTGCATGTTAGTAACATACACCTTAAGATGTATTTTTGCACACCCTATACCACTAAAATTTTCCATTTCCGGCATCACAAACTTCTCTGGCAAATGAATTCTAAGGATATGGTTCAAAGCTTCAATGCGTGCTGCAATTTCATCGATACCCTTTATACTCTTCATAGCCGACTCTAATTGAGACATTCTGTTAGCTAACACCGGATTTTCATCAACATACTCTTCATCTCCGTCGAGTTCGAAGACTTCACGTGGACGTTTCTCTTCTACCTTCTTTCCTTTTGGGTCATCTAGGGGATTGTCTGTTGATTCCGAGGTCTGTTCTAACACTTTCACTTTGCCTTTTATACTGTTGATATTGTTGGCAAAGGCTGCCAAGATCTTACGGACCTCTGTGAGCTCAGATTCTGAAGCCATCTCTGCTTGTTGACTTGGTACTGTATCTCATTCTAACCGACTGGACTTACGATTCCAACTAGGAGGTGGACGCTTGAGTTTGGGCGCAATGATAATCCTTTCTAACCCCATCAAAGGTAGATTTAATCAATTCTAGTATTACCCCCTTGATAACATTTTAAGAAATCATTTTATTGAGGTTTGTACACCAATCCATTAATTAATTCATTCACACAATGAACATTTAAAAAAGAAATAAATATTTATTCAAAAGAAAAAATAGCTTTATTGAAAATGATTGACAAAGAAATGTTCTTATAAAAACATCTTTAAACAAATTTGACTCGAACTATTTTTACATGGACGCTTGGCTTTGTCTTGATGGTCATCAGGATTGCTGTCAGGCTTGATCTTCTTGGCTCTAAGAACTGGCTCTTTCAATTCTACTGGTCCTTCTGGATACCCTAAGGTACGTTTGTTCCAAGCTTTCTCGATGAGATGCACTAACTTTTCAGTCAAAGGCTCGGGTGGAAAGAAAGCTTTGGGTTGAGGCAAAGAGGACTCTATAGGTACTTCGTATTGTTCTGGGATCAAATTTGGATGGTAAAAAGATGTTTCTTCTAAACCGATCAGACGGACATAGTAGGATCCTTTGGTTCCTAGAACAGGGGGATCAGTCATCCACCAAGGACATCTTAAACCGATATGACGGACAAAACGAAAGTCTAACCATTTGCTCCAAGCCTGGACTGAGTTGTGACGCACTAACAGGTTTCTTTTGGAAATGTGCTCTGGCCCATACTCGAGGTTTGAAGGAACATCTACAATTTTGAGACGGTCACAAAGTCACATATAGAGTAAGTGGGGACTTCCTTTGAAGCTTTCCCACTCACCATTTTTGATGGCATCTAGACTTGAGAAAGTTTCAGCTAAGATGAGAGTTACTAGATTGGTTTTCTTTGAGAGTTGAGAGGCTATATCTATGAAGGACTCAGGGATAGTTTGACCATCACTATTGGAGATCAGTATGTATTGGACTAGGATTCCTAGGTACAATCGATAGTTTCTAGTGGCTCGCCAGGCTTCTGATTTTACGTTGACGGGATGACTGCGGGAGCAATACGGGCCTAGTAAAGGTACTAAGTCCAATCTTCCGTTACGGACTAAGGCCTTGACTTCTTCCTTGGAAATGTTCAGCCCTGTGGCGAGGTCACCAGAATATCCGATCTTCAATAAGGGCCTGACTAGAGGTCCTAAAGTGGATATCCCCATGATGCCACAATAATCCTCGTGAGTAGGGCACAAGTGCATATGCCCTATATGAAATATATGAAGATAGGGGTTTCATCGCTTAGCCATAGCACGTAAGAGGTTCCAGTCTATCTCAAACTCGTGGAAGTAGAGAGCACTCCTCAACATGAATCTCTCAAAATTGATCTTCTCTACAGGGTGCATCCTTATGACGGTTGTTTTGACTAACTGATCGATTGGGTTATCGCCTGCGACTAGCATCCTGGTTTGACATAAAAGGGTATTTTAGTGTACTTCCAAGGTCCATGTAAAATTACTTTTCTTTTGAAACATTTTGTTCTTATGGGAAACATTTTTTGAAAAATATTTTTTCTAAAGAACACTTCTTTTGGAAAACATTCTTTTTTGAAAAATATTTTCCTTTTGTAAACTATTTTTCTTCTTTGAAAATTTGATTTTCATTTTGATTTAAATGGCCCGGTCCATCATGATTGTTGGATCGAGATGGACTGATCATTATTGAATGTTTGCAAGAAATGGATTCTTTATTGGGTCGGTGCACCCATTTTAATTTCTAAAATAAAATTTTTGATTCTTGAGGACAATCATACGCTCTGATCTCATCATTCACATCATTCACATAAACTCATCAATCATAAGGTTCCATTCAATGAACAACCCGGGAACACCCACGATAAGTTCGAGTCGTGATCTACAGGGAAGGTTTCTAGACTCTAAGCTTATTACGTGCAATGCATTTTTATCTAGTCACCCTTGCCTAAGCACACCTATATACCTCTCGATATGTGGTGACTTGGTTTGATATACCGTATAGGTGATAATCTAAAACTTCAACTCACTTCTCTGAAGTCAAAAACAGCCAGTTTGATCCCCAGTTGAGAGGTGGCGCACGATGCTGAGCAAGGGCCCACTTAAATACCTCTTGTCTAGAATAGACATAGTCTATCCCCCTCGTACAATAGGATACAACGGGGCAGGATCTCGCTTAGGCACTGGTTTTGACCAAGAAGTGCGATTGATGTACTTGGATTATCTTTTATATACCTACGGGTACGAGTCAAGAGTTGTAGCTTTCATAAATGGTTTGGCATCCCACGAGGGGACCGACCACGTACTAGTACTACGTTGGCAATCGGGACATGTGACTGTGTGGCTCACAATAGGTCAAAGGCTCAAGTCGCTCTAGCCTAGGTGCATCGATATACCTTTCAGAGTCACCTGATCAGACGATACTAATGTCCCAGTTTGATATACCCTAAGGTACGTGACTGTAGTTGTGTTTTTCATGAATGACGTCGCATCTCCGAAGAGACCGAGCCACGCACTAGTACCACGTTGGCTAAATGGGACGTGTAAGCGTGCAAAACAGTAAACGTGCATGTGGTGTGTGCAAAACAGGGTGGGGTGTGCCCGGGGCCTTTTTCAAACAAATGGGCCCATGGGCCTAATTAAACCATACAAGCAAAGGTCTTATACCACACAGGTAAAAGCATACATTGATCAGAAACATATTCATATGGTTCAATTTAAGTTTTAAACATGCACATCTCTAGCATTCATCAATTGGCAAATCAATTAATGAATAATGGCCTATAATAATTAATTAGATCTAATCATCGCAATAGGCACAATTTTCATCGTCCAATCAAAAGTTATTTGGGGGTGACCCTAACCAAATCCAATATTGAAACATGCACACGGAAAAACACTTTATTTCTTTATCCAAATCAAATGGATTTGCCCCCTTTTTTTTTATGGTCCAATCAAAATTATTTTGGGTGATCCTAAAATAATTCAAAATTTCAAGGGATATCGAATTGAGGATATAACAATGATTGATGAGATAAAGAGGATATTTTTATTTTTTAGAAAACAAGTTGATCTCAATCAAAAGAATTCTATGAAACAAAACAAAACAAAAAGATATATACCCCCATGTTGCTGTTGGCAACATTCAAGACTCGATTTATTTTATTTTATTTATTTTATTTTGAAAATATATATATATATATATATATATATATATATTTAAAAAAAAAACTTTCTTATCGATTCAGGGACTTGATGGAGATATAATTCAATATAAGTTAAACCCCTTAATTGACAGAAAATTATCCGAAAATTGTGATAAAATTACAAGATTTGATTTTTAACTCAATTAATTCAAACTCCCGATCAATGCTCTCCAACTATTAAAAATTTGTAAAATAGGAACAACATTGTATAACAGATTTTTGGAACCGAAGATGATTGACAGCCAATCCCATTGACTTGGGTTATAGCAGTTGTTGCTGTTAAAAAAAGTTTATTCCATCATCTTAAATCGATCGATATTTGGCCATTAACCTTCTTGGTTATCTATAACCAAGAGCAGCAAAGAAACAAACCCAACAATTTCGACACAGTTAATCAAAGAAGAGTGAGAAACCGAGATTCAACAAATCTCCACAGAGATCTTCACATTTGAAATTGAGATCAGAAGCACTTATCTAACAAAACGATTGATCGGGAAAAAAAACCACCAGAATCGAGAAGTCAGACAATATTTGAGTGAGAAAAAAAAGAAAAGATGAAAATCAATATCGAGTTCAGTCGTGCGATCTCTGATCTTCATCAAATCTCACATCTCACGAAGGAGACAGCGTCCCTTACCAGTCCCTTATTCATGGTTACTCGTTCGATCGTGAAGTAGAGGACTAAAGCAAGCTCAAACGACTAATCTCTAGATTGTTCGAGTTTTACTAACCAAAAAAATGGGGTTTGGAACCCTTGAGCAACAGAAATCTTGAGTCTCTGTTGAGACTGATAGAGTCGAATGGGGAAGAAGACGTTCTTTAAAAGAACTGATTAAAAGAAAAGAAAAAAAAAAGGTAAAAGGAATTTTTTACTTATAACACCCCATTGATTAAGTTAAAAAATTAAGGGTTTGAAAATTCAAATAGGATTTTTCTCGAAACACACCACCAAAAAACGAATGGAAACAGATGGTTGCTGTTCTCAACAGTATGCCCAATATTTTTTTATATTTTTTATATTTTTAAAAAATGTTAAAGAACAAACCGCACACTCTAAAAAAAATAAACAAAACTTTTATTTGTGCCTAAAAAAAGATTAAAATAAATGAAAATAAAAAATAAAATAATAAAAATAAAAAACTCCTCATGCTCAACAATCATTAAATCATCTATAAGAAAAAGAAAACTTTCAAAAACGTGCATTATTTTAGGATTATTTCGAATGATCTTTGATCGGACCATAAAAATAATATGTCAAGGTAAATATTCAAAATCTAACTCGATGAGCAATAATTGAGCCAACAATAAAAATAAAATAAACTGATAAACAAACAATTAAAAACAACAAAATTAGGTCGTTCTAACAATGCTCCCATACTTGGAATTTTTCAAGTTTGATCCTCGAAGGTCCCCAGTGGAGTCGCCACTGAAAGTACCCTCGATCCGTAGGGTGCGCGGATCCGCTTTTAACCCTTGAGATTTGGGAGTCGTCACCTAGTTATTACGGTCTAGGAACCGAATATAAACTCAAAACGGATAAAATCAACTAATCTACTAAAGAAAAATTGAATCTGGGGATCACATTATGGGGTTGGAAGGTGTTAGGCACCAATCCCGCCCGGTCAATGCCTGTCTCTACTTATCCCAAATAAGACTACATTGCTAACAAAAAACCTAGATAGAAAAAAAAAATAAAAGAAATTTTACTTTCGAATGTAACGATTCTATTCCCTCAGATCTGATAAAATTGCTTCTTGTACCGTACTCCTTGCTTCGTTCTATCTCCGAATCTGATTTCTGATCTCCGAGACAAGGTATCTCTTTCTTATATTTAGATTCTTCAAATTTTGTTATGGATTTTGAAGTATTTTTGAAGGGCTTCTAGGTATTTTTCAAGCTAAAATCGAAGTATAGGTGTTAGGTAAGGAGTTGGGGTTTCAAAATTAGGGTTTATGAGAGGCTAGGGAAGCTTTTTGACCTACTTCTCTTAGGGTTTATTATTTGATACGAAACTAGGGTGTGAGGACTCCTATTTATAGATTTTTTTAAGGGTTGGTTTAGATAGAATTAGTGTTTAATTATAATTCTTTTAATTAGAGTTATATTTTAATTAGAATTGTTTTAGGTAGAGTTATATTTTAGTTAGAATTGTTTTAGATAGAGTTATATTTTAATTAGAATTATTTTAGGTAGAGTTATATTTAGTTAGAATTCTATTAGAACTCTATTAGGGATTTGACTTTTGGTCTTTTTTGATTGACTTTAAGATTTTGACTTTAGTCTTACTTGATTGACTTTAATATCTTGACTTTGGTCTTATTTGATTAACTTTAATTTTGACTTTAATCTCACTTGATTGACTTTAATATCTTGAATTTAGTCTTACTTGATTGACTTTAATTTTTTGGAGAACCCTCATCTATTATATATTTAATTCTTTGGACCCCCAAATGGAAGGGTCCTTGAATAAATATCTTGGCAACCATCAACAATTTTGCCTGAGAGCCTAATTGATCAATTTTTTTGGTTCAAAATTTTAAATTAATTTTATTAATATTTCACTTTAATTATTTAATATTTTATTTATTAATTTTAAAATTTTTAATTATAAAAATTGTGAAATTATCGTTTTACCCTCGGAGAGGACCTTTTGTGTTTCAAGTCAGTTTTCAATGTTCTAGGATGTTTTAAAATTGATTTTTTGTAAGGAATTCAATGGAAATATTGGTTTGTATCATTTATAAAAATTTTTGTGTGGAAGGGTCGAGAACTTTATGAGGGGTATTTTCGTAATTTTGTCGAATTCTATAAAAATTGGCGAAATGATTTATTTGATTTCGATTTGTTGTTTTATGTGTTTGAATGGATTTTCTTAAGCGTAACGTAGGCTCTAGGGATGTTTTAAGGTTAGGGGTATTTTGGTAATTTGGTCATTTTTTAGTTATTTTTATTGTGAAGCTTCTTTTTATCTGAAAAATGATGATTTCTAAGCTTTTGGGGTTATATTTTCTTAGCGTAGCGTGGTTTCTACAGTTTTGTCAGTTCGAGATACCTCATCCGGATTTCTAAAACATATCTGGTAACAAAATAAAGCATCGGGATAAATATCCATCATTGGGAACCGTTGCGATCGGGTTGACAAGTTGATTAATCAGGCGAATGCAAAAATGGGGTGTCTACAATATCAAGTTGGACTTAGTGGCCCGAGTCGAATCAACTGAATCATCCCTCGTCTCGAATGGGAGGTAATCATACACCCCACGAATTTACTACAAGTGGGGTTTCTATATGATTTTGAATGATTAACTTACACTTGATTTGCACTTTAGTAAATGGGGCACCCTTACGAGGATGGCCTGAACAAGATAAGATTCATATATCATCACCATTATCTTGTCCCCCGACCCAGGAAATTCATTCACGCAAATCAGAAGCTCAAAATAAAGATAAAATTCAATAGACTTAGATGATAGGGCCCATGAGCTCATTAGGAACATATTCCGAGTTGCCCCAATTCAACTTCTTTGCCCTAATCCGTGCCTAGAACGATCTTGTCTTGCCTGTACCTAAATGTATGATGGGGATAGAATCAATCTATTTTAGACAAGAACATATTTAAGTGTGCCCTTGCTAAGCATTGTGTGCCATATCTTCTTTGGGGATTCTTCTATCTAGTTATTGGTTTCATAGAATCGGATTGGAAGGCTCATTATGTTGCTTCCAAATAGTTTGGAGTTGTCTAGCTTAAAATCTTATTAGGGCCATTTGTGGCTAAGTGTTTCTTTGTATTCTAGGATTTGAGTAAATTAAGAATGCAAAAAGGTTAGATGACATCTGATCAACTTGCATAAAGGCAATTCATACCTAAACTGACAATGGAATCAAATAATGTCCTTGACCTTAATTCCTCCTTATGCAAAGATGTCAAAAAAAGTGTGTTTTCTGTATTCATATATGTAGGGTATGCGTTACTTTTGATCATAGTCATAATCAATGTCCAAAAGTACAGCATAAGAAAATAGGGACTATGGTTTTAGCCTGGGCTGCAAAGCCAACAAAGATAACAAAAAATTTAGTAGAAGGACTGATAGATGAAGATGAAGATCCTAGTGAGATCGATGTGAATGAAGTAGGATCAAATCTAGAAGGAAGTTATGGAGATTTGGAGGTCGTTGTAGAAGCAGCCATGGGAGAACGAAGGGAAGAAGAAGCAAATGACGTGGCAGTACCAGAATCCATAAATAAAAGAGATTTAAACTCAAAAAGTTCGTGTGGAGTAGGGGTAGAAGGAGTACATGACTTGGTCTCACAAGATACGAACTTGAGGCCGGATTCCACTCCAACAAAAGATGGATGGAATCTAGTTGTTAGTAAACATGGATCTTCATCTAAGGTGTATGGGCTGGATTTGAAGATCCATAATGAAGTGGGCAAACAAATGGATAAACCAAATATGGAAGCAAATCTCAAGGTTGTTTTGAGCGTTCAACCAATGAGAATAGATAATGCTTTTCAAGCATTAGATAACGAAGAGAAAGCTCGAGATTTTAATTTTTTACAACAACTTGGGGACAACATCATTGAATAAGGGAATTTATAGAGTGAGAAGCCAGATGTAATCATCAGTATACCAGTAAGTAAGGTGGAAAGTTTAATAAGAAGAAGAATGTGGAAGGATGCAATAGAACTATGCGATAAAAAACTATCCCTAATGAGGGAAATCCAACTAGCCTTTTATAATGTCAATTTAATGTGGATTTGAGGATTTAATTATGCAAGAAAGAGAAATTTTGTTCGTGATTTCATTAGGGACGAAAATGTTGAATTGATGGGGTTCTGTGAGACAAAGGTTCAGATTGAAGATGCATCAAAGTATCAAAGAAAGCTATGTAGAATGTGGAAATTTATCAATAATTATGAATCTCACTTCTATGGTCATATCTGGGTGGGATGGAATCCGTTGGTCTTCTTTGTGCAAAATATTTTTGAATCGAACCAGGTTATTCACTGCAAGGTACTATGTTTGAGGGATGGATTTCTTACTTTTATGTCATTTGTTTATGTCGAAAATTTTGAGAATGATAAAAGATTGCTATGGTAAGATCTTAGTCAGTTAATCACGTCGGAGCCATGGATTGTATTGGGGGATTTTAATATGGTCAGATTTCAGGAAGAAAAGGTAGGAGGTCGTCCTGCATCAAGCCGAGTAATGCGTGATTTAAATGATTGTATCAATGTGATTGGAGTACAGGATTTGAAGACTAATGATGATTGGTTCTCATGGAGTAATAAGTCAATAAGATCTAGACGTATTCTCTGCAGGTTGGATAGGGCGTTAATAAATTTGGCATGGTTGCTGAAATTTCTGCAAATGATTTTGAATTACCTGTCTTATGGAATGTCAGATCATTCTCCTTTGAAGTTTGTATTTCCAAGTAACTCTTCAAAATGACCAAAAGTATTTAAATTCTTCTCTCTGTGGATAGGAAAACCCCCTCAAAGAAGTGGTTTTTAATGCCTGGAATCAAAATATTATGGGTACTCCTATGTATAAGCTTACAAGAAAAATTAGGGCGGTTAAAAATTCCATTAGAAAATGCAATAGGAATTATTTTGGAATCATTCACAGTCAGAAAGAGAAAGCTAAGGACCATTTGTTTCGGATATAAAATCAGATTCAGAGACAACCAATGGATAATAACCTTCAAGCTCAGGAGGGAGAGACAATGAAGGCCTATAACAATGAATTAGATAGTGAAGAAAGATTGTACAGGTAAAAATCGAGAATTCAGTAGCTTCGGGAAGGTGATAGAAATACTAGGTTCTTCTATACTTCAGTGACTACAAATATTGCAAAGAATGGAGTTATGGAGTTGGAAATGGATCATGGAGAATTACTTAAAAATGAAGGAAGTAATGGAGCATGGGCTATTCAATATTTCTCAGTAATGTTTTGCAATCCGAATCCTATAGTAAGTTCGCAAGTTCCATATAATTCTAAATTCTTTGAGGAACATGTGCAAATTTTATCAAATCCTAGTTCTAAGGATGAGATAAAATCTGTTATATTTGCGTCCCCAAGAAACGATGTTTGTGCAGCTGTGTTGGATTTCTTGAGAAAGGGGAAGTTGTTGAAGGAAATCAATGCTACTTTAATTTGTTTAATCCCTAAGGAAGATAATGCCAAGCGCCTTGAAAAATTCAGACCCATTGCCCTTTGTAATCTTATCTATAAGATCATTTCCAAAATTCTAACTCATAGGTTAGCCGTCTGTCTCCCACATATTATTTCTTCTAATCAATTGACGTTTGTTAATGGAAGAAAAATCCAAGATAATATCCTTCTAGCCCATGAAAATGTCCATAATTACCATTCTTTGAAATCTCTTGAATCTTTTTGTGCCAAAATTGATATTAGAAAAGACTATGATGTCAACTATGTAATGTCAAATCTACTGAGAAGGGTAAACAATTCCAAGTGACATTAGAACACTTGAGTCAAATTGTGTCATAGAAGTAGAGAGAGAATCATGGACCATTTGTGTCTTATACGATAGTTATGATCATTTAGTTGAATGTTGTCCAAATCTGCATATGCTCAGGAATGAGCAGGCCAGTGCAGTCAATAAGTTTAGTTCCTAGAGAAATCCGACACCCAATTCGTTCAGCCAAACATATCATTTGGAAACTTGATTTCATCCAAATTTCTCATATGAGTAGAACGAGCTCAGTCAGAGTAGTTCGCTAGATTATAAAATGGAATTTCCTAGAAAAGACACTCTTCTAATGAATCAACCTATGATTCCCCCCTACCTTCAGTTCTTTCTTGTACGTATAATTAGTTGGCTATGCACATTAGTATCAGTCTATTAACAATGTCTTTATTATGCATTGGAAAGTCATACACGGACCCTTTTTACTGCTTACATATTACGTGCCCTTTGGCTTCATGGGTCTTATTTGGGCACGTGCTGAAGCTGGAAGTATCCCCTCGATATTATGATTGACTTGTGCTTTTATTTGTGGTTACATTTATCAAGTGGGGACTTTCTACTAGTTTTTACACTATTTTGTAAATAGTTCAAATCAACTTTGAAGCTTTAAATTCGGAGATTCTATTGCCATACCAACTTTTGCTAATAGCACCGCATTTTATATGTAAATTATCAAAGAATCATCACATATCTTGGGGTGGTGTTATACATCTTAGTATCTTAACTCCTAAACCAAAACATATTTTGAAGTGATTCCACTTGGAAAATGTTCATTTTGAAGACTATTTTATACCCATAAAACAGTTTTTATAGCCTTAAAGCAGTTTGAGAGATATACCTAAAGAAAGTCATACATGTATGTCTCACTTTCTAATGCTATAACTCACAATCCAGGAATCCAAATGAGCTGATTTTATTTTTATGGATTACTAAATAATTATAATTTCTCCATTAAAACAATCTCCTTATTTAGACATGTTTTGAGTGGGTTTTAGACATACTTTCTACCTAAAGTATAAATTCCAGATTGTTGAATTTTTCCTAAACTGACTTTGCAAACAATTTTTTTTGTTGTTGTTATTTTTAGTTGTTTTATGTACATATTCATATGAACTAATTTTGTTTTTATAGATTGTGAATTTTTTTTTTAAAATAAAATATTTTACGATTTTGAATGTGAAACTTAAAACAGTTGTAACTTTTGATCCAGTTATCGGATTAATTACTATAATATATGCATTTCAACTAGAACAAGATTTTTCATCTATTTTGAACAAAGTCTAGCAAGTTCTCGATCGTTTTAAATCACATTTTGACCTCGTTTAGTACTTTATTTTCTAATTTTATGTTGCTGTTTTTTTTTTTTTTTTTTTCAGGTGGACACAAGTTCATTTGGAAGGTCACTTGAAATTTTTGGGTGCTGGAATTTTCGGAAGCCTTGATTAGGTACACATTTTACACTTGTGAAATCAAAAATAAAAAACCTATTCTTTTGTACAAAAGCCTATGGTCTTAATGCTCTTATATTGTTGTGTGCCTAAATTTGGGTTTGTAGGGTCAGATTCCCGGTTTGCTCAAAACAGAGGAAAGACCAAGGTTTACTTCAAGGCCTCACGAATCGAAGATAGTTGTGATCACAAGGGATATCACTTAACCCATTAATGTTGAGAACTTGCATAGTTTAAGTTACCTAGCTAAATGAATTATCTTTGTTGTAAATTCTTTTAGGGGTTTTCCTCTATGAAACCCAAATACATTCTCAAAATTAATATCTTGCTTGTAAGTAAGGGGCAAAAATATACGAAGCATGTGGTTCTACGTACACCATTAGATTTATAAAAGTAACAAATTATAATTGTATGTAAAAGAGACATTCATGTGAGTCGTAAGTAAAAGGGTAAAAATCTATAAAATGTTGTGGTTGTTCATCATTTTATTTTTTAAAATAATGAATTACAATTTTATGTAAAACAGCCATATATCCACGTGGATCCACGCACGTGCACTTTAAATTAATTGTGAAGAAAGTAATTAATAAAAGAGTTGTGATAAATTAACTCATTTTTCGCGTACGTACTTGACGCAATATTTGATGTGGATACAAAGGGTAGGGATCTAGAACAGTGCGTCGTACCTAACAAAGGTCAGGTGGCACCTCATTTCATGCGACGTAATATTTTTGGGACCCATTGATTGTATAGATATGTGATCCATCCCTTGGTGAACCTATATACCAAAAATCATCCTATTTGATAACTTGTATCCACTGGATCTAAGCTCTTGAAAAAGAGTTTAAATCCAACGATTCCAAATCATTCTTAAGAGACAATGCATCACCAATCAAACTAATATTTTGTGTGTAGATTTAACAAGGGGAGGACCACATATCTATACAGTCAGTCAGCTGTGGGTCTCATAAATATCACGTGATAGGAAATGGGGTACCACCTGACCTTTGTTAGCTAAAACACACTGTTCTGAGTTGCTCAAAAAGCCAGTGAATTTATCAACGACTCTTAATAAAATTTATAAATTTTAGGTAAAGTGACGTACGCACCTCTCTCAAAATTGTTAAGTAAGTAATTTTCTCTCATAATAAATTAACAAGATTAGAAATATAGGAAGAGACGTACACACCTCTCTTAGTTTTTTTTTTAAAATTAAGTTTCTTTTGAAAATTCTCTGGAATGTTTCTCCAACTTCATAATAAATTTAGGGAGAGGGTTGTCTGTCGATTGAGTACGCCACGTGACGTCAGATTTTTTATATATATAAAATTAAGGTTGTTTTGAAAATTCTCAGGAATGTTTCTCCAACTTCAATTCAAAGATATATCAAACAATGCATAATAAATTAACAAGATTAGAAATATCAGAAGACCACCGACATCACTCACATAGATATCTCTCAGAATTGACACGATAAGGGAGAGGGTTGGGTTGTCTGTCGTCGATTGAGTATGCCACGTGCTTAACTCAGATTATGAAGAAAGCCATCCTACTAACTTTAACTCATTTCCACTCTATAAATAGAGCTGGTATTTCGATCTAAAGAAAGCCAAAAATAAGAAAAGAAGAAGAATAAGGATTATTGGAGATGGCGCCCATGAAGATAAGTCCTATCTTTGCTGTTCTTTTGTTATGCTTCCTCCTTGTTGGCTCTGGTACTTCTCTCCATCCTTGTTATATAATAGTCATAAACATTTCTTTTAAGGATGTGTTTGCTTACTACATAGTGCTCTAAATCTCTCCATAAGGGAGTAAATCTAGTATGTGTTAATTAGAGAGAACCATCTAACAGTCCCACCAACCCATACAGTACATTCATAGCCATCCTTAATTTTTTGGCTAGAAATCACCATTAAAGCTTTCTATTTCAAGAATTATTTTTTTCTTTTGAGACTTGGAGTTGGTGATATAAATCATGGTTTTTTTTTGGGTTATTGATCCCAATTATGGCTAGAATACATTGATTTTTTTTCTAAGCTTTTTATTCATTTCAAGACTTTTTTTGTTTTTTTTAAAGACTTGGAGTTGGTGATGTAATACATGATTTTTCTTGTTTTTTGGTTATTGATCTCAATTATGGCTAGAATACATTGAATTTTTTTTAATAAGCTTTCTATTAATTGCAAGATTTTTTAGACTGATATAATAATTTTTTTTTTTTTTTTTGTCTTATTGTTGATATCTTCATTTTTTATAACATTTGCATTTCCACTAAAATTGAACAGAAATAATTTGACTAGTAAAAGGCACCATCGAATCTTAAAAGATTGATTTAAATTGCTAATACAGTGAATACAAAAAGTTTTAGCGACGGGACCCATAGCTCAATGAAGTTTCACATGCAAATGTATTCCATTTATTACCTACAAAAGAAAAAAGTAATTGAATTAATTATTTCATACATGTATATATGAATGCTTGTGAATTTATTTAATTTAATTTTTGGTGGCAGAGATGACAATGAGAGAGGTGGAAGGAAAGATTTGTTACAAACCCAGCGCTACTTTCAAAGGAATTTGTCGCTGGAGCCCAGACTGTAAGAAAGTTTGCCTGCGTGAGGGTAACGTTGGTGGACAATGTAACGGTGCCTTCCAATGTATATGTCAAAGGAATTGTTAAAACATTGTTAAACCAAGCACCTCTCTTTTCTTCCAATATATATCTCAGCTTTGTTGTCCATATAAGTCTTGCATCTCTCTGTCTGTGTCTAGATATGTGTCTTGTCCGTGTCATGTGTCATTAGAGGCCCTAAGTGAAAAAAGCTCATATTTGACGTACGCTCCTGTCAAATATGCCCGTCAAATATTCTCTTGTAGAATTTTATTTATTTATTTATTTTTTACGGCCCTGGACTATCAAATTATAGGAGAACGGGCTTAAAAAAAACAAAAAAAATAAAAAATCCATATAGTATGACCGTCGAATTTGGAGGTTTAACAAACAATAGCACGGTTCTCTAATTTACGAATCACAATGAACAAAATAATAATAAAAAAAATCAAAAAAATAAAAAACAAAAGAAAAATCATAAAACAAGAATATGATGGGCATCCATATTGACTGAAGAACAAAGAAGAGAAAATTGAATCAATATTCATGTATAAATATTTTGAAATTGAAATAGACTCAGCTTCATACGAAGAAAAAAGAAGAGAAATCTGAAGAACAAAATCTGGAAAATCTGAGTAAGAGGAGAAAATAAATTTGGTGGTTCAATTGATTTCCTTCACTGACATGCACTTGCTGATTGCTTCTTTGCAGCTGTGACCTTCTTTGCAGCCTCTTTTAGATCATCCATTGCCACATCGACAGCTTCATCCCGGCCTTTGAGCTCGATCGTCTCACGATAATCACCCTCCACCTTTACAATTCGGTTTATAGCTGTATGGAAGATATGGCCTACAAGCAATGTGATAACAAAGACCCCAACTGATGTCGTTATTATTGTCCAAGGCGGGGCATGTTTGTGCTTAAATCTGCAATGAAAAGAAAACAACTTCAATTCATCAAGAGTTTGTGGTGCCAAAAATTTAGTATTAATTCGTTCTCTTCATTAGGCACAATTGCTAACCTGCAGTGCATCTCATGCCTCCAAAATGGATATCCAAAATCAAGTAGGACAAATAAGATAAAGCAGTAAGGGCTTAAAGGTCTAATCAAATGAGAGTATATTAATATTAGTAATATGTAATAATATTTATTAATAGGTGTTTGGGTTTTGGTTTATTTGGTTCTGATCAGGTGGATATGACAAAGAAGATAAAGCAGCAATGGCTTATGATCTGGCAATCCTAAAATATTGGGGTCCCTCTGCTACTACCAACTTCTCGGATACATACCATTTCCTGAAATTTATGAGAGTATGCAACTCAACTGAGGCCCGATGTAATGACCTGAAAATCCTAAAATGTATCTCGAAGAAAGAATTTTAGATCCGTGCATTGATTTAAAAGTATGGATTCTTAATTTTTAATATTTGAGAAAAATTAACTTCACCAATAGATTTAGAAGGATCAAGAAACATACTTTAGCCTGTAAGCACGCCTAAATCTGAAGTCAATTGAAAAAATTATCAAATCCTCGAGTTTCGTATTAGATATTTTCCCAACAGGTAAACGACATTTTAAAGACATAATTTGAGGAAATCGATCATACCATTAGATTCGTGTCGAAAAATCACCCGAAATAGTGTATAAGTTTGTCCAATTCGACATTCGGGAAAAATAATTTCCAAAATGACAAGTATGTCCCAACTTAAGTTATATAAATATCTGAATTCTATTAGAAAAATCAGATTTTTCTTATTCTCTTCTCCAAAAAAATCTCAACCATTTTTTCTCGATATTTGAAACTCAGATTTACGTCAAACGAGAACGATCCGTGCTTAGCCGCAAGAAGGAAAGTTGTTCTTATCGTCGAGTGTTACGCGTGGACGCAAAGAAATCCGATTTTCACCGAAAGAAAAATTTAGAGATTGGCAAGAGGTGATTTTAAACTCCATTCAACCGTTGAATATATCTTGAAGTAGGTTGCCTTCCCTTCTACCTTCTAGTTATGCGATAATTTCATAGAAAATCCATGCGATTGTCAATAAATCGATCGTTTCATTAAGTTTATACATATTTGAACGATTTGAATCATGTTTGCATGCTTATTTATGATTGGTTTTAGTTCATTTGATGTAATATAAGCATTTTATAGTTGGTATAATATTTGGATCGATTTTGGTCGAGTTTCGACGAAAAATCAGTAATTCGAAAAGTATTCGAATGTTGAGTTTGGTTCTAATTTTTTTTGTGTTGCTTCCATATAGTATGTATACCCATTTCCTACCTTTATTTCATTAAAAACATTTAAGTATTACTTTAAGTTCTTTAATAAATAAATAAATAAATAACCCGTTTTCAATTTTTACTTTGAAAAATCATTTTTTTTACACTTAGCTAAATTTTCACAGATTTCTAACTTTTATGTCTTATGGTTTTATCTTTGTTTCCGAGTCTTTCGACTCAACCAAAATCATCGAATGGAATTGGTTGATGCTTTATGGATTTCAAATTACTTTAAAGGTGAAATTACTTTGATAGATATGTAGGAAATTAGATGATAGATTGATTGATTTAATTGATGGATGGATAGAGAAAACGTATGTTCTCGACTGATTGATGGGATAGTGCCTCCAGTTCTACGTAGTAGCCATGCCACGTAAAACGTGATAGATAGATAGAGGAATGAAATGGTTGATGGATGGAAATGACAGATAACTGTCACTGGAGGACATTACCAGACTTTGTATTTTCGATTAAAAGAAATGATATATTATATACAAAATAAATTATTTTGTTTACTAGTAAAGGTTTGTAGAAAACCCATAAAGAGTGATGCGTTGATGTGTATCCAGAAGCGACGAGTCAATCTAGGATAGCACTAGAAAACCCATAAAGAGTGACGCGTTGCTGTGTATCCAGAAGCGACGAGTCAATCTAGGATAACACTAGATGTCATATGCTCTTCAGTAGAATGGGATACCTTAGAGCATATTACAACTTATGAGATCCGGGAATTTCTCCTACTTATTTCTTGGGGAACATTGTATGTAAAGGCGATTTTTGTTTAGTGTAGAGCTAGGCGGGGTTCACATGCATTGCCTCTTGATAGGTTTCGACGCGAGGGGTCTCCTGGGCTAGTTAGTGATTACTTTTAGTCTGTAGTCGTCAAACGGTCAACCTCACCGTTAGTTGAACTCAGTATTGGGTTTTTGGTCAACGGCCAGTATGAGCCGGATAAATGGTCATCCAACCGTGGTATGTTAAACCGGCCACAAAATCAGATTATAACGTTAGGATTCCACATCGGAGGTTAAGTTTGGAATATCGTATTACCATAGTCGAGGCGGTTATATCGACGTGTTCCTCTTCTCTCTTATCGATTGCACCGCCGTGTTCTTATTATGTATCTTTTCCTTATTTTGTAATGATTGATAGATGTTTTCATTTAAAAGATGCATATGTTACTTTAAATGATTTAAAATGATAGATTAAAGTTATTATAACTGTTTACTGAGTATGCTTAGACATTTATCGTACTTACATCATTTAATTGTTCTGATTATTACTCGTGCATGTATGACTCGTTGTTAGAACGACGTTCATCCTGTTGAGTAACATTCCCTTGTTACTCACCCTATCCTTTACATTTCAGATTATTTAGCTCTTGAGGAGCCGTTATTTGAGGAGTCTTTAGAGGAGGTCTCCGAGGAGGATCATATTGATGTCTTGTCGCTGCCATGTCTTTGAGGACTAGTAGAGGATCCTAGCGATTTTTGGTTGTAGATAAGAAACATGTTAGTCTTAGAAATTTTTGTAATTCCATATATTATGAGACTAAAGACTTGGATGATATCAGTGTTTGATGATTGTTTTCGCTTACTCTAGACTCTCGTATAGATGTTAGTTAAATGTTTATTCCACTGCGTATATTTTCTTTCTATAAGTATTAATATTTGTGAATGTTCTATCAGGTTGTGTGATTATTACCTCACACCTCGAGATTCTAACTGATGAATCATAAGGATTCGTGTTGGAATTTCGGGACGTGACAGCGTGGTATTAGAGCTTAATATTAGTTCCGGATGGGACGAGAGCTCTTCTGTGTCTAGAAGTCTGTTAGAGTCTAGATTGGAGATAGGATTAGGAAATGGACTAAGTAGTATTAAATGGAATATGTTTGAATGCATAAATGCTTGATGTGTAATTAGTACTCTGCCTAAAGTTTGATGAAATGTCTTTTGGATTTGGAGAAATTATAGATAATGTTTAAATTGCAGATTTTATTAGATGGCTGGTAGAGGTAGGCCAAGTAAAAGGTCCCAACCCACAGATGCAGGGACATCTGAGGCTAGACAGCCAACATAGATGGAATTGATGATGCAAGCCATAATGACGATGTCCTAGAATCAGGAAAAAGTGCAAGAAAAACAGATGAAGATGATAGAGGATCAGGTGGTCTTGATGAGGCAGTTGACCGGGATGACAGGGGGCCAGAACCAGTCGGGTGCACATATACCCGAGGCTGCTCCGAAGCACACCCCTGACTCCACACTTGATCAGGGTATACCCCCACCTCCACCAGCATAGATACCGAGACATGTGCAGTTGGTGCGACCACCATATTAGGGTCATGCAGGGACTCTTCTGAGAGAATATCGGGGTATGAGGCCACCCAGCTTTGATGGAGCTGCGGATCCCGCTATGGCGGAAGAATGGTTGGAGGAGTCTAATAAATACTTGTGTACTATGGAGTGTTCAGACACTCAGAAGATCTTGTGTGCCTCTTTTATGCTTCAGAGGGGTGCAACACATTGGTGGACTTCGGTAAAAGACAACCAACCGGAGATTTAGAACAACTGGACGATCTTTCAGAAGATGTTCTTATAGAAGTATGTTTCCACTAGCTCCCGGGACAGAAAGATGATAGAGTTTGATAGGTTGGCACAGGGTAACATGTCCGTGGACCAGTATGAGTTCTGCTTACCCAATTGGCTCGTTATGCTCCCGAGTTGATTTCCACCAACCAGATGAAAGCTGAGAAGTTTGTTAGAGGGTTGAAAGTCACCTTCAGGAGTATGATGGCAGCCTTCGAGGTTACTAACTACTCCGAAGTGGTCACGAGAGCCCAAAAGCTAGAGCGGGCAGATGAGGTCATTCACAAGCAGAGTGCTGGGATGAGGACGGTACCCCTGCCAGCCAAGAGGCAGATGATTTACAGGCCCAGTAGTTCAGGGCATCAGTGGACCAGCCAACAATAGGGTCAGGGTAGTTTTCGACCCCCAGTATCTACAGGCTAGTTTTCACAGAGGACAACAGCACCAGTGTAGGGTAGGGGTCAGGTTACTTGTTCGCAGAGTCAGATGACTAGAGGCCAGGGACAGACTTTGAGGCCTTAGGTTCAGACTGCTAGACCTCCACTACCGTCATAGAGGACACCTACGGGTCAGGCCAGTAGAGAGTCGATTAGATGTTATGAGTGTGGAGAGTTGGGACATCTGAGGAGACAGTGCCCCAAGATTCCCCAGCAGACCCGTGATTCAATGACCCATGCTAGGGTCTATGCTATGACGCATGCCGATGCTACAGCTTCCAAGGATGTCGTGGAAGGTATAATTATGTTATACAACTGTTTAACATATGTATTGATGGATTCAGGTTCCACACATTCATTTGTATCGTCTAGCATGGTAGAAAAGTTAGAATTTTCTACAACAGACACCAATAGGACACTTTCGTTGATGACTCCCCTGGGAAACATAACAATGCCACATCGGGTGTGTAACTTGTGCATTTTCAAGATAGGAGATAGTTCATTTGAACTGAACTTGATAGTCTTAGAACTTCGAGATTTCGACATCATCCTAGGCATGGACTGGCTAGCTGCATACCATGCAGTTATAGATTGTTATGCGAAGATAGTTACGTTTGGTGTGTCGGGATAGCCAGAGTTTAAGTTCAAGTTTAAGGGAATTTGGAATCGTGTAATCCGAGTGATAGAACCATCTAAGAATGGGAATGATTGGGATGGATTGTCTAACATGAATGCTACCGTTAGTGAGATGAATGAAGAATCACTAAAGGTGGAAGCAATTCGAATAGTATGCGACTATCCCGATGTCTTTCCTGCAGAGTTACCTCGAACTGATTCTAATTCGAAGATTGACTTCTCAATCGAACTGATTCCAGGAACTAGACCCATATCGATTCCACCGTATTGAATGGCCCCAACAGAAATGAAGGAGCTAAAAAGTCAATTGGAAGATTTGACAGGTTTGGGTTTCATTCTTCCGAGCAGCTCGCCTTAAGGTGCTCCAGTTTTGTTCGTAAAGAAGAAGGATGGGTCAATAAGATTATGCATTGATTATCGAAAATTGAACCAAGTGATGATAAAGAACAAGTATCCGCTCCCCAAGATTGATGATATGTTTGATCAACTAAGAGGTGCCAAGTATTTCTCAAAAATTGATTTAAGATCGGGATACCACCAATTGAGGATCAAAGAGGAGGATGTTTTGAAGACAGCATTCCGAACTCGGTTAGGGTACTTTTAGTACCTAGTAATGCCGTTCGTTTGACTAATACACCTGTGGTGTTTATGGATCTCATGCAGCGAGTGTTTTGGGATTTCTTGAATGTCTTCATTATTGTCTTCATTGACGATATTTTGATCTATTCGAAGACGGAATTTGAGCATGAGGATCATTTGAATGTCACACTTCACAGGTTGCACCAAGAGAAGTTGTATGCTAAATTCTCCAAGTGCGAATTCTTGTTAGATGAAATGAAGTTCTTGGGTCATGTGATTTCTAAGAATGGGATATCGGTGGACCCATCGAAGATTGAAGCGGTTATGAACTGGCAGAGACCTACTACAGTTACTGAGATCAGGAGTTTTCTTGGACTTGCGAGATACTACCGTAGGTTTGTAGAAGGCTTCTCGAAGATAGCTTCGTCATTAACGAAGTTAACTCAGAAAGGGGTCAAGTTTGAATGGGCCGATAGCTGTAAAACAGCATTCCAGGAGTTGAAGACTCGACTAACCACGGCACCCGTTTTGATAGTCCCTAAGCCATGAGAGAAATATGTCATTTATGCTGATGCTTCTCATACGGGACTTGAGTGTGTATTAATGCAGGATGGTCAGGTAATTGCTTACGCATCGAGACAGTTGAAAATCCACGAGAAGAACTATTCGACCCATGATTTAGAGTTGGCGGCTATAGTGCACGTACTCAAGGTTTGGAGACACTATTTGTATGGGGAGACTTTCGAAGTGTATTCAGATCACGAGAGTCTTAAGTATTTATTCCCGCAGAAGGAATTAAATATGAGGTAGAGGCGATGGATGGAATACCTGAAAGACTATGACTTTACATTGCATTACCATCCTGGTAAGGCTAATGTAGTAGTAGATGCGTTGAGTCGTAAGAAATATGGGGTGTTTGCTCAGATAAGGATTGAGGAATGGAAAATGCTAGAAACTGCAACCGCTTATGTATTCAACATTCCCTCAAAAACAGATGAGCAGAATCCTATGTAGCTCACATGAGAGGGTTATTGAAGCGCAAAATATGGATACGGAATTTGAAGGGTACCAGGAGAAAGCAGAGGACTTTGGTGAGCAGAGTTGGAGAATTCATGATGATGGTAGTATACGGTTCAAGAGTAGACTTTGGGTTCCTCACGACGCCTTGTTGAGGAAGGACATAATGGATGAAGCCCATAAGTCGTATTTTTCTATACATCCAGGGAGTACCAAGATGTATCAAGACATGAAAAGAAATTTTTGGTGGCCAGGAATGAAAAAGCACATTGTCCAGTATGTGAGTCATTGTATGATATGTCAGCAAGTAAAGGCTGAGCATAGGAGACCTGCAGGGTTATTGCAACCACTTCCTATTCCGAAATGGAAATGGGAGCATGTGACTATAGATTTTGTCAATGGGTTGCCAAAGGCCAGTGATGGGATTGATGTTATATGGGTGGTTGTAGATAGACTTACTAAGTCTGCTAATTTTCTACCTATCAAGATGACTTACACTGTGGATAAGCTGAGCAAGATTTATGTCTCAGAGATTGTGAAGTTACATGGAGTCCCAATTTTTATTGTATCTGATAGGGATCCACGTCTTACATCTCAATTATGGCAGAATTTTCAAGTTGCATTTGGTATGAAGCTGAAGATGAGTATAGCATTCCACCCACAGACTGATGGGCAGTCAGAACGTGTTATTCAGATATTGGAAGACATGTTGAGGGCTTGTGTCCTAGATTTTGGAGGTAACTGGAGAATTACTTGGCAATAGCTAAATTTCCCTATAACAATAGTTACCAATCTAGTATAGGTATGGCACCATTTGAAGCGTTATATGGCAGACCGTGCAGATCGCCGAATTGTTGGGTAGAAGTCGGAGATAGTATTCTGTTGGGACCCGACATCTTTTCGGAGACTACTGAGAAGATTAAAACAGTTTGAGAAAAGTTGCGAGTACCATAGAGTAGGCAGAAAAGTTATGCAGATCATTGTCAACGACCGTTAGAGTTCGTAATCGGTGATTTTGTATTCTTGAAGGTTTCTCCAAGAAGAGGAATCAGTAGGTTTGGGATTAAGGGTAAACTAAAGTCGAGGTATGTAGGACTGTTTGAGATCATAAACAGAGTTGACACGGTTGCATACAAGTTGGCTTTACCTGCTCAGTTAGATAGATTTCATATATCAATGTTGAGAAAGTATGAACCGGACCCATCCCACGTCATTGACTGGCAGTCCTTGAATCTAGAGGAAGACATATCGTATGAAGAGGAGCCAGTACAGATTCTTTACCGTAAAGAGAAAATGTTGAGGTCACGAGCTATTCCGTTGGTTAAGGTGCGTTGGAGACATCACAATGTCGAGGAAGCGACTTGGGAGAAAGAAACGGAGATGCGTGCTCAATTTTCAGAATTATTCTTCGATTGAGGTATGTTTAATTTCGAGGACGAAATTCTTATTAAGGGGGGAGGATGTAATGACCTGAAAATCCTAAAATATATTTCGAAAAAAGAATTTTAGATCTGTGCATTGATTTAAAAGTATGGATTCTTAATTTTTTATATTTGAGGAAAATTAACTTCACCAATAGATTTAGAAGGATCGAGAAACATACTTTAGCCTGTAAGCACGCCTAAATTTGAAGTCAATTGAAAAAATTATCAAATCCTCGAGTTTCGCATTAGATATTTTCCCAACAGGTAAACGACACTTTAAAGACGTAATTTGAGAAAAAAAATCATACCATTAGATTCGTATCGAAAAATCACCTGAAATAATGTATAAGTTTATCCAATTCGGCATTCGGGAAAAATAATTCCCAAAATGACAAGTATGTCCCAATTTAAGTAACATAAATATCTAAATTCTATTAGAAAAATCAGATTTTTCTTATTCTCCTCTCCAAACAAATCTCAACTCTTTTTCCTCAATATTTGAAACTCAGATCTACGCCAAACGAGAACGATCCGTGCTTAGTCGCAAGAAGGAAAGTCGTTCCTCTCATCGAGGGTTACGTGTGGACGCAAATAAATCCGATTTTCACAGAAAGAAAAATTTAGAGATTGATCGGAGGCGATTTCAAACTCCGTTCAACCTTTGAATATAACTTGAAGTAGGTTGCCTTCCCTTCTACCTTCTAGTTATGCGATAATTTCACAGAAAATCCATGCAATTGTCGATAAATCGATCGTTTCATTAAGTTTATACATATTTGAACGATTTGAATCATGTTTGCATGCTTATTTATGATTGGTTTTAGTTCATTTGATGTAATATAAGCATTTTATTGTTGGTATAATATTTGGATTGATTTTGGTCTAGTTTCGACGAAAAATCAGCAATTCGAAAAGTATCCGAATGTTGAGTTTGGTTCTAATTTTTTTTGTTTTGCTTCCATATAGTATGTATACCCATTTCCTACCTTTATTTCATTAAAAACAGTTAAGTATTACTTTAAGTTCTTTAATAAATAAATAAATAAATAACCCGTTTTCAATTTTTATTTTGAAAAATCATTTTTTTTACACTTAGCTAAATTTTCACAGATTTCTAGCTTCTATGTCTTATGGTTTTATCTTTGTTTCCGAGTCTTTCAACTCAACCAAAACCATCGAATGGAATTGGTTGATGCTTTATGAATTTCAAATTACTTTAAAGGTGAAATTACTTTGATAGATATGTAGGAAATTAGATGATAGATTGATCGATTTAATTGATGGATGGATAGATAGAACATATGTTCTCGACTGATTGATGAGACAGTGCCTCCAGTTCTACGTAGTGGCCATGCCATGTAAAACATGATAGATAAATAGAGGAATGAAATGGTTGATGGATGGAAATGACAGATAACTGTCACTGGAGGGCACTACTAGACTTTGTTTGTATTTTCGATTAAAAGAAATGATATATTATATACAAAATAAACTATTTTGTTTACTAGTAAAGGTTTGTAGGAAACCCATAAAGAGTGACGCGTTACTGTGTATCCGGAAGCGGCGAGTCAATCTAGGATAACGCTAGATGTCATATGCTCTTCGGTAGTGAAATCGCC
Organism: Akebia trifoliata; assembly: GCF_017979445.1. Lineage (NCBI taxonomy): Eukaryota > Viridiplantae > Streptophyta > Magnoliopsida > Ranunculales > Lardizabalaceae > Akebia > Akebia trifoliata. Next base: position 19,515,812 of record NC_141376.1, read on the forward strand.
TCGACCCGTTTTCACTAAATAGTGGATAGGAGTCCGATTTATTAATGGGGGACTTTTGAGAAATGGGAGTCGCCACCTAATTTAGGTCTAGGAACCAAAATTTACTCCAAATGGATATGGGTCGGTCCACGGATCAATGATATGGGTAAGGGGTTAGATTACGGGTTTCGGAAGGTGTTAGGCACCGAACCCGTCCGATCGAGATGATCGATCTCTACTACGATCCAAAATCATCCTATGGTCTACATACAAAGACTACAGTCAAAGTTACAGTTCGATCATCATCAATTTATGTTGAGTTTGCCAAACAAATCCTAGGGGTAAAATTGCCCCAATTATCGCATGATCATTATTTGAATTCCACAAAATATGGAAGGGTTTGAAAAAATCCTAATTAGCTCCATGACCTGAAATCAATTAAGAAATTCCACCTGCAAGTATTCCTCAAACTGTCCAAAATAGAAACTTATGAGAATATTCTAAATAGGAAGATTATAAATAGAAACTTGTCAGATTGGGACTTATAATATTTCCAAATTAGGAACGTGAAATTTCCTAAATTAGAATTCAAGAGATATATGCTGAATTCTAAAATTAAAAATTTAAAAAGATACATTTTTTAAAATAGAACATTCCAAAAATGTAAGTTTCTAAATTTGAAACTCCCAAATTTTCATGAACATGAACCTCCTAAATATAAAAATGCAGAATCTTCTAAATTGAAAAATTGCTAAAATATGAGATTTCTGAATTAGAAATCTATGAATATATTCTCCCAACATAGGAAACTATGCAATCCCATAGTAGAAAGTTTTCAAATATGAGTTTTCTAATGATCCACAAATAATCTTCAAAAAGGAAAATTATATAAATAATGAAGTCCCAAATTAGAAGATTATGAATTTGCCAAAAATCACCAAATTAGAAATTCCCCGAACAATAAAGAATCCAGGATATCATACTTACTAAAGTGGAGATTGCCAAATATCATTGCATAAAATTTCCAAATTTGAAAGAAAAACCCACAAGAAAAATTATATGTTTATCGAATCCTTAAAGTAATGAAATGAGCATGCACACATGATTTTCAATTTTGTTAAAATAACCATCATTCGACAACATGCATACTTGCCAAGTCAATAAGTGCATTAATCACATGGAATAATCCGAAATGACACAAAGAACTCGAATATTATCATAAGCCACGCAAATTTGTTCAAACATAATAATCGTAGAATTCTTAGAAAAATCTCCTAGCCTTATCAATGCGCGAAAATAAATAATAAAAAAAATTCTCCTAAGCCTATCAATATACAAATAAATAAACCTAAAAACCTATGTCACACAAAACTAAAGAATAAAATGTTCTCCTAACCTAACAATATTCAAAAAAGAAAACTTAAAAAAACATAAAAAAAATGTAAAAAACAAATATTTTCCTACCCTATTGATATGCAAAAGTAAAATATAAAAAAGAGAATGATGCACCGGGACTATGGTAAATTATTCAAAACAAGACACAACAACGCATAGCATCGCAAGTATAAACTCTATAATGATTATGATACTAAAAAAAATCAATGGGGGACATCAATACAAGGGGAAAAATCTAATTAAAAAAGACATGAACACAGTAGAGAAAAGAGAAAAAATGTAATGCAAAAATAAGGAGAGAAAAAGGAGAAATAAAATAAAAGACTAAACTGAACATAAAATTACCTATTGAATCGATAATGGTGAGTTTATTCCTTCAGGTAAGATCCAAAGGTTCGCGAGTATTCGCTGCTGTGGAGACGCGAGAGACGAAAGTACAGAGAGATGAAGGCGGAGAGAGGCTGTTGTGTTATGTGCTGTAATGGTGGAGAGGCTCAGCTAGGCAGCAAAAAAATGTGGTTGCAGCTGTCTGTTGTAGAGGCTTGGCTGAGAGAGAGGTGATGTAAGGATGTTATAGGAGAGAAAGATGAAAAAAATGCTGCTGAGAAAGAGAAGTTTAATGGCTTAAAAAAAACATAGAGAAGAGGGGAGCAAGTTTAATGGCTTAAAAAAATGTGGGGAAGAGATCTGAGAGAGGAGAGATCAAAGGAAAAGGAGAGATTAGAGAGAGAAGCCTGAGAAATTGAAAGAGAAGGGGACGTTTAGAAGGAGGTGGGCTGTTGCAGACCATGAGGTGAAGAAGATGATTGTGAAGTGAGTTGTAGAATGGGATTTGCAAGTTCAATGGGGGAGGGGAAGGGGCTGTTGCAGCAACTTCGTTGGGGAATAAGAAAGTTTGAGAGTGAGAGGAGAAGAGATTGCAGGAAGTGAGCGGCAATTTCGTAGGAGAAGAAGATGGTCTGAGACGTCTGTAGAGAAGGAGGAAGGTTCAGCCGAAGGTAGCAACAACAATGTGGTTGCTGTTGGAGGAGAGGACGTCCCAATTCTACTGCTGTTAGAGAGGAGACCCAAAGAAGATGAGCAGGGAGAGAGACGTGCACAGAGAGAGAGTCGAAGGAAAGAAGAAGAAGATCGTTCAGCCCCCCTCCTTAGAGACAGACGTCTCTCTTTAAATAGAAATTGTTTCTATTTCAATTTTTTTATCTCTTTCTAATTTTTTGATTAACACGTATTTACTTTCTTTTTCTTTTTTTTTTCTTTTTTTCAAATTGGAGAATGATGGTGGGGATTCCCCACTACTCGTAGTATGATAGTCCCCTATGGTCGATTGGTTTTAGCTTTGATTTTTTATTTCTTGTCGATTGGATTCGTTTTGCACGATCGATTAGATTTTTATTCGTTTTGATTGATCAATTATTTAAGATTTTTTATTTTAAATTTTGAGTTTTTTAATTTGATTTTTCATTTTAGTGGGTTATGTAATTTTTAATTTAAGTTGATTTGATTTTGGTTTTGTTGGTTGATCGATTAAATTTGGTTACTTAAATTTTAATTATTTGATTTAATTTTAATTGCTTTATTTTAAATTTGAATTTAATTTTTTATTTCATTAGATTTTAAGCCTCAAATCACTACGTTGCATGTTAATTAGGTTTAATTATATATAAATAAATTCATTTACTAGATAAATCTAATTACGTGTGTTTCTTGTGCAGAAAATCAACAAATTGGAATCAAAATCTCAAGACAAAAGCATTTGGGCCCACTTTGGAATGCCCTAATCCTTTGGAATGCCCTAATCCTTAACTCATATTCTTCTCTTTTGTCTTTTTGTACAAAGAAAAGTGGAGGCTACTTTTAGACTCTTCTACACACATTTTATCTATAAATAGAGCCTTCATTTCTAGAGAAAGGGTCCATCTTGGTTCTCTTATCCAAGACTCCTTTAATCTAAGGCTCTTAGCATATTCTTTTAGTTTTTGTATTTTCATTTTCTAGTTATTTTCTTTTGGTTAAATAGTCTTGTAAGAAGTAGAAGAAGAAGAAGTTGTAATTTTCTCCATGAAATGAAGAAAAGTTCTTTCATCTCTTATCTTCCCTCTCTTGCAATGACATTAGGCTAAATTCCCCTCCATTGGAGAGCGGAAAAGCCTAGAGCAAGTTCTTGTGTTATATCTAAGTTTATGCCTTTCTTTTATTTAAAATGCTTATGAATTCTCTTTAAGTTTCTTGCACCTTTTATTCTTAATATAGATACTTTATGCTTAGATTAGATCAAGATAAAGTATACTTAAATTAGATAATTGGTAGTAAGAAGTTTTCAAAGAATTCTACTTTATTTTTGTTCCCTTATTTCATTTTATTTGTAAAACTTTTCGATCTAAAGAGCTAACACCAAGCCCTTATGATTGAGTTATAAAAAGGCTAGAGACTAGGAATTGCTCATTAACATGTTTTAGGTAGATCCACCTTCAATGGTGTTTTAATTCATAAGTTTACTTACTTTTAATTTCATTTACTTTAGTTATTTTCTAGCAATTTTACATCTTCTTATAAGTTCAAAAATACAAAGAAAAATAGTTTTAATTCCTTTTAGTTAATTTGGATTTTATCTTCTTAGCTTAGCTCTATTCCTCTTTTCTCTTGGGTTCGATCCCCTACTTGCCCCACAAGTAAGATAAAAGTAAGATTATTATTAACTCCAGTGAGAAGAACAACGATAGTCTCATCAATCGACATGTTTCATCAGTTATATTTATTGGGTTGGACTGGTATTGCGGGTTCAATTTGAGCGGTGTGGACCAGTCCACCCTCTTACCTTTTGGTTAAATTAAGTAAAGCAACCCGGGAGTACTATTGATCGATTCGAGTCATGGTCTAGTGGGACCGTACTTAGGTTCAATGTTCTTAGCTCACTATATGATTGAGGCTAGGTTAGGATAAAGCTTAGGTCGCTTCAGCCCGAAACACCGATATATTATCCCAGTTTTACTTGGTCAAGCAGTACGTGGTGCTCCAGTTTGATATACCAGAAGGTATTGTACTGAAGTTGTAGCGTTCACGGTCATCCCCTATGTCCCAAAGGATCAAGTTAGCTTGGATCCGGCTACGGGGGTTTGGAAGGACATGTTATGATGCAAATATGAATATGCATGCTCGTGAGTGTGTGCAAAAGGACAAAGTGCGCCCGGGACGTTTTCGAGAATATCCAATCATACAAACTACATTCATCCCATCATCAAATCAATCACAATGAATACAATAATTTATTACATCCAATCACAATCCAATAAAAAAAAAAGGACAAAATCTAACCTAATTTAAGAGTCTCATTGAGTCAACTGGGTTGACTCGAGCAAAAGGTCAACTTAAAGATAGTCTTGGATCGGGTCAAGTTTGACCCTAAAATCCCCAGCAGAGTCGCCACTGAAATCGTCTCGACCCGTTTTCACTAAATAGTGGATAGGAGTCCAATTTATTAATGGGGGACTTTTGAGAAATAGGAGTCTCCACCTAGTTTAGGTTTAGGAACCAAAATTAACTCCAAATGGATATGGGTCGGTCCACGGATCAAAGATATGGGTAAGGGGTCAAATTATGGATTTCGGAAGGTGTTAGGCACAGAACCCACCCGATCGAGATGATCGGTCTCTACTACGATCCAAAATCATCCTATGGTCAACATACAAAGACTACAGTCAAGGTTACAGTCCAATCATCATCATCAATTTATGTTGAGTTTGCCAAACAAATCCTAGGGCTAAAATTGCCCCAATTATCGCATGATCATTCTTTGAATTCCACAAAATATGGAAGGGTTTGAAAAAATAATTAGCTCCATGACCTGAAATCAATTAAGAAATTCCACCTGCAAGTATTCCTCAAACTATCCAAAATAGAAACTTATGAGAATATTCTAAATAGAAAGATTATAAATAGAAACTTGTCAAATTGGAACTTATAATATTTCCAAATTAGGAACGTGAAATTTCCTAAATTAGAATTCAATAGATATATGCTGAATTCTCAAATTAAAAATTTAAAAAGATACATTTTTTAAAATAGAACATTCCAAAAATGTAAGTTTCTAAATTTGAAACTCCCAAATTTCCATGAACATGAACCTCCTAAATATAAAAATGCAGAATCTTCTAAATTGGAAAATTGCTAAAATATGAAATTTCTGAATTAGAAATCTATGAATATATTCTCCCAAAATAAGAAACTGTGCAATCTCATATTAGAAAGTTTTCAAATATGAGTTTTCTAATGATCCACAAATAATCTACAAAAAGGAAAATTATATAAACAATGAAGTCCCAAATTAGAAGATTATGAATTTACCAAAAATCACCAAATTAGAAATTCACCGAACAACAAAGAATCCAGGATATCATACTTACTAAAGTGGAGATTGCCAAATATCATTGCATAAAATTTCCAAATTTGAAAGAAAAACCCACAAGAAAAATTCTATGTTCATCGAATCCTTAAACTAATGAAATGAGCATGCAGACATGATTTTCAGTTTTGTTAAAATAACCATCATTCGACAACATGCATACTTGCCAAGTCAATAAGTGCATTAATCACATGGAATAATCTGAAATGACACAAAGAACTCGAATATCATCATAAGCCACACAAATTTGTTCAAACATAATAATCGTAGAATTCTTAGAAAAATCTCCTAGCCCTATCAATGCGCGAAAATAAATAATAAAAAAATTATCCTAAGCCTATCAATATACAAATAAATAAATAAATAAACCTAAAAACCTACGTCACACAAAACTAAAGAATAAAATATTCTCCTACCCTAACAACATGCAAGTCTATATGTGGAATGATTAAAATGGTGAGTTTAGATTGATCTTAACTAAAATGAAGAGTTAATATAAGTCAAAAGGAATTAGGGTTCAGAGTTAGACCTTTCTTTTGTTTGAACCATCAAAGAGTGGAAGATCGTCTTTAGTGTAAAATAATGCCCTTAGAATCTTCATATTTTCAATGTGGATTGTGTCGAAGAGGCGCACAAGTGTGTGATAGGCTTCGAGGTGTCTCTTGTCATCTACATCACATTGTTATCTCTTGTCAGTCTCCAAAATTTTCTGATTCTATCATGTGTGTATATATATGTGTGTGTGTGTGTGTGTGTGTGTGTGTGTGTGTGTGTGTATGTGTGTGTACTCATATAGATGGATTGGTTGTACTCACCTATGTAGGATATCACTAGCAATGACCAACTCTCAGTCTGGATCACTAGTCAGAAATGTGTCTCCCCATGAATCGAAACAACCAATCCATCTATATGAGTACACACACACACACAAACGAAGATGGAAATACAGCAATATAAATCCAACTAAATCAGGCATTCACTTGATGTGTAGGATTTTAGTATGCAAATAGAATCACCTTACATGCATACTATACAGATGAAGCCTATAGGAGTTGAAACAAGATCTGCATTCCAAATCCTTCTTATAGCTACCTACTACTAACCTGCTTGCCTACCAAAAAACCATGTTCCCATTTATCTCTACTGACATACATACAGGTTGGTGTCAGACCTATGATTTTGGTTGGAAACCCATGGCAGCAATCCAATACCAATCAAGAGCTTTCCTGCAAATAGTCAAGAATTGCCCTTGTGAAATGAGAAAAAGATGAAACAATCAGTTTGGTAATTGCCAGTTTTGTTAAACATTATGCAAATGCCTTGGCTACCGTTGTAAGGGCAGGCTTGTATTGTAGAGTAACAGATCCTGCCCGCACCCTAGTTGTTTATCTCATTTAAAATATTCTCATATTGACAATAACAACAAAATATATCCACCCAAAGAAAAATCACAAATTAAAATGATTTTATGTTCTAAGAATTAAGTTTGGTAAATTATATTATATTATATTATAATGAATCTGACTTCTGCCTAATACAATTGTAGCCCAAACTAATCAAGATTCATCAACTAACCAAAGTTAAGTTTGGCCTTATTTAGCCAAAGTTGCTACCTACAACAACAACAACTGAAGAGAAATCATGAACTCTTTCAATGAGTGAGTCCATATAAGAGAACCCTGCTCTCTTTTTTTGTGGTAAACAAATAAAAATCTTATAAATGGAGAAATTATACAAGTAAAAAAGGATCTAACTCCTTAAAATTACAAAACAAATATAGCTAAAATCCTTTTAAAATCTCCCACAAACAATAAAGCTATTTATTGACTATAAAGAAACCTTAATATTACTATTAATGGTCATTGTTACAATTCCTCCCCTCCTTTAAATTTTATTATGTTTCAATTTGTATCGGAAATTTTCAATTCTAAGACAAACAAAATAAATTAGTCTCAATAAATTCTCACAATTTTGTAATTAGTCTCAAACATACTATGAAAATATCATGGGGAAACTTCTTCCACATCCACATCCACTATTCCATATGATGATGCTCCAGGTGATATTGATATAAATGGAACGTTGCACAATGCTTTTGGTATGTTGGGTGTAGACAATGATGTACATGCTGGAGCAAGTGAACCAACATAAGGGCACAATGTCGAAGTAGAAAATTTCTTCAAGGTGCTTCCAAATGTAGATAGAGAGTTGTATCCTGGATGTACCAAGTCCACAAATTTTTTTTTCATTGTTCGACTATATCACATAAAGTGTTTGTCTGGATGGAGCAACAAGTCCTTCGACATGTTGCTTACACTTTTAAAGAAGGCATTACCCAAGAGAGAGTTATTGCCAAAGTCTTTTTATGATGCGAAAAAGATCATTAAGGACTTGGGACTTAATTACAATAAAATTGATGTGTGCCCCAATGACTATATGTTATATAGGAAGAACACAGCCAATGACCAATTATGCAAGATGTGCAATACTTCGAGATGGCAGCAAGTTGAAGATAAAGAGGCATATGAGAACATTTCTCAAAAAACGAAAGAAAGAAAGATTCCTGCTAAAATATTACGTTATTTTCCATTGGTTCCAAGGCTTCAAAGGTTATTCATGTCATAGAAAATCGCATCATTCATGCGATGGCATAACGAGAGTCGGACCAAAGATGGGTCCTTGAGGCATCCAGCTAACTCACTTGCTTAGAAAGATTTTAACATTAAACATCAATCACTCTCTTTAGACAGTCGCAATGTTAGACTTGGGTTGGCAACCGATAGCTTTAATCCATTTAGGACAATAAGTATTTCTCAAAGTACATGGCCTGTTATTCTAACATTATACAACTTGCCACCATGGATGTGCATTAAGCAGCCTTATCTCATGTTATCATTATTGATTCCAGATCCTTATGGATCCGGCAATGATATCGACGTGTATTTACAAGCATTGATAGATGATTTGAAATAACTGTGAGAGTTTGGCGTAGACACATATGATGCACATAGCAATCAAATATTTCAAATGAAAGTTGCACTATTATGGAAGATTAGAGACTTTCAAGGATATGCTATGTTGTCTAGATGGAGCTCCAAAGGGCGTCTTGCTTGTCCTTGTTGCAAGAAGGACACTTGCTCTCGACGTTTAAAGTATGGTAGAAAATTTTGTTACCTAAGTCACCATCGATTTCTATCAATTGACCATAGGTGTGGTGCCCCGCCAAATGCTAACACAAATCCTAGATGGCACCTCGAAATTTGGACATGACCCCCTTTATTTATGTTAGCATTCTACAAAATACGAAAACTTGATAATCCAATATATAACAAAACCTGTATATAAATATGCAAATACAGGAATTAACAGTGGAAGACTAATTACATCTAACATGTAAGTAGATCAGAGTGCGAAAAATTTAACAATATACAGGCTTACAGAAATACTCTCTCTAACATAGACTTAAACTCTCAATCCAAAGACTACATACATCCTAGATGAAACTAACAACACTAAGGGATGTAGTCCTAGTACTCACCAAGCAATAGACTCTGATTATCGATCTGACCGACCAGATACTCCTCACTTACCAACTCTGCGCTTGTCTCGATAACTGCAAGTACTGAAACTAAAAAAAACAGGAAGGAAAGGGTGAGTAACGAGAGTTACCTACTAAGTTCACAACCAATACCTACTAATAACCCTCCATACACATGATCGAGTAAAACATACTGAACATTTTTAATATATGTAAGGTTTTACATAATAAAATATAATCAACTGGTACATATAGCCAGGGATGAATAATTAAACAGTTTAAAAGTTCACATATCATCAATCATCGGTACTCACTATACATTTTTTAATTTATGCAAATATAGTTGACAACATTGAAATAATAGGCATGTTTTTCAGTTTATATTTCAAAACATAACAATAGACACATAGTACAAGTGGTGGAGTATTGGAATTAAAGAGTTGGGATTCACGACTAGATCGCTCTTAGTCGGGACATGATATTCTTCAATAACATCGTAGTTTTTGATTTTGTGGCTGGTCGCTGTTTACCATGCTTGCGGGACTATTTATCAGGCTCAGGTTGGCCGTTTGACGTGACTGTAAGCAATGGGTCTCTTTTCGATGTGTCAGAACATTCGACTACTACTAGATTGTTAGTGATCACTGACTAATCATCTTCGTATATGCCTATCAGGCGTGCATGTGACTCTCAAAATAATACTCCACTCGTATACGACCACCTTTACAATACACGTTCACTAGTAAAGATAAGAAATGAATGGACCCGAATTCTAGTTGTGACTCCATTCTCATACGCGTCCCATACCACGTATGAGCTTGGTGGTCCCTACCGTACATCCCAGGATAGTGCAGCCCTCCAGATGATGTGACGCACTATCCCTTTAGGCATTCACAGACCCTTTAGCAGCTCACAAAATAGCAACATATATATATATATATATATATATATATATATATATATATATATATATATATATTATTTTTCATTTAAAACAAAAGAGAAATTAACAGAACAGGGTTGAGAATGGATATCTAGTTCCTACCATGCAACTGTGGCCCCCTCGGCCTAAAAATAAATAACAGTACTCAGCGCACGCGCTAACATAATCTTAAATAAACATGCAACCCTTTCATTAATAACCTGAATATCCTTCCACCAACGTACATACAACATACAATGTAAAATCCAGACATCACCCTTCGGGTGTGACTCTGACATTTTACTGACTCATCCATTTCCCATTCTTTCGACATTCTCCTTTTTTGTCTTTTCAAATCCAATATTTCCTGTTCAATATTTCAAAGTCACTTTGGTTATTCAACCGAAAAACTATCAAAGTTTACTCAAAACGGGGTCCCAACGATGCACGGGACCAAAGATGTTAAAACGAAGAAAGCTGGTGAAAATTTGGCTAAGTGTCGGAAACTCGATTTTTCAAAATTCTCGAAATTGAAAATGGATCTTTGAAAATGAAAACCTCAAGCACGAGATTTGACACCATATAAATTTTATAGCCTAATTCAAAGTAAAGCGAAAGTTATTACACTTTGAAATTTTGTCGAAAACATCAAAATCTACGTTTTGTTCTTGAAACCAAAATTTAGATTTTGATCCTTTGAGATTTGAATCTCGAAACCATTCTCATTGTTTCAAAATTGAGGGTAAACTCTTAATTTCATTAAAGAACTTAAAGTAAATGAAAAGTAACATTTACTTAAAGAGGACATGAGGAAGGCAAACCAAGAGTCAGAAGCAGTTTTGATCAAACTATTCTGTCGGTGGCAGGTCGGTGGCAGAAGCATGTTTTTGTTAGTGGGACCGATAGAATGGCCTTCGGCAGGTGTGTAGACACCCCATTTTTGCACTTGCCTGATTAATCAACTCGTCAACCCGATTGCAACGGTTCCCAATGATGGATGATCATTCCAATACTTTATTTTATTACCAGATATGTTTCTGAAATCCGGATGAGGTACCTCGAACTGACAAAACTATAGAAACCACGCTACACTAAGAAAATATAACCCTGAAAACATAGAAATCATCATTTTTTAGACATAAACAAACTTTACAATAAAAATCACTAAAAAAATGACCAAATTATCAAAATAACCCTAACCTCAAGACATCCCTAGAGCCTACATTACACTTGGGAAAACCCTTTTAAACACATAAAATAACAAATCGAAACCAAATAAATCATTTCGTTAATTTTCACAAAATTTGATAAAAATACGAAAATACCCCTCATAAAGTTCACGACCATTCCACATAAAAAATTTCATAAATGATACAAACCAATATTTCCATTGAATTTCTTACGAAAACTCGATTCTAAAACATCCTAGAACATCAAAAACTGACTTGAAACACAAAAAGTCCTCTTCGAGGGCAAAACGATAATTTTATAATTTTTATAATTAAAATTTTTAAAATTAATAAATAAAACATTAAATAATTAAAGTGAAACATTAATAAAATTAATTTAAAATTTTGAACCAAAAAAATCAATCAATCAGGCTCTTAGGCAAAATTGTTGATGGTTGCCAAGATATTTATTCAAGGACCCCTCCATTCGGGGGTCCAAAGAATTAAAGATATAATAGAGGGGGGTTCTCTAAAAAATTAAAGTCAATCAAGTAAGACTAAAGTCAAAATTAAAGTCAATCAAGTAAGACTAAAGTCAAGATATTAAAGTCAATCAAGTAAGACTAAAGTCAAAATCTTAAAGTTAATCAAATAAGACCAAAAGTCAAAACCCTAATAGATTTCTAATTAAATAATAATTATATTTAACAATCCTAATTAAATAATAACTCTATTTAATAGAATTTTAACTAAAATATAACTCTACCTAAAACAATTCTAATTAAAATATAACTCTAACTAAAAGAATTATAATTAAACATTAACTATATCTAAAAGGCACTTAAAAAAACCTATAAATAGGGGTCCCTACACCCTATTTTCGTATCCAAAAATAAATCTTAAGAGAAGTAGGTCAAAAAGCTTCCCTAGCCTCCCATAAACCCTAATTTTAAAGCCCTAACTCCTTACCTAACACCCATACCTCAACTTTAGCTCAAAAAATACGTAGAAGCCTTTCAAAAATACCCAGAAATCCATAAACAAATCCGAAGAATTCAGATCTAAGTAAGAGATACCTTGTCTCGGAGCTCAGAGATCAGATCCGGAGACAGAACAAAACGAATAATATTATACGAGGAGTTATTCTATCAGATCTGAGGGAACAAAATCGTTGCGTTCGGAAAAGGTGAGTATTTTTATTTTTTTATTATTATGGTGGTCTTGTTAGCAATGTAATTTTATTTGGGAATTAATAGAGACCGGCGTTTGCGAGGCGGGGTTGGTGCCTAACACCTTCCAACCCTGTAACGTGATCCCCGGACCCGTATTTTTCTTTCATAAATTAGTTTATTTGCCTTTTAGAGTCAAAGTTCGGTTCCTAGACCGTAATAACTAGGTGGCGACTTCCAAACCTCAAAGGTCAAAATCGGATCCGCGCACCCTGCGGATCGAGGACGCTTTCAAGGTGTCGGTAAGACCGACAGCTCTTGCCGACAGCATTGAACACATTCGTGAAATTTCGATCTTTCGATCCATTTTTTGAGTTTTTCATCTATTCTTCGAACCCTTCGACCCACCCACAAGTTCGTTATTAAAACTTGATAAAAATACATCAAATCTCTACTTCAAATTATGAATTTAAAATCAACCACAAGATTTCTACGATTTATAGATAGGAACAACAAGTATTCTTAAAAACCTAAATGCACATTTTTGAAATCTAAGGTTACTACTAAGAATTGAAAGTCCCTTACATGGTTGTGGTTGTCGGACACGCTTAACTAACTCGAAAATCACGAATTGGCATCAAGGACTCGAGGTTGAACGACTTTATGGCCCAACGGTTTCATTAGTTGCGAAACCTTCAATGGAGGTGTCCTTCCTCCCTCCACAATGATGGATCACTCTTCTTCAAACTAGGTGGAACTCCAAGTGGGTAAAAGCTGAGGGTATTTTCTCTTATTTATATTTTCGGCAGTAATTCGATCATTCGAACTCGAAAAATCTCAAATGAATATTCCACTTCAAATAATTTTTTGTTGCGGACCTAACGGTGTCATCAAATTTTCCTAATTCTCTCTCTAATGAACTTTCACCATTTTGGGTCCCACTTAACACGAAATTCGAGGATTTTATAACTCTTTCATCCGAACTTGCTTACAGGCTAATGTATATATTCCGATCCTTTTGAATCTAATGGCGAAGTTGATTTTCCTTGAAACTAATCATAAAAATATTTGAGTATTTTACTCTAAGTCCTTCCTTCGGTATTTTCCTCCAAATCTCATCATTTAATTTCCTCGAGATATAAGTTGAAAATCTAGGGTATTACAATAGGTTTAGATTTTACAAGAGATGTTTCAATGGAGAATAAAAATATCGAATTATGCCAATTCTACCATCTGGTTATGAGATTTTGAAACAAGTAGAGGGCATGAACATCACATTCGGGAAGATTTCTAGGGTTGCAAAAGGTCACAAGAGAAGGCGAAAGGATGATGCGAGAGATTTTTACAATTCAAAGAAGAAAAGCATTTTCTTTGACTTATCTTATGAGATTGACTTGATTAGTTTAGATTAGGGTTTTGATTTAGGATTTTGAATTTAGTCTTATGAGATTGACTTGATTAGTTTAGGTTAGGGTTTTGATTTAGGGTTTTGACTTTAGTCTTATGAGATTGACTTTAATACTTTGATTTTAGTCTTTCTTGATTGGCTTTTAATATCTTGACTTTAGTCTTATTTGATTGACTTTAAGATTGACTTTAGTCTTACTTGATTGACTTTAATGTTTCACTTTACATTATTTAATGATTTGTTTATTAATTTCAAAAATTTTAATTATTAAAGTTGTAAAATTACCGTTTTGCCCTCGGAGAGGACTGTTTACGTTTTAAGTCGTTTTTCAATGTTTCAGGATGTTTTGAAATCAGTTTTTCGTAAGGAATTCAATGGAAATGTTGGTTTTTGTCATTTATAAAAACTTTTGTGTCAAATGGTCGTGAATTTTATGAGGGGTATTTTCGTAATTTTATCGAATTTTGTGAAAATTGACGAAGTGGTTTATTTGATTTCGATTTGTTGTTTTATGTGTTTTGAATGGATTTTCCTAAGCGTAACGTAGGTTCTAGGGTTGTTTTGATGTTAGGGGTATTTTGGTAATTTGGTCATTTTTAGTGGTTTTTATCGTGAAGCTTCTTTTTGATTTACGAGATGATGATTTCTATGTTTCTGGGGTCGTATTTTTCTAGTGTAGCGTGGTTTCTAAAGTTTTGTCAGTTCGAGATACCTCATCCGGATTTCTGAAACATATCTGGTAACAAAATAAAGCATTGGAATAGACATCCATCATTGGGAACCGTTGCGATCGGATTGACGAGTTGATTAATCAGGCGAGTGCAAAAGTGGGGTATCTACACCATCAAGAGTATATCTCACAGGCCATTGAGGCAAATCGTCGTGCTGATGAGGCATGTCGAGAAGTCGTTGCAACAAGCCGAGAGATGATTGAATTTCAAATAAATATGTCGATGCAATTCCAAGCACTGATGCCATTTATGAGTCACCAACTTGGCCATACAGTAAATATGGCCGAAGTACTTTGGAGTACATAGGTAATAACTTATTATTATGCCTTCTTAAACAAAAAAAATTTAATTGCATTTTCTTGTACTATAGTTAAAATAATATTGTTTGTAGGCTTCCAATGGTAGCGATCAACAAACCTCTGTTGAGTAGTAATAGTTTGATCTACAAGATTTTTTGACAATGATTGGTGATCAGTTTTTTATTGTGCAAGTTTCATTACTAGTAACAATTTGATCCACAGCCTTTTGTTAAGTAAAGATTAATGATCAATTTTTTATTTTTCAAGTTTTGTTAATAGTAATAGTTGGATCCACAAACTTTTGTTTATCAGTTAGGAATGATCAACTTTTTGTATTGCAACTTTTATTAGTGATAGTTGAAGATGTTACAATTGTTCAGTTCCATGTAAAGACGAAAATTAGATAAAAGCTTGGTCTTGAATGTGTGTATCATTTCTTATATATATATATATATGGATTAATATCTAACACTTATTAGGTAAAACCTTTTTAACTCTTTGCATGTATTATGTAAAACCTTTTTTAACTCTACATGTATTAGGTAAAACCTTTTTAATTCCATCAATGTAAAATTAATGTTTTACATTGTCAATTTCATGCCGGGATAAAGGATGAGGGAGAAGGTATGCCATAGATTCATCACTGTGAATTTATTTGCCACAGGCAAAACTCCCATGTGTCAAAATTTCAGCTTTTTAGTTAGTTTAACATTATTATATATGATATATTGCTATTGTTTATTTTATAATATCTATGTAATTATTTATCTGTTGTGGTTGAATTATGTCTACTTAGTTATTTTTCATTTGCAGGATTGTCAAAAGATTGGAACTTTCAAAGTCTAAAGATTCAGTTTTGACATCGGTTAGCTGCTATATTTGCTGAAATGATAATGTTTTATTTTATTTTTAGTTTTTGTATTTATTTGTTTATCTTGAATTAGCTTATCCTATCTTAATTTTCTTTTGTCTATATTTATAGAAATGAGATACTAAATTACGGTCATTTTTCTCAGTAGTCGTTTGGGTGATAGTATGCTTTCATGAATGAGAATTCATTTATGGGAGTTTTTATGCCATTCAAGGACCTCTATCTAGTTATAGGGTATTTTGATTTTTCTTCCAAGGAATATGTTGTATGTTCAAGAATGAGATGTTGGAATCTTTTACAAGATGAATAGTTATGATTTCTGCAAGACAAACCTAAGGTTGCCCATATCTCGAAGTATCTTTACTACATGCATGAGGTGCTTATTGCTTTTTTGGGGACTTTATCAAATACATTCAGTGGATTATTTGGGAAAATGATTCTGATGAGTTAGTCTATCCATATATACTGAAATGGACTTGTTTAAACTATAGTATTTGTCAGAGTGACATGCCACCAAGTGACTTATTTTACTAAATTGTAGAGGTATGTCATTCATTGTCCTTGGCTCTAGGATTCATGATATAATACCATGTACCTATATAAATCTCTTTCTTTTACTTACCAGTTTGGATCTCAGGTTTTGTGTAACTCATATATGTATATATGTATTAATTTTGTAACACATGTTTGAATTGTTCACAGATCCCGAAATGTAAGAGTAGATAGAGAAAACCCTTTATAGTGGGCATGCTTCATATGAAGTTTCCTTAGCGGTATGAATGCTTTTGTAAATATCCTAAATCATGATCATGATCTCCAATCTTATTATTATTAATGTTTTCTATACAGATTTTTACCATACACCCAACTCTCACTTTAAAGGAATCTTATGGTTGATTATGCCCATTTTTAATTTTAATGCATAGGTGGGATATCTTGATATCTGGGAGCTAGCTATTTTGGCTATTAAAAGGGAAGGTTATAGTATCAAATGTATTGGACCTCGTGATGTTGTTGTCACAAAAAAGTTTCTGCCAAGCACTACTATATGGTTTCTTATCCTTGTCTGCTTGATGAATGCATAATGTTCGAAATCTAGTTGACTTCTTAGATAGGCCAAGGAGGTCGTAACCTTGGTACTTAATATAAGAACTTGTGCATTGGGCTGTTACCTTTTTCTACTCATTGTGTCCTAATAGTACTTATATTTTTATTTTTCAGGTTTCAATTACCTTTGGAGATCCTTCATCATTTTCAATATTTAGTTCTGTTGTGGCTGAGTCTGTTTTAAGAACAGATAGCAGGTCATTAGTGTTGATTGGTTGTAAAGATATTTATATCATGAAAGATTAGAAAATGGAAAAAAAAAACAACTTTTTTTAAATAGAGACATTAGAATTGGTTCAAGTTAGCACAAAGAAAAAGCATCATTTTCCTTGGCTCTAGGATTCATGCTATAATACCATGTACCTGTACAAATCTCTTTTTTTATTTACTAGTTTGGATCTCAAGTTTTGTGTAACTCATATATGTATATCTGTATTAATTTTGTAACACATGTTTGAAATTATCTCCTGAGTCCTAGCGGAATTTTTTTTTGGGTGACAAAGCAAATTTGAGTTTCAACTGAGACTTCAAGAGTTCATAGAACTTGTTAGAGCAGAAAACAACTTGCAAGCGATCACATATGCTCGAAAGTACCTTGCACCATGGGGAGCTACCCATATGAAAAAACTACAGCGTGTCATGGCAACGTTGGCCTTCAAGAGTAATACTGAATGTGCAACATACAAGGTAAACCTAACTTGTATATTGTTGTTTATTATGTGTTTTTGTATATATTACTTCAATTGGCTATGAAAATATCTTCTATTGATTTTCACACTTCCTTTTCATTGGTAAGAGAATATGATTGGTAGTCATCTAGTTTAGAGTAATGCTAGCGGCACTCCTGCAAGTTGGGAGAAAAAGAGAAGAAGCAACCACTTGCCCTCTTTGTTGAAAATGCATACATGTGTAGGTATTAGTAAGTCCAACAATGGAGAAGCGGATTCATTTTTATACTTGCTTTCCAACATTACTCTATAGTTCTTTGTTTCCCCTTCTCTTCTTTTTCGTAGGATTCGTGAAAGAGCTGATGTGTTATTTTGCATTTTTGCATTGTTGTTAATCCATAAATCTTATTGTTGAAGAACTTTGTGGTTGGAATTGGAATTTTTCTCATTTGGCTAAGATGGAGGAATTAAAAAAATGAAAAAGAAAAATATTGTTGTTTACGATAACACAATTAACACATATACATATAAATAGCCAGGCCTGTAAACAAATCTTGGGTTCAAGTTTTTGGAAATTGGTTTTATGAAGATATTTTAGTTTTGACTTCCATGGATGCATTTAGATTCTTTTGCTTAGTGGGTATTTTTTGTTTATTGTGCTTTGTAGGTATTATTTGAACCAAAGTAATGGGACTATTTAGTGGAGTAGTTCAAGCAGGTTATATGGCATGGCACTTGAGCCCTTGTTAAATATTAATCTACAAGCAGGCTTGTCAGCGCTCAAAACTCTGTATCCATCTTCAATGATTCATTACTTGTGATTTTCTATCAATGTCTGTATGTCTCTATTAACCAATGATTTGATTGCCCTAGATGATATAGATTTAAGTTCTCTGCTGTCCTTTCCGTTGACTTAATTTAGATTATGTTATGAAGATGATTACACGAAAGAAGATCCACTGTAGCAGGAAAGCTTCCGGAAACTAGCCCTACCATTACCATTCTCAAAACAGCACCATTCAAAGCTTGTTTGCAAAAAGATTAGCCCCTCTCAAGCTGTAACACATGTTCTCTGTACGGACTTAACCCCAGGTGATTCTTTTAATTCCATGATTTAGTTCTACTCAGGTTTTCAACTAGCTTTTATTAGACAAGCTCATCTTCATCCCAAAAATTTTGTCCAAAGCTCTTACTAATCAATATGGTTGTTTTAGTTTAAACTATTCATTTTGGCCACATAATATAAGAAATTTGGACTGGGAATCGATTCCCACACTTTACCATAAATTATGGTGTTGGTGGGAATGAATGAATGAATGATAAAAGGGTGATGGCTATTGTTTAAAAATGCACACTGATGGAATTAAAGTCGTCCCCTTCTTGACATACACCCCCATCACAGAACCGTAGATCATTTGCCTTGGGATAGACAAGAAAAAGATTTATGATTCTACCCATCTCGAGGCAAATGATCTACAGTTATGTGGTCAGAGGGGCATCAGAAAATCATTTAGGGAGGGGGCCAGAGAACAAGGCGCCTTGTGTGGAATACTAATACAGTGGCTTTTTATCATGGAATTATAGATTAGTTTCACTGGAATTGTGTTTCCAGCATTATTATGTGCCTATATTGGACAAGCTGCATATCTTGTCACTTGAGGTATGTAGGAGGTCATAGTTTTACTTAATTTACAAAGATCACGTCATTGTGTTTCCAGCATTCCTCTTGCTTATATATTTCTTCCTCACAGCTTAAAATTGGAAAATTGACAATGTGCCATCTCATAGTGATGCTCAAAAAGATCCAAAGCATTTAAATGGACTAATAAGTGGTATATATATGTGAAAACAGATCGGGTACCTGCAACCTAGTATGAACCATTCTCTTAACTGCTTGATTTATATGCAATTTGAGTATTTTGTCAAATCTTTTGAGTTTCCTATGCCATGTTTTTTTCAACTTGATATATAATTTGAGGGAGAACATTAAAACGTGAATCTGTCTTTAATTTTAAGCCAAAGTACTATGATGGAGATCATCGTAAGATGCTCGAAATACTGCTAGGATCTAAGAGAACAGGATGCACTTTCCTCGTAGGTAGTCAGAATATCAATGGTTTTTTTAAGGTACGTCTACATTTCAAAGTTTGCAAATTCGTCTGCCCCGTGTGTTCCTATCTGCTCACACTACTTCAATCCTCAACCATCAATACCTTAACCAATTGATTGTTGGTTGAATTAATCATGTTTCTGTTATTTAATTATGTTTAAAATCACGTTTACTGTTAATTCTAGTGTGTTTGTATCCTCTCATACTACCTTGATCCACATCATTTTTTATATGTCTATTGTTTTACATGGCACTCTAGAAACACTACTTCACTTTAGCCATCCAAGTCATTACATTTTCGCTAAATGGTTGGCATATTCACGCTCATTCAATTTTTCTATAGATTTAAAGTTGGTTAAAGTTAATTTCCTTCCATCAAGGGTTATAAATCAATATCATATTTTACTAATTCCTTAATCAACAACATGAGCCTATTTTATTTTTATATTCCAGGTTTGGCAGGATCTTGTCATACTGACTACCATTTATCTTTGTCTTCTTTAGGGTTGTGTTTACATTTTTGAAGCATACAAGATTTACTGGACTTGCTGTGTCAAAGGGGTTCACATAGGACAGATGGTTCTTCGATTAGTTGAAGTTATTGGTAAGATTCTTTGATCTTCTCAATTACTAGAGTTTGATGTTTGTTCGATTAGTGTTTTGTCATTATTATTCTCAGGTTGTTTTTATTTGCATGCATTTTCACTTGCGGCATGTTTGATTGTAATTGTATTTGACTTTTCACATTTCTGAGGCTGTGACAAAGGTCCTCCCCGTTTCTTTAAAAAGTATGAGATCGATAATTGATTTTGTTTCGTTTATTTTGGATCTTTCTCTTCCATAGTTCTTTGAGTCGGAGTGACTCTTACTAAGGAAACTGAGGTGAAGTTCTTATTGGTTTTTCACCTAACTTGAATTGACTGAACTCTAGAGATAGAGAGGAAGAAGTTTTTGTTGTTTGGCTCCATACTATTCTCTTGTAGTTGCAGAAGCCTAGAGAATACGACTCTAAGAAGACCAGAAACCATGAACAAGAAGCCCAATTTGATCATATAATAGTTTCTTGAGGTCAAATAGTAGAGAAAACCTTCGAGGATTGGTTTGTCTAATTGTCTTACTAAATAATCTATACTTATCTGTCGCTGCTGAAACATGCCCATTTTTCACATTTCTTCGTCTTACAGGTACAATTAGAGGACTTATTCACCCATTCAAGCCTCTCATTGTAGACACCCCATTTTTGTACTCGCCTGATTAATCAATTCGTCGACCCGATCGCAACGGTTCCCAATGATGGATGTCTATTCCAATGCTTTATTTTATAACCAGATATGTTTCAGAAATCCGGATGAGGTATCTCGAACTGACAAAACTTAGAAATCACGTTACGCTAGGAAAATACGATCCCAGAAATATAGAAATTATCATCTTGTAGACTAAAAAAAAGCTTCACGATAAAAATCACTAAAAATGACCAAATTACCAAAATACCCCTAACATCAAAACAACCCTAGAGCCTACGTTACGATTAGGAAAATTCATTCAAACACATAAAATAACAATCGAAACCAAATAAATCATTTTACCAATTTTCACGAAATTTGACTAAATTACGAAAATGCCCCTAATAAAGTTCACGACCATTTCATACAAAAAACTTCATAAATGACAAAAACCAACATTCCCATTGAATTCCTTATGAAAAACTGATTCCAAAACATCCTGGAACATTGAAAAACGACTTAAAACGTAAAAAATCCTCTCCGAGGGTAAAACGGTAATTTTACAATTATAATAATTAAAATTTTTGAAATTAATAAATAAACCATTAAATAATGTAAAGTGAAACATTACTAAAATCAATTTAAAATTTTGAACCAAAAAATCGATCAATCAGGCTTTCAGGCAAAATTGTTGATGGTTGCCAGAATATTTATTCAAAGACCCCTCCATTTAGGGGTCCAAAGAATTAAAGATATAATAAAAGGGAGTTCTCCAAAAATTAAAGTCAATCAAGTAAGACTAAAGTCAAGATATTAAAAGCCAACCAAGAAAGACTAAAGTCAAAGTATTAAAGTCAATCTCATAAGACTAAAGTCAAAACCATAATCTAAACTAATCAAGTCAATCTCATAAGACTAAAGTCAAAACCCTAATCTAAACTAATCAAGTCAATCTCATAAGGCTAAAGTCAAAATCCTAAATTAAAACCCTAAAGACTAAGTCAATCTCATAAGATCAAAGTCAAAATCCTAATTAAACTCTAAAAGAAACCCTAATCAAACCCTAATTCTTCTAAAAAACTTTATACATAGGAGCCTCCACACCTATTTTCGTATCAAAGAAAAAACCCTAGAAAAAGTAGGTGAAGAAGCCTCCACAACCTCTCCAAAACCCTAATTTTGAAGCCCCAACTCCTTACCTAACACCTATACCTCAATTTTAGCTCAAAAAATACCTAGAAACCCTTCAAAAACACCCAGAAACTCATAAACAAATTCGAAGAATTTAGATCTAAGAAAGAGATACCTCAACTTGGAGATCAGAAATCAGATCTGGAGACAGAATGAAGCGAGGAATACTGTACAAGAAGTTGTTCTATTAGATCTGAGGAAAAAAATCATTGCGTTCAAAAAAGGTAAGTATTTTTATTTTTTTATTTATTAGGTCTTTTTAGCAATGTAGTTCTATTTGAAAATTAGTAGAGACCAGCGTTTGCCTGGCGAGGTTGGTGCCTAACACCTTCCAACTCCGTAACGTGATCCTGAAAGCGCCCTCGATCCGCTTTTGACCCTTGAGGTTTGGGAGTCGCCACCTAGTTATTACGGTCTAGGAACCAACTTGACCCTACAATGGATAAAAAGAACTAATCTACTATAGAAATCTGAATCCGGGGATCATGTTACGGGGTTGGAAGGTGTTAGGCACCAACCCCGCCCGGCCAATGCCGATCTCTACTTATCCCAAATAGATCTACATTGCTAATGATAAACCTAGATTAAAAAAAATAAAAAAATTTACCTTTGATCTGCAAAAGTGTTATTCCCTCAGATCTGGTTAGAATGGCTCCTTGTACCGTACTCCTTACTTTGTTCTGTCTCCGGATCTGATTTCTGATCTCCGAGGCAAGGTATCTCCTTCTTGGATCTGGATGCTTTGAATTGGTTGTGGATTTTTGGGGTATTTTTGAAAGGTTTCTAGGTGTTTTTTAGGCTAAAATCGGAGTAGGGGTGTTAGGAAAGGAGTTGGGGCTCCAAAATTAGGGTTTTGGGGAGGTTGTGGAGGCTTCTTTACCTACTTTTCCTAAGGTTTTTTCTTTGATACGAAAATAGGGTGTGGAGGCTCCTATTTATAAAGTTTTTAGAAGCATTTAGGGTTTGATTAGGGTTTCTTTTAGGGTTTCAATTAGGGTTTTGACTTAGTATTTAGGGTTTTAGGATTTTGACTTTAGTCTCATGAGATTGACTTGATTAGTTTTAGATTAGGGTTTGGATTTAGGGTTTTGACCTTAGTCTTATGAGATTGACTCGATTAGTACTTTGACTTCAGTCTTGCTTGATTGACTTTAATTTTGACTTCAGTTTCACTTGATTGACTTTAATACCTTGACTTCAGTCTTGCTTGATTTACTTTTAATTTTTGGAGAACCCCCTTCTATTATATCTTTAATTCTTTGGACCCCCAAATGGAGGGGTCCTTAAAGAAATATCCACGAACCCTCAACAATTTTGCCTGAGAGTCCAATTAATCGATTTTTAGGTTCAACTTTTTAAATTAATTTCATTGATGTTTCACTTTAATTATTTAATGTTTTATTTATTAATTTCAAATTTTTTAATTATGAAAATGTGAATTACCGTTTGCCCTCGAGAGGATTTTTTACGTTTAATAAGTTTTCGTTTTTCAATGTTCCCAGATGTTTTGGAATCAATTTTTCGTAAGGAATTCAATGGGAATGTTGGTTTTTGTCATTTATGAAGTTTTTTGTATGAAATGATCGTGAACTTTATGAGGGATATTTTCGTAATTTTGTCAAATTTTGTGAAAATTGGTGAAGTGGTTTACTTGGTTTCGATTTATTGTTTTTTGTGTTTGAACGGATTTTCCTAAGCGTAATGTAGCTCTAAGGTTATTTTGAGGTTAGGGGTATTTTGGTAATTTAATCATTTTTAGTGATTTTTATCGTGAAGCTTCTTTTTGGTTTGCAAGATGATGATTTCTATTTTCTGGGGTCGTATTTTCCTAGCGTAGCGGGGTTTCTAAGTTTTGTCAGTTCGAGATACCTTCCGGATTTCTGAAACATATCTGGTAACAAAATAAAGCATTGGAATAGACATCCATCATTGGAACCTTTGCGATCGGGTTGACGACTTGATTAATCAGGCGGATGCAAAAATGAGGGTGTCTACAGATGCCCCTATTTGGCAGAGGGTTGAAGCAAACTAGATGCAAATCTATCTTTGTAGATTAGTGCGATATCCGAATGCAAAAGCTAGTGACAGTTCATTTTGCAGCCTGATTTAACAATTCGTCGGGGTATTCGGATCATTGAGCATAAAACTCCCCCGAACTAGAAAAATGTCAGATCCTTGAGCGCGAGCTCTCACTGGCAGTGTCAGATCCTTGAATTTTGAAAAATTCTCCTTGACTGATATAACAACTGTGCAGTGTGTGGGCTCAAAATCTGAGATAGATTTCAAAGAGTTTGAGTTGGAAATGAGTCAAAATGAAGTAAATTTTAAACTGACGTAAACTGAGCATAAATCCAAGAAAACCCTTGGCGGCAACTGAGCAAGTCCAAGATAACCCTTGGCGGCAACTGAGCAAAATCCAAGATAACCATTGGCGGAAACTGAGCAAAGTCCAAAGATAACCCTTGGCGGCATTTGAGCAAAATCCAGATAACCCTTGGCGGCATCTGAGTAAAATCCAAGATAACCCTTGGCGGCAACTGAGCAAAACCAAGATAACCCTTGGCGGCATCTGAGCAAAATCCAAGATAACCTTGGCGGCAACTGAGCAAAAATCCAAGATAACCCTTGGCGGAAACTGAGCAAAGTCCAAGATAACCTTGGCGGCATCTGAGCAAAATCCAAGATAACCCTTGGCGGCATCTGAGCAAAATCCAAGATAACCCTTGGCGGAGACTGAGCAAAATCCAAGATAACCCTTGGCGGCATCTGAGCAAAATCCAAGATAACCCTTGGCGGAGACTGAGTAAAATCCAAGATAACCCTTGGCGGCATCTGCGCAAAATCCAAGATAACCCTTGGCGGAAACTGAGCAAAGTCCAAGATAACCCTTGGCGGCATCTGAGCAAAATCCAAGATAACCCTTGGCGGCATCTGCGCAAAATCCAAGATAACCCTTGGCGGCAACTGAGCAAAATCCAAGATAACCCTTGGCGGCATCTGAGCAAAATCCAAGATAACCCTTGGCGGCAACTGAGCAAAATCCAAGATAACCCTTGGCGAAAACTGAGCAAAGTCCAAGATAACCCTTGGTGGCATCTGAGCAAAATCCAAGATAACCCTTGGCAGCATTTGAGCAAAATCCAAGATAACCCTTGGTGGAAACTGACTGAGTAAAACTAAGAACAAAGAAAAAATCTGGGAGAAAACGATTGAAAATGAGTCTGGAGAAGAGTGGTTGAATCTGGGAATGAATAAATTTGGGACAGAATGGATGTCCTATCTCTTATGTGAGATTCAGAATGCATTTGTTTGAACCTCAAGTTTTAAAAAAGTTTTGTAAATTAAAATCTGAGTTTGAACCTCAAGAGTTTTTTGAAAAACTGCTATCAAGAGGGTAACCTTAAGTTTGGAATTCTCATGTTTATGATAACTTGCTCAAAAACAAAATGTCCCTAGTTTTGACAATAAACATGGCATTGAAAATAATTGAACACATCATAAAGAAGATGCCCCTGGTATAAGGAGGAAATTAATATCTAGATGAAAAGAAAAATCCCCTGTATGAAGATTTGAAATATTTGATTACCACAAGCGCAATAAAGATTCACTTTTAATTTTGATTAATTTTAATAAAGATTTTGAATCAGGCTCAAGAGAACAAAATATTTCCTTTTGAGACTCATCATAGAATTCACCATTCTCTCCATTGGTTTACTTGGGGAAGTAAGAATTTTCAGATCGATCGTAGATAAGATACTTGTGGCTTCTGAATCTATGCCTGGTTTAAGCTGAGTATTGAACTTGATTATTCAAATTTCTGACGTTTTGGCTCGAACTGCTCTCAGCTTGGGATTTTCTTCTGTTTTTTTTTTATTACTCTAATTTTTGCCTAGATCGCCTTCCCAGGTTTTCAATCTATCGAGCTTGCTCTAACTTTTGCCTAGATCGCCTTTTCAGTTTTCAATCTAGCGAGCTTTTTCTTTTTTTTCTTGGCTCTGATTGTTGCCAAAGTTGTCCTTTCAGATTTTCAACTTTGCGAGCTTGCCTTAATTTTTGCCTAAGTCGCCCTTTCGGGTTTGCAACTTAGCAGGCTTCATCATTTTTTTATCTTTTTTCTTTTCCTGACCTTCTAGAATCACTGCTGATCATGTTCTACTACCCTCCTTGACTTTTCACACGGTACTTAGGAGGACTTTTATAGGTAGGAGGCTTGGGACTAGGCATAAAATGAAAGGGATTTTGAGGCTCAAAAACCCAATGCCCCTTGTGTGGCATTTCATTTAACCTTTTTCTTGAATTTTTTTTTTTTTTTTTTTTTTTTTTTTTTCTTTTTTGAATTTTTTTGTATTTTATCGGGGAATCTATTTTTTTATTTTGGTGTGGTCGGGCCTGAAGTAACTTCTCAGGTTGCCTACGTACCCCAAATTTTTGGGATCAGACCAAAACGTAGTTCGGATCTTCTCCCCCTAGGTTAGGTGATCAGGCTAAGAAATAAAAGGCACAATTTTTTTTTTTTTTTTGAAAAGGCTGCAAAGGGGAGAAAGGAGATAATGAACTGGGTAGCAGGAAAATTGATTCGACCAAATATGGCTTCCTTAAATGTAGTACCATTTGATCCGGTCAAGGTTGGTTGACTCTGGTAGTTCACTTCCCATGATCTTGAAGTCTGACGACTTTTCCAGACAGTATTTCCTTAATGAATGAATTTCTCCAATTGGGTTCAGACTTTCTCCTATAATCGAGGAGGAGTGTTCAATTTTCTTTGAAGTCTGATAGTTAAATCCTTGACCTGTAAATGATTAGCTTTGACCTTTTTGTCAAATGCACGGGTGACTCTTCTTAGATAAGCTTGCACATGGTACAGGACTTTAACTCGTTTTCTTCGATCAAGTTTAATTCTTCATACTGTTGACGAACCCAATCTGTTTCTAGCAAATGATTTTCCAACAAGACCCTAAGAGACGAAATTTTCATTTCAACTGGCAAGATTGCTTCCATGTCATACACTAAAGAGTAGGGAGTAGCTCCAGTAGAGGATCGAATTGAAGCTCGATATGTCCATAGCGTGAATGATAATTTTTCTAACCAATCTCGATGTGATTGACACAATTTTCCTGATGATAGTCTTGAGACTCTTACTAACTGCTTCAATCGTTCCATTGATCTGAGGACGGTAGGGGGATGATTTGTGCTTCCGGATCTTCAACTTTAAACATAGAGTAATGATTTATTGCTTTGAAGTACGACCCATTATCAGAGATCAGTTCAAAAGGTACCCCCCATATCGACTGATAATATGTGATTTGAAACTCAAGATGTAGTAAGGATAGTGCTGATACATTTTATAACATCTTCTTTGATTCCATCGATATAGACGAGTATCTATTCGTGTTGAACAACACCCAAGCTTATACCTAACATACCCTCATATGATCCACACGAACAAGTCTTTTGAAATTTCTGAGTAAATTCATTATCCCCTCGTGTTCCTTTAGGGATAAGATGGTTTCTATTTGAATCTCTTTAGGAATTATTTTTTGTTTCGAGGTCAAAGACATTTCTTTCTTTCTCGATTAAAGGTTGAGCCCGACTCTTATCTTCTTGTTCAGAAACGAAATCTATCAAATTATTAGTTAATTCGTTAATGCGCTCGAGGTATTCAAAATTTCTTTTATCCGATCAATTTCAGATGGGGCAACAGACACCTCTATAGACTCGATGAACTAACTTGACTCAATAGGAAAGAGTAGACTCAATTTAAGGAAGACATGACCTTGTGAAAAAAAGGACTCGAGCTAACCCAAATGACTCATGAAAACTCAAGACAAGTACCCACACGAGTTGATTAGGACTGAGGACTGAGATATTGCTTACAACCGGTAGGATTGAAGCACTATGATCTTCAAAGAACAACTGGACGATGTTGAGAAATTTTGAGGTCATTTCTGACTGTTGACTTGATATTGACGTTTACTCTAACTGACTGGATTTACAACCCTAGCTAGACATGGACGTTGAGCTTAGATACAATGATAACCCTTAAACCTCTTTGAAGGTGAATTTAACCAATTTCAGTGTCACCCCTTGATAACATTTTAAATGAACCCTGAGATTTTATTGAATTTTGTGCACCAATCCATTAAAAATTCATCCATTTGTAATGATTATTCAGAAGAAAAATAATTATGTTGCACTCTTGAAAAATATTGGAAAATAATGTTTTTATTTCACAAATCTGATTATTTTTTTGCAACATTTTTTGGTAGTTTTCCAAGGTCCATAAAAACTTTTCATGCAAAAATAGATCTTTTGCAAATTTTTCATTCTTTTTCTTTTCTTTTGGAAAACATTTTCTTCTGGAAAATATTTTTTCTCTGAAAAATAGTTTTTTATTTGGAAAGTATCTTCTCTTGGAAAATCTTGTTTTTATGGAAAATATTTTTTTGAAAAACGTTTTTTCTTAGAAAATATTTTTTTTAGAGAATAACACTTTTTTGGAAAACACTTCTTTTGGAAAATATATTTCTTCTAGAAAATACTTTTCCCTTTGTAAACTATTTTTCTTCTTTGAAAATTTGATTTCTATTTCGATTTAAATGGCCCGGTCCATCAGGATTGTTGGATCGAGTTGGGCTGGGTCATTTGCAAGAGATGGATTTTTTTATTGGGTCGGTGCACCCATTTTGATTTTCAAAAACAACATTTTTTTATCCTTGAGGACAATCATATACTCTGATCTCATCATTCACATACATCCATTTCATCATCACCGCATTCTGATCTCATCATTCACATCATTACATACAATCACAAGTCTCATAAGATTCCATTCACTGAACACCACCGGGAACACCCACGATAAGTTCGAGTCGTGACCTACTGGGAAGGTTTCTAAACTCTAAGCTTAGTACGTGCAATGCATTTTTATCTGGCCACCCTTGCCCAAGCACACCTATATACCTTTCGATACGTGGTGACTTGGTTTGATATACCGTATAGGTGATAATCTAAAACCTCAATTCACTTCTCTGAAGCCAAAAATAGCCAGTTTGATCTCCAGTTGAGAGGTGGCGCACAATGCTGAGAAGGGCCCACTTAAATACCTCTCGTCTAGAATAGACGTAGTCTATCCCCCCTCGTACAGTAGGGTACAGCGGGGGCAAGCTGCTTAGGGCACCGGTTTTGACCAAAAGTGCAATTGATATACTTGGATTATCTTTTATACCTATGGGTACGAGTCAAGAGTTGTAGCTTTCATAAATGGTTTGGGCATCCCACGAGGGGACCGATCACGTACTAGTACTACATTGGCAATCGGGACATGTGACTGTGTGGCTCACAATAGGTCAAAGGCTCAGGTCGCTCCAGCCTAGGTGCATCAATATACTTTCAGAATCACCTGATCAGACGGTATTGATGCCCCCAGTTTGATATACCCTAAGGTACGTGACTGGAGTTGTGGTTTTCATGAATGACGTCGCATCTCCGAAGAGACCGGGCCACGCACTAGTGCCACGTTTGCTATATAGGGACGTGTAAATGGGTAAAACAGTAAACGTGCTTGTGGTGTGTACAAAACAGGGTGGGGGTGCCCGGGGCCTTTTTCAACACGTGGGCCCATGGGCCAGATTATGTCATCACATATGGATATCAAATGAATATTGATCAAGAAAATAATCCCAAACCCATCACATCGAAATTAAGATGAAATCAAACACATCACAAATATATCTGTCAAGATCATGGCAAATCAATTCATGAGCATGGCATATAATAATTGATCAAACAAACATTGCAATAGGCATAATTTTTATGATTTTTAAGGTCCAATCAATGATCACTTTTGGGTGATCCAAAATAAATCGAGATTCTAATAGGTGTTACATTGATGATAGAATGACAATGGTTGAGATGAACTCACTCTCAAGAACATTAATTGTGCCAACATTAGATAAATTCAGATTTTCTGTGAATTAGGAAAATACAATCTGAACTTGTATCGATGATATCTAAGGCTCCCGATAACGAAATCGAGTGAACTCAAATTTTAAATTAATCTACTCGATGAGATCTACATTTTATTAATAGGTGTCCAGACTTAGTTCTCACCAGAATGTTCTATAAAAACGTTTTAACGTGGCTGTCCCAACTTTCATTCTGAAATAATTTCAGATTTATAGATTGAACTTGCATCGATCGACGATATCTAAGGCTTCTGATAACGAAATTGAGTGAACTCAAGTTCTAAATTAATTTACTCAATGAGATCTACGTTTTATTAAGAGGTTCCCAGACTTAATTCTCACTAGAATGTTCTGTAAAAAAGTTTTAACGTTGCTCTGCCCTCCCAACTTTCATTCAGAAATAATTTCAGATTTACAGATTGAACTTGCATCGATGATATCTAAGGCTTCCGATAACGAAATTGAGTGACCTCAGATTCTAAATTAATCTACTCGACGAGATCTATGTTTTATTAAAGGCTCCCAGACTTAATTCTCACTAGAATATTCTCTAAAAAACGTTTTAATATTTCTGTCCAACCTTCATCATTCCATCATTTTCATAGGTCAATTTGAATCTTTCATTATTTAGGGGTCATCAAAAAGTGATCCTTAATTGGAAAAAAAATGCAATACCCAAAATCATCTACAATCAAGACAAAAAAATAAATAAAATAAATCCAACTAAATAATAAAAAAAAATAGGTCATCTTGGCAATGCCCCATACTTGGGGTTTTTCAAGTTTAATCCTCAATAGTCCCAACGGAGTCGCCACTGAAAGCGCCCTCGATCCGGGGTGCGCGGATCCGCTTTTGACCCTTGAGGTTTGGGAGTCGCCACCTAGTTATTATGGTCTAGGAACCAACTTGACCCTACAATGGATAAAAGAACTAATCTACTATAGAAATCTGAATCCGGGGATCATGTTACGGGGTTGGAAGGTGTTAGGCACCAACCCCGCCCGGCCAATGCCGGTCTCTACTATCCCAAATAGATCTACATTGCTAATGATAAACCTAGATTAAAAAAAATAAAAAAATTTACCTTTGATCTGCAAAAGTGTTATTCCCTCAGATCTGGTTAGAATGGCTCTTTGTACCGTACTCCTACTTTGTTCTGTCTCCGGATCTGATTTCTGATCTCCGAGCAAGGTATCTCCTTCTTGGATCTGGATGCTTTGAATTTGTTGATGGATTTTTGGGGTGTTTTTTGAAAGGTTTCTAGGTGTTTTTTAGGCTAAAATCGGAGTAGGGGTGTTAGGAAAGGAGTTGGGGCTCCAAAATTAGGGTTTTGGGGAGGTTGTGGAGGCATCTTTACTACTTTTCCTAAGGTTTTTCTTGATACGAAAATAGGGTGTGGAGGCTCCTATTTATAAAGATGTTTTTAGAAGCATTTAGGGTTTCTTTTAGGGTTTCAATTAGGGTTTTAACTTAGTCTTTAGGGTTTTAGGGTTTTTGACTTTAGTCTTATGAGATTGACTTGATTAGTTTTAGATTAGGGTTTGGATTTAGAGTTTTGACCTTAGTCTTATGAGATTGACTCGATTAGTACCTTGACTTCAGTCTTGCTTGATTGACTTTAATTTTGACTTCAGTTTCACTTGATTGACTTTAATACCTTGACTTCAGTCTTGCTTGATTTACTTTTAATTTTTGGAGAACCCCCTTCTATTATATCTTTAATTCTTTGGACCCCCAAATGGAGAGGTCCTTAAAGAAATATCCCACGAACCCTCAACAATTTTGCCTGAGAGTCCAATTAATCGATTTTTTAGGTTCAATTTTTTAAATTAATTTCATTGATGTTTCACTTTAATTATTTAATGTTTTATTTATTAATTTCAAATTTTTTAATTATGAAAATTGTGAAATTACCGTTTTGCCCTCGGAGAGGATTTTTTACGTTTTAAGTCGTTTTTTCAATGTTCCAGGATGTTTTGGAATCAATTTTTCGTAAGGAATTCAATGGGAATGTTGGTTTTTGTCATTTATGAAGTTTTTTGTATGAAATGATCGTGAACTTTATGAGGGGTATTTTCGTAATTTTGTCAAATTTTGTGAAAATTGGCGAAGTGGTTTACTTGGTTTTTCATTTCGATTTTGTTTTATGTTTTGAACGGATTTTTCTAAGCGTAATGTAGGCTCTAAGGTTATTTTGAGGTTAGGGGTATTTTGGTAATTTAATCATTTTTAGTGATTTTTATCGTGAAGCTTCTTTTTGGTTTGCAAGATGATGATTTCTATGTTTCTGGGGTCGTATTTTCCTAGCGTAGCGTGGTTTCTAAGTTTTGTCAGTTCGAGATACCTCATCCGGATTTCTGAAACATATCTGGTAACAAAATAAAGCATTGAAATAGACATCCATCATTGGGAACCTTTGCGATCGGGTTGACGACTTGATTAATCAGGCGGATGCAAAAATGAGGTGTCTACAGATCCCCGGACTTAGTTTCTTATTTTTCGTAGATTAGTTTCTTTTGCCTTTTAGAGTCAATGTTCGGTTCCTAAACCGTAATAATTAGGTGGCAACTCCCAAACCTCAAAGGTCAAAAGTAGATCCGCGCACCCCGCGGATCGAGGGCGCTTTCACCCATTAAAATAAGAAGTCTTCATACTTTTATTGTTTTTACAAAAAAATAAAAAAATTCATTAGTTGTCCCTCAACTTCCCACCCCCTATGCATTTTGTTTGTTTAGTCCTTTTGTGGACTCTCTTGTATGACATTTGGTTAGAAATTTTTGTGAGGCATAGACTATATGAATAAATATGTCAATTTTAATAATGAAGGCTTATGATAGCATCCTTAGTAATTTAATGTAACCTTCTTAGCTTGATTTAATAATACTAAGTTTACAATATTTTTAAGAGCTAGGAAATTCACTAGTTTCCAACAACAGCACATTGAGATTATTTCAATTTATCAAATAATTAAAAGATTCATGACATTCTTTAGAGTGAAGGTTTGAGTTGTTTTTGTACTAGATTCTCTTCCCTTTGAATTTGGAAGCATACAAATGTCTTTGTCACCAAGGCCAATTTGCTTCATGGAGAGTTTCAATAGTTTTGTATTATGTTATCAAGTAAAGTTATAGCTTTCCTTTACAGAATAGACCCTTAAATTTGGTGGTATCAAATCAAGCCATTGAATTGTTTAATTTGATCATAACCCTCACAGAATTTGAGATATCACTTCAAACATCTTGTGCGAATTCCACTAGAAGAATGAGTATGGATGGGCAAAACAATGAACACAGCCAAACTTGAATACCACTTCAGTCACAAATCATCGTTTAATAGCTTATAAATTTGGTAGATAATTCTTTTTCTATTTCAATGTATCTAATGCGATGGCCAATTAAGCCAATATATGTTTGTTTGCTTCTTTTTTTTTTAATTTAATTATTATTTTTATTATTATTATTATTTTAATGACTAGTAATTCGGTGTTAATGAGTAATGATCTTAGGTCTATGGCATTGTCACTCATAATGACTAGTAATTCGATGCAACCCAAAACAGGTATATCGGTTAGTATAGGGAGTAGGGTATTTTTAAATTATGACTCATTGTATCTTTTTTTGTGTATAAATTAATGTGATAGAGAACCTCAACGTTTTCTATTTCTGTCTATTTTTATCGCGGGTAAAAGGTGAGTAGAAAAAAAAATTAAAACTAATTTTTTTTTAAGTTTAGATATCAGTTTATGATCACTTTAGATATCGGTTTGTAACCAATGCTTAAAGACATCAGTCTTATAGACATCGGATTTCAAACTGATGTCTAAGATTTTTTATTTATTTATATAATGCATATTTGGAACGGTTTTAAGTTGTTCCAAAAGGTGAGTTTTTGAACGGTTTGTAACCGTTCCAAACTCTGAGATATAGAACGGCTTCCAGCCGTTTAAATTCATTAACGACGCTTTGATTAGAAACGGTCCACCAACCATTTCATACAGGCTTAGGAACAGTTATAAATCGTTTCTAATTGGCATATTTGTTGTAGTGAATGCTCGAACTTGTCCCTTATAACAGACTTAGTGAGATATCCCTCGCTTGCCACTAGTGCAAAGTGCACTTCATTTTAACATCCATACCTTTGAGGTGGTATGATGGTTCTTTTTTTCCTTTCTTGTGCTATTCTAGAACGCTCATCATAAACCCTCCCGGATGTGATACCCTTCTCAAATTGAATTTGATGTTCTACCCTTATAGTCTTTTCCGTGCTAATAGGAGTTTTGGTAACAGCTACCTTGTCACCAACAATCAACTTCTCACCATCATTTTACTTGAATTGTCTTTTGTCCATGGAACCTTCATCAAAGACCACATCTCTGCTAAGGATTTTCTTTTTGTTTACCGGATCCCAAAGCTTGAATCCCTTCACTCATATCTTGAATTCGAGAAAAATACACTCGGGTGATTTTGATTGCAACTTGTTTCTCTCATCACTAAGAATGAAAACATATGCATTTTATCAAAGTACCTTCAATGTAGAGTAGCCCACTTCTTTTTCTGTCCATACCTCTTCAGGACACTTAAATTCAAATAGCTTAGATGGTGATTGATTAACCAAATAGCAAGTATGGTTAACTTATTCCATCCAAAATGGTTTGGCCAACCCCGTATGTAGTTTCATGCATATCTCCATTTCGATGAGAGTTATATTCATCCGCTTGACTGTGTCATTTTATTGACAATTTTCTTCATGGTGAAATATCTTGTGTTGTCTTTGTAAACACCCCAATTTGAACGGACCCCTAGTCGAAAAAATCCAAAAATATCAATTTTTCCAATAAAAGTTGCCAACGGGCCTAAAAAGTCCAAATCACCAAAACGTGGCATTTTTTATCAATCCAATGATTCATAAAACTCCTAAAAGGATTAATGAACTTAGAATGAGACTTGGCCTACCCCACACCTTCCCCATCTTTGACCACTCCCCTTCTAGATCCAAAATTATACTAAACCCGCTTAAAGCCCACGAACCCTCAATTCCCCAAAAATCACTCATCACTTTACCTAACTTAACCTAAACCTAATTCTATATCACCCCAAACCCTAAAACTCACTTACCCTCCAAACTCACATCCTAAAGCAAACCTAAACCATTTCCAAATAATCTAAAACCTTCACAAAACCCCCAAGCCCAACATCTTAAACCCCACAACAATTCAAACTCACATCCATAAACCACAAACCATTATCCACATCAACCAATTAACCTTTGATCATCAAATGGGACACTTGACCTTACTACAACCCATCTCTCAAAAGTCATTCTACTTAACCTATGCCATCACATTTTTCCAACAAAACCACCACTCATACTACTCCCCACACTCCATGTCATAAACATAACCCCTCACCTTTCTCTAACAAAATCACCTACTCACATCACAACCCACATCTTTTCTCATCATTTCCCTCAAACTCATTCTTATAAGTTATCCCCACACCTCTTATACCTAATCCATCCATCTAAACACTCCATCTACATACCAAATGGACTCATGTCATCATCTACTTCACCCTCCCAAAAACTTAAATACTTAACTCCTTACACAACCCATTATTTTAATCAAACACCATTACTCTTCATCTCATCTAACACCCAATCCCATTCTTTCAACCAAACACCACATCATTTCACCTCACTAAACACTCAACCCAAATGGGTTGTGGTGGATCTTACCCATTTGGATAAAAAAACTATCCATTTACCCCCATTCCACAAATACCCTCATCCCAACTCCAAATTTCACACCTCTCACCCTCAAACCCCATGTCATTTTATTCATTTTCATTATTTCACCCAATTATATCCCTAAAATAACTTCCCAACACCTATAAATACCCCCCCTCACCTTCCAAAAATGGGCACCCAAGTCTTAGACTAAAAAATCTTCTCTAAACTTTATTCTACTTTATTTCATATTCTCACATTATCTTCTAAAAATACACTCTCATGTTTTACTAAGGACTCAAAGAAGAAGACATAGAATAAGAAGAAGGAAAGGAAAAAAGAGGACATTAAGGCTTCAAGGTGGGTCAAAGGAATACATATCCCCCCCCTCTCTCTCCTCTTTCCATAGCTCTCTTCTACTATCCCCTTCACCTTTTTTTCTTTTTTTAGAAGAACTTAGGATATGATGCTCCCCTTCCTCTATTTTTGGTAGATCGAACTTCAGTTCGATTGAAAGTATAGGGGTTGTAACCATTTTCAAAATAAAATCGATTTTAAACCTTTTAAATCATTTTGAGGCAATCGATATTCTGGTCCTTCTCAACCCATGAAAATAAACCCATGGCCATAGCCAACACTTTTCAAAATACATGTAGTTCGTAAGGATAATTGTTTATAGGGATCATTTCCTTCAATGGAATGATCCTATAATCAAGTCGAAAATAAATCCCTACTTAGGGTACATGTCATCAACATGTGGCACTTTTCTTTTATTTGCATTTTCATCCAAAATGATCGAGTTATTTTGAGGTTACCACCACTTGGTAGCAAGAAAGGGGTGCCTAACACTTTCCCTCTTCTCTAATCGAGCCGCTTACCCCGATCTTAAGTTGATTGGTACCTTATTTGAACAAGAGTTACTAAACGTCAAAATGAAAAAATTTCTGAAAAATGTACATGGGGTGACCATTCACACCGTTTTACAAATATGAATGGTGGCGACTCCAAATCTTCGTAGTAGTGATCTTCAAAATCGAAAATCACGCATCTACAATCTTCTTCTTTGTTAAACTTCAAAAACTTACCATCTTTGTAGTCACCCCCATTGTCATTTCTCAAATATTATATTTTTCTCCTTATTTGATTTTCTACTTCGGTCTTCCATTCCTTAAACTTGGCAAAGACATCGGATTTATCCTTCATAAAGTATACCCAAATATTTTTTAAAATCATCCATGAAAGAAACAAAGTAGCGAGCCCCACCTTTCGATTTAGTAGGTGCAAGCTCCCATACATCGGAATGAACGTAGTCTAGCAATCTTTTATGCTTGATCCATTTGTTTGCAACCTTGAATGACACCTTACTTTATTTTTCCATCACACAAAACTTGCAAAATTATAGCTTATATGTCCCAACACTCTTCAATAATTGTCGTCAATGTACTCTTGCATTGCTCTTTCACATGTATGACTAAGTCTTAAGTGCCAAAGTTGAGTTTCATCATTTATAAAAATTTTCTCTACGGATATTGTAACTCTACCTAGAATTATGTTCCCCGAAAGGTTGTAGAAGTTATTTGCAAGCTTCACACTTCTCATCATCACCATGATTCCCTTAGACACCTTGAATGCTCCATCCTTTGTAGAGAATGTATGCCCATTTGAGTAGAATGTGTCCAAGGATATCAAATTCCTCTTAAGCGGCACGTGTCTCACACTTCCCAAGATTTTAACAACTCCATCATATATTTGTATCTTCATGGTACTCATTCCAATAATTTTGCATGTCACATCATTACCCAATACAACATCTCCAACGTCATGATGTTTAGAGGAGTCAAACCAATCACATTTGAAACACATATGGAAGGTACACTCGGAATGTAAAATCCAAAAGATGGAGATAAGATTACTTGAAGATGTCGCTAAGAGCTCTCCATCACTTTTCGATGTAAAATCCAAAAGTTGGAGGTGAGATTACCTGAAGATATCACTAAGAGCTCTCCATCACTTTCCGATCCTATGCTTATCATGGAACTTGACTCGGCTTTCTTTCCTTATTTTACCTCTGCTTTGTATTTTCTACAAACTCTTTTGTAATGTCCTTTCTTCCCACAATAGTAACACTTCACTTCTTTTTTACTTTTATATTTGTATCTAGAATTTTTTCCTTCAAATTTTCCTTTCTCCTTTGTTCGGCCTCGTTCACTTGAACCCTTTGCAATGAATCATTTCCCTTGAGCCTCCTTATCACTTGACTTGTTCATGGTCATGTGAATGATAAGGTCTTGAATCTCCTCCTCAAACTTGAGAGTTTTCTTGCCAAACATAAGTATGATCTAAAATTGTTTGAAGAAATTAGGAAGTGATCTCAATAAGAGCAATACTTTGTCTTCTTAAAATTTTACTTCTACCTTCAACAAATCACTAAAACTCCGATTGAATGTGTTCAAGTGCTCCATGATATCTTGCCCCCTCCTTCATCCTTAAGCCATTAGCGTTGGTCTTTAAACAATAATTTTTTAGACAAAGACTTTCTCATGTAAAGCTTCTCAAACTCATTCTATGTCCCTTTTGCGATTTTCTTTTTTATGAAATTGTACATGATTTCATCAAAAACATGCAACTCAATGGATTTAATAACCTTTAAATCCAACTCCTCCCATGTCTCATTGGACATGCTCTCCGGCTTCGCTTTAATACCTCGAATGTAATTATGAATCCCTTGTTAAATAAGAATATTCTTTATCTTTCTTTGCCACAATGTAAAATTTGATTTTTCATCAAATGGCTTCACCCCAAACTCCACCCCACCGAAATTTTCAATCATCATTTTACCAAGTTCCATCATAGCAAATCCCCTAAATAACTTAAGCTCTATACTACTTGTTATGTATGTGAACAACTTTGTGAAACTCACTTAGTAATTTGATCAAACACCTATTGAGTATTTTACCAAATACTTTGTCTGCCACACCTTCCAAGACCTTATTTGATAATGGGAATGAAGAACAACCCAACTAATAGTAGTAAATGCACATAACATAAATAAGCACACAAATAAAAGAGTAAGAATACAATACCTACAACACAAGATCTTCCGTGGTCTACCTGAAGGTTATGTCCATGAAGGTATAAGCGTTGGAGTTCAATTTTACTATGAAGAAAATGGGACAAATCGATATAAAGAGTCACCTCCATCACTTAGCTTCACCTTCTCTTAGATCTCAATCTTGCCAAACCTCTCAATCTCTTTTATCTGGTGTTTCTTTCTTTCTCTACTACCTCCTATAGAAAAGACTTAGACTTGAAGTTAGATTTACAACAAAAGAAAACAAAAACCCTTTTAGAAGCACCACATAAGTGGCCCAATTACATAAGTTACAAACCCAACTCTAATTACCTTGGATCGACCCAAAAATACATACATTTGGATTGGGCCTAATTGATTTTGAGCCATACTTCAACATAAGTGACTTAGAACTATGGTTGTCAATGGATCGAGGTCGATTTGCTACCAATCCGATAAAAATTGGATCTGGAACTTATCCAATAAGTATCAGATCATATCTCAATAATAATATCCAAACTTGATACTATAACAATAAGATCGGGTCCGGATTGCACCAAACCCGATTAGATGTCCAAAAAATACATTTATATAATTTCTTACATATAATTGGATCGGGTCCTTATTAGATTGGGCCAAGGTCAATCCAAATTTGATCCTACAAGATATCAAATCAAAACCTTATCAGGTTGGATCATTATCGGAATCTAAATCATTGATCCAAACCCGCAGTTATTGGATTTCAAGTCTAATCCGATCCATTGGCAGCCCTATTTAGCACCATACCAGTTATATTGTGTACAATATTTTTAAGGGATAACATCTTTATTTATTAAAATATTTTAGACATGATTTCTTCGATGCAGGTTCAAAGCTCTGGATATAGACTAGAAGAAGAA
This sequence comes from Akebia trifoliata, assembly GCF_017979445.1. Classification (NCBI taxonomy): domain Eukaryota; kingdom Viridiplantae; phylum Streptophyta; class Magnoliopsida; order Ranunculales; family Lardizabalaceae; genus Akebia; species Akebia trifoliata. Next base: position 19,555,651 of record NC_141376.1, read on the forward strand.
TCAAAAGTATGAAAAGATCTAAAGACCCACACCTTGATAATGGATGTTTCTCTCTAAGTGGAGTTGTTTGATAAGAAGGGTTCATGTTGCTCACCTAACAATTGGGATAAGGCGTAGAAGTAATTTTATTATATTTAAATATCTATTAATAATTCCTCAGTAGTAATTGTATTACTATTAAAATTATATATTTATCATATATGTCTAATTCGAGTTTCTAAACATGGTTTTCTTATCATTTAATATAATGAGGAGTGCTTTGGTGCAACTCGAAGGCTCTATATAGATAAGAAAAGAGATGAAAACATTTTTCGAACCCATCTTTTTTATAAATATGATGATTATGACGCCAACTAAGTGGGTAATGTATGCAGTAGATGGACATAAGTTCTGTATTTATTTGAAACACAAAATTTTAATCCATGTAAATAGTAGCAAATAAGACACAATAAAGATTAGGGTATTTTAGAAATACCCCATGTTAAATTGGTGATATTAGGTTCCCCCCCCCCCCCCCCCCCTCCCCCCCAATTGACCATTAGTCATGGTTGTGTTTTCTTGATGATTTAAAAGTGAAATTTTGAATTATTTTCTTTCAAAATGCTCTTAAAATACTTAAATTACTAAATCAAAATTTCACTATTAAATCATCAAGTAAAAGTAATGTTGACTTACGATCAAGGGAGATAAACCTAATCTTGCATTTTGCAAAGGGGTAAACCTAATATCACTAATTTAACAGGAAGGTGTTTCTAAAATATCATAAAGATTTAAACAAAAGACAGAACCTCCACCCTTGATTGATTGCCCATTGGAGACCACAAGCACTATCCTCTAAAAGATGAAGCAACTTCCTCTAAACCTTATTTTTTCAATATTAATTGTTACTTTCCCTTCACAATTTTTTTTTTTTTTTTATATTTAAAGTACAAGGCTTCCCTCATTTGCAATCTTTTTTTTTTTTTTTTTTCCCTCTTGAAAGCCTATTTTTAGTGAAATCGTTAACTAGGTAATAAAAAGAACAATAATAGCACCAAGTGGTATTGGACTCAAAAAGCTCAATACTAAATAATGATAAAAAATACCCATTTTTATTTTAAAGACCTAAAATCATGGTAGGTTTCTTACTCTTTTCTGTCAAAATCAGATTCTAAAGTAAGAATCATGATAATCTGACGCTCTTTTTTGTACACTCCCCTCACAAAACCGTAGATCCATTGCTTCAGGATACACAAGGAAAAATATTTATGATTTTATATGTTTTTGTGAAGGGAGCATACAAAAAAAGAGCATTAGATTATAACGACTCCTAAAATAATACAAACAAAAAATACCATAAAAAAGAGTAACATTTTTTACTATAACCATCTAAAAAATATATATAATGCTACAATAATATAGAAAAGTAAAATCAAGTAAGACATAACTTGTCCCCTTTAGTGTTGTTTTAAAATGTGATATTATTAAGAAAAAAAAATTCAAAATAGATTTCCTTGATTTTTGATGTTTACAATACGGATATAGAAATATTAATTGTGTTTGACTATTATCGTCTCAAATTGGACATTATAATTGTCATTTTTGTGTTTTATCTACAAAACAAGTGAATCTTAATTACCAATTGTGAATGAGGTACATCTTTTTGTCTCTTAAAAATTTATATATTTTAATGGTGTTAAACGTTTTGTGTCCAACACCATTGGACAATATAATTATATTTTTGTACTTAACTATGAAATGAGGGGTAATCTGGTGATTTAAACGTAAATAATTTGAGAAGGAAGTATCTGTAACAAAATCGAAAAATAAGTTTTGGAGAGAATTGTCTCAAATTGTAAATGTGAACATATAAATGGTATTTGGGTTTGGTGTTAGCGAGTAAAAGAGTAAAAAACTTACACTCACTTCAATGAAGAAAGAGAGCTGCTATTGGCACCCCAATTTCTATTTATTACAATCCAATTCCATAAATTATTTGTCACAGCCCAATTAAAGATTAAAACACAATCTTCGAACATTACAAAGATTTGGCTCAAATTATAATCTCAACATTATAAAACTCATCCAAATAGTTTCATAGTTGTTTACAATTATGATTAGGCTCATATACGAAAAATGAGAGAGCTTCCTTCTATTGGCACCCCAACCGTTCACTTATTTTCTTTATTTCTAATTGACATGTAATGAGTAAAAGTTGAGGTGCCAATAGCAGCTCTCTAAGGAAAAGCCTCATCCTTAATAAAGAAAATTCTCTCTAGTAAAAAATACTTAAATGTTGTCTTCCCTTTCTTCGAAAAATAATTTGATAAAAAAAAATCCCCCTTCATCATTTGAAATTTTGAATGATAGATTGGGAGAGAGAGAGAGAGAGAGATGGGTGGAGCTCTTCTTACAAGCTATTATAATAAGACCATCACAAATTATTAAGTAAATTTAATTATGCATTATTTAATTTTGTAGGCAATTTTAGTTTTTAAACCAAAAAAAAAAAAGAAAAAAAAAAAAAGTTTGCGATCCAATATTTTTAATTTTTAGAGATTGGTTGAAAATAAGTTGTTTCTGACTAGTTTTAGATAGTTTGGATTGTTTTAGAATTCCTGATTTCGACCAAATTGGTTGTTTTTTTTTTTTTTTATAAGTAAAATCCTAATTAATCTTTTTGTAAATCAAGCTAATTCCCTCGTATAATTAAACTAGTTTTCGCATCATTCAATTGATATTATGTGATCTGTGACTAATTGGTCACATATTTTTAATTAGCTTTTGTTTTTTTAATAAAAACTAGAAACTAAAATTACTGTATATGATAAATACAGATTATGAGCACACTATGTAATTACCGTCGTAACGCAGAGATCATTTTAGACAAACCACAAAAACCTATCTGTCCATTTCAATAATAACCACAAAAGTCGGGCAATGTGTATTAGAAATTTACTATTACTATTATTTCTAATTAAAGAGATTTCATCCATACGAGGGATTGAAAAAAATCCAATGACACAAGTGAAGGTAGCAAAAACCATCGAAGGACAAAGAATAATAGAACAGATATCGACAACAAAGCCAAATACAAAAAAGAAAAGAAAAAAAAACAAATAAACTATTAAAACTCCTCAAAACTTAATATGAGGTTAAAACTGTCCAACATTATTTCCATGTAAACCCTGATACTAGAGATAAGAAACCGATGTAAATTTAAATTAATAATCTTGGTTTCCCCAAGGTGTCCTAGTTTCGAAACTTTCCGCAACAGTAATATAAACACTTAATAATCAATAATAACTTATGGTATAAAATGAGAAGTAATGCCTCTGCATAGCCTTCCAAGTATTCAAGAATCTGAAAGTATTTTTATTCCAAAGAAAAAAAAAACAAAAAAAATCACATCCTTGAGATTTGGAGTGGAACCATTGCTTCAATGGTTTCATCCCTCAAAGAAACATTTTCAAGTTGCCTACTTGCTCCAGAAGGTATCTTCAACAATCTTCTACAGCCAACACTCCCACTGTGTACGCTCCGTGCACTGAACCAACGTGGTCCATACTCACAGTCTCGCCTCCAAAAAAGAGATTCCCCACAGGATCACGAAGATTCTCATACAAATCAGCGGACTTGCCAACCAAGTCGTAGGCGTAACAACCGAGAGAATCCGGGTCTGTTCCCCAACGTGAAACTAGATACTGGATCTGTAATCAAATTCAAGGATTGATTTTAGTGAACAAATACATTTTGATTTTTAGACAACAAAGTTTGCAGTCATTTAAAACAAAAAACAAAAAACCAAAAAAAAAAACCCCTCAGCAATTCTTTTTTCCATGACTAAGTAATTCAGTACTACGGCTGTCAATGGATCAGGGTTGATTTGCTACCAATCTGATAAAGATTGGATCCGGAACTTATCCGATAAGTATCAGATCTCAATAATAATATATCCAAACCTGATACAGTAACAATAGGATCCGGTCCGGATTGGACCAAACCTAATTTGATGAACAAAATCTAAATAAACTTCATATATTTATATAATTTCTAACATATAATCGGATCAGGTCCTTATCAGATCAAGACAAGGTCAATCCAGTTTTGATCCTATAAAATATCAGATTGAAACCTTAACAAATTGAAAGCTCTGAATAAACTAGAAGAAGAGTCAAAAGTTAGAAAAGATCTAAAGACCCACACCTTTGAAGGGTATGATTCATGTTACAGACCTAACATTTGGGATAAGTCGTAGAAGTACTTTTATTACATTTAAATATCTATTAATAAATTCTCAGCAGTAATTGTATTACTAATAAAATTATATATTTTTCATATATGTCTAATTCGAGTTTCTAAACATGGTTTTCTTCTCCATTAATATAATGAGTAGTGCTTTGGTGTAATTCAAAGGCTCTATATAGATAAGAAAAGCGATGAAAACATTTTTCGCCCCCATTTTGGGATAAATATGATATGATTATGATGCCGACTAAGTGGGTAATGTATGTAGTAGATGGACATGAGTTTTGCATTTATATGAAACACAAAATCCTACTCCATGTCAACAATAGAAAGTAAGACACAATAAAGATTAGGGTATTTAGAAATACCCCTTATTAAATTGGTGATATTAGGTTTACCCCCCCCCCCTTTGACTGTTAGTCAAGGTTGCGTTTTCTTGATGATTTAACAGTGAAATTTTGGAAAAAAATTCTTTCAAAATGCTCTTAAAATACTTAAATTACTAAATCAAAATTTCACTGTAAAATCATCAAGTAAAAGCAATTTTGACTTACGGTCGAGAGAGGTAAACCTAATCTTGCATTTTGCAAGGGGGTAAACCTAATATCACCAATTTAACAAGAGGGTGTTTCTAAAATACCATAAAAATTTAAACAGAAGATAGAACCTCCACCCTTGACTGATAGCCCATTGGGTACCAAAAAGAAGAGAGATCTCTTTGGAGCAGTGTTGGTTTCACATTGCTTTTGGTCATTATGAATCATTATTAAGATTTTCTTCAAAAGATGATGAAGTAGTGTAACTGATAAAATTAGGGTTAAGTAAGAAACCAAAGATCTTACCGGCTATGTTGCATTAGGAAACATTTCCTTGAGCTGCAACATCACAAAATTAGCGGCGGCCTCATCAGATAACTTTTCTATGTCATAAGCAAACCGTCCGGCTGCCATATAGACTAGGACCAGGTCGCCAGTCGCCTTGTGAAGATTGAGAAAATAGCCACAAGCATAAGATGTTGGTGCAACGATGCCTAATAATTCCATGTTCGGCCAAAACACAGTTTCGAAGCGTAAGGTAATCTTGTTCTCATTGCCAATGCCGAGGTCAAAAATTGCATCACGCTTCCATTTGGGTAGCTTTGGTTCAAACTCGATCCAATTGGCCTTGAGAACCCCAAGGGGTACTGTCATTATAGTAGCAAAAGCAATAAGGTTTCTTCCATCCTCTAGAGTTAGCATTACTCCATTACTCCAGTTGGAAATCTTTTTGACCCGTGTATAGCCAACAAGTCAGGTACACCAGTTGGAAATCTTTTTGACCCGTGTATAGCCAACAAGTCAGTAAAAACGTATGGGAATCCAACTGAGCCATGTGTTGCATCAATGAGAAGGAAGAAAGCATAAGCAAAGATGCAAAACAGTCATAGTAACCAAAACCCAAAAGACCCGTGTATAGCCAACAAGTCAGGTACCTTGCTGATGATCCTAAGAACAGTGTTGAATGAGACATTAAAGCATAGATAGATACTAAAAAGCCCAATAAAAAAATATTGTTATACCAATGTAGACCAGCAAATCAATCTCCAAAACCAAGAAATATTAATCTAAAACCACATAAATAAGCTTAAATATTAGTCTAAAATCACATAGATTTGAGCACACATTTAAAGATTTTCTGGCATATAATGGACAATAGATTGAAGAAACTTGTACTAAGACAAAAACGATTAAAAGAATTACACAACCGAAAAGCTCACATCTATAAATAATCTGTAAAAACTGTCCAAAAAGAACAATTAAAATATCCTTACAACCATTTTGTTCTTCTTTCCAGCAGATATCAAGAGCACTTTCCCATTAACAATGTCTCCTTTTACAATCATCTTTCCCTCACCATCAACTCTACTATTATTCAAGTAAAGCCCACCTTGCTTTACTAGGCGACGGGCGGCTGACTTACTCTCTAACAAACCAGTAGAAACCGAAAGATAAATTAGAGAAGCATTCAAGACCTCATCATAAGCCAAGGAACAAGACCGGACATCCTCGGCAATCCCCTCAATGGTCTTCCAATCCAACCTAGTTTCAGCTCCGGGTCTCAATGCTTCGGTCGCTTTCAAAGCCTCGGATAGGCCCTCTTCACCATGGACAAAGCGTGTCACTTCTTCAGCGAGCCTCCTTTGAGCTGAATTCGGCACATATCCAGGCCTTCTCATTCCCTCCTCTAACTCCATAACCTCCTCCATACTCATGAAAGTAAGAATCTGAGAAATCTCACCACATTTACATCCGAGATAGAGAAGAAATATTGATAAAACTTATAAGGTGATAACATCGAAGGGGACAACCAAGTGGCACCATCTTCAGATTTCCCAAACTTGGTTCCATCACTCTTCAACAGAAGAGGAAACGTCAAGCCGGATGCTCCTTCTACTTGAAGAATTTTTCGAATTAGTTCAGTCCCAGCAGTTATATTGCCCCATTGATCACTTCCCCCTATTTGAACATTAACTCCTTCATTCTCAAACAAATACAGAAAATCGTAACCCTACAATAATTGGTACGTGAACTCGGCGTAACTCATTCCTTGTTCCGATTCTACTCTCCTCTTCACACTCTCCTTCGCCATCATAGTACCAATCCTCGCAAATCGCCCTACTTTTCTTAAAAAATCCAGTAACTTAATATCCTTCCACCAATCAAAATTATTCAAGATTACAAAAGAATCACCATAAACATCATTCAAATTTGAGTTTTTAGCAAAAGCCACATTTGATATCGGGTTTTTCGCCAAACCAGCATTCAAATTTCTATCTTGATCCCATCTCCCTAAAATTGTACTAATTATATTCGAAATTCCCATTGTGTTCTTCTGTATTGTATCAAAATCTAGTTCAGGTCTCTCTAAAGATTTCCCTGATGGGTCTCCAATTCTAGCGGTTGCACCGCCGATCAAAGCAATGGCTTTGTGACCACATCGTTGAAACCACGATAACACAATAATCCCAAGTAAGTTTCCTAAGTGTAAACTTTCTGCTGTTGGATCAAAACCACAGTAAACCTTCAAAGGACTGAGAGTAGAGTTTGAACAAGCTGACCTGAGATTCTCGTTGGTTATCGATTCAAGGAGGCCCCTTTCCTCGAGCATATCAACAACATTGGGTCTGTGAACAAAATCCATATCTTGATTTTGGTTTCGAGGGATTTTTTAGTGGATTGAATGCATCTACTGGAGGAGGAAAAGGTGGGATTTTTAGGGTTTTTTCGAAATAAGAGTGTTGTTGTGATGAAGGAGAAAGGTGGGTGTTTTAGGGTTTATAGGGAAGAAGAAGAGTAAGTACATCCCCACACCACACAAACCATCCCTTTTGAGTGTATAATTTCTAAGGAATTCTTGCAGTGGTTCAGACCCGAATTCCGATCCATTTGGATCCGGTAACTTTAGACCTGATTTGTACGTATGTGTAGGAATGCAAAAATAAGTGATTTTGGATGATATTGGTGAGAAAAATCAAGGGTTTTGGAACGGAGTTGATGCCTCAATTTTATTCCAGCACGACCTATTTATTTATTCTTCTTGGAAAAAAAAAAAAAAGTACTGGAATTTTTAAACAGAAAGGGTTTCTGTTTTTTTGTTGCAGAAATCGAAAGATGTTTCCTCTCTTCTTCAATGCCTTTTAATAATAAGAACTCCTATTGGCACACCAAATATTACTTATTACACCTCAATTAAAATAATAAAGAATAAGTTAAGACTAGAAGTTGGAGTCCAGTAGAAGTAGAACTCCATTTTTTTTTTTTTATAGAACTGATATTGGCACCCCAACTTTTACTTATTACATTTCAAATAAAAATAAATAAAAATTAGGGATTTTTCAAGAAAAGGGCAAATCAAACCCATTAACAATTCCACCAAAAACACATTGCCCAAAAATTCAAAAAAAGGGTAAATCTACTAACCATCAACCAAATTTTTGTTGCAGATCGATTCTTTGGGATCCATTGAATTAAAATCATAAGGCCGGTAACAAAATGGCTAGAATTCGACGAACAACGTAGCTTATCAAACCTGCTCATAGCCTCATACGTGAAAATCTAAGAAATTAAATCTTCGAGAGTTCGAAAACCTAAGAGACGTAGGTTGAGAAGAAGAAGAAGGAAGAAACAGACAATTTTAAACGAAAGAGTTTCTGTTTTTTGGTTGCAGAGATCGAAAGATGTTTCCTCTCCTCTTCAATGCCTTTTAATAACTCCTATTGGCACACCAAATTTTACTTATTACACCTCAATTAAAATAATAACAATAAGTAAAAGTTAGATTAGAAGTTCGAGTCCCGTAGATCTCCATTTTTTTAGAACTGATATTGGCACCCCAATTTTTACTTATTACGTTTCGAATAAAAATAAATAAAAAATAGGAATTTTTCTCAAAACGTGCACAACTTATGTCCAAATTTCGATTTTGATACACTATTCATTTTAATTCTCAAAACATGTATTTCAAGTGAATTCATCACATTTATAATCAATGAATTCGTTGATATATCTACTAATTCGTAAATATTAAAAGTGATAAATTCACGTGTTCATAGGTTATGAAAATGACGGAAACATGTGACGGGAATTAAAATGAACAATGTATCCAACTTGAAATTTTGTCATAATTAACTTAGGTAATAGCAATTCATCCTAAAAATAAGTTAATGATTGGGAATAAGTAAAAGTTGGGGTGTAAATAGAAGGTTTTTTTTTCTGGAATTCCTTTTTTTTTTTTTTTTGATTTTATATGAGTCTAATCATCATTACAGTAAATAATTATTGAAATTATTTGAATGAGTGTTCCAATGTCGAGATGATAAGTTAAGAAATTGAGGTGTAATAAATAAAAGTTGTGGGCGTGAATAACAGCTCCATTAATTTAATTAATATAAAAATGACTCTTAGTCACACACGATCACAACCTGGAAACTCCTTTTTTTTTTTTTTTTTTCTCCATGGACATAAAAAAGGATTTTATATGAGTCTAATCATCATAACAGTAAATAATTCTTTGACTTCTACTTCTTCTCTCTGGTTAAGAGATTAGGGAGAAAATTAGTATCTAGTCCAAGATAACCGTGATGTTTCGTGAAGTCATCTTGGTATCATTTCATATGGGTTCTAAAGATTTAGCCCTTGAGTTTGGTGCGGTTAGAGAATTTAATCTTCATATTTCAGAAATCAAAAGGGATAACACGTTTTCCATAGGCTGTAGGACCCATGATTCTTGCAAAACTTCAGATGGTAAGCTTTACCTTTCTTGTTGTAAATATGGTGGGTATTGGACAAATATTGCCTCTTTTACAAGCATATATCTAGTTTGAATTCTCATTCATTTCCTCATATTTCTATGTATTTTTTTCTTTCTAAATTCTAGTTTTGTACAACTTTTATTTTGTGGTCGATTTGGGTCTTTGAAAAACCCCTAGGACCATAGTCCAAATCTTTGAACCAAGACCAAGGTCGAGTAAATATCTATAGAATTTATTTATTTGGAAAGAGTTAGGAGTTTTTAGTTCATTTTTTCATATCTCGTGAAGTTGCCTTTTTATCCCTTTTCAATAATATCTCTTCAACTTTATTTTCTTTCCTCTTTTTACCTGTTTTCAATACTAGCCATCTAATTTTATTGCTTTTACTCTTTTACTCCTTTTTCAATAATAGTCTTATAATTTTATTGACTTTCCTCTTTTACTCCTTAACCTCATAGAGGATGACCATGTCATACGCACGAGCAAACTCTAATATATAATAGATCACAATGATTCTCATCCCAATGTTTATAACCCACACAAGTTGGGGATGGGATTTAATCCCACCATGAATCTTAGGGAATAACAACTTTATTCCCTTCTCTCTCCCTCTTTTCCAAGAATGCCCCTTCAACCTTATTATCTTGGCCATGTGTGGATATCCGGAGCCAGAAGCTTTATGTCAAAGAGTAGGAGTCCAAATTTTCTTGCAAGAATAGAAAACCTCTTTGCACAAGAGTGTGTTTTTGGAGCTTTTTGCATAAGAGCAAAAACCTTTCCACGCAAGAAGAAAGAGACATATGCTTCTGATATTCAAACGTTGTCTACCTTCCCGCAAGAGCTAGAAGTACTTGAGGAGTCGTATCCAAATGTAGTGATTATATCTTCCACCCATTTTCAATAATACCCCTTTAATCCTAAAGAGGATGAACTTTATTCTCTTTCCTCTTCTCCCCTTTTCCAATATTACGCGCCAACTTTATTGCCTTTTACCTTCAATCCCTTTTTCCCCAGGTAAAAGAAAGTGACCTTTCATTGTTTTCTACGAATGTATATGGCACAACCTGAATTTGTGTTGGGTTGTTGGCCATGTAAGATTATAGCTAAGCTTGGACCCATTAAATTAATAGTAGAATACAAAGGCTAGTTCGCTATTAACTTACCTTGATATCCACCTAAGGATGGCTGTTGTATCTTTATTAGACTCTGAAAGAAATTAACCCCAATACAATATAGAATCTATCGTTACTCATAAGGTTTCGAAACTCTAGAAATAAATTTCATTCAATAATAAATAACAAAATTGGTTCAAGTTAGTGAGTGTTGATACCGTGAACTGAATTCAAAATCCGCATTTGCCTACTAATTACCCACCAATAACAATGGCCTAGCAAATGGAAAAAAAAAATGGCTCGTAAAATATGTCTTGAAGAGCATTTTTTTAATAACTAGATATCCTTATAGACAATAGATCGGCCCGTGTCTGGGCTTTGCTCAGTCAATAGACCCTGGGGCACATGCAATGCTCACACATCACATGTATCGGATAAGTGAGGGTGTGCCCTCATGGGTGGTACCTGAGGAATTAATGCTCGTACAGGATATCGAACTCACAACCTACAGACTTTCACTACTTATCGATTCGAAATTGCCATTTGTTTGAGATCTAAAAATATGATTCTTGCATTCTAAATAACCTTTGACTTGGGTTATGAAAGGGATAATCTCATAATAAATAAATAAAAAGATTTGCTAAAATTTGAAATGAGGCAAAATACCTTTATTGAGATTTTGGAATTTGTTTGATGAGTTTCTATACTTGGTATATTATATTTTTATCAAATTTTTTGGACCTTAGTGTGTAAAAGGAAATTCTTGATTATACAATCTGAATCAAAATCCCAAAATAATATAACCAAATTAAGTTCTCATTTCTAGAGATCAATTTTCATAATATGATTTTGATTGTCCAAACAAAACACACCCCTACCAATGCGGTATAACTAGAGGTAGCAATGAGGTGTGTTGTATCATGTCGTGTTGAGGTAAGGATTTTATGAAAATTTACACAATCTGAAATAGTGCTATTTAATAAGGGTGATGAGAAATGGATGTTGTTTGTGGCCAACGCCCCTTTCTCTCTTCAGCCCATAGTGAACAAAAAGAAAACTTTTTAATTTGATCATCTTGTAAACATTCAAAAACATAATCCGATGCAATGGAGTTCTAGAGGACAAAATTAAATGAACTTGAAAAAAAAAATTTAAAAATAGTTATTGTTCACTATTGAATTTTATTTTTAAATTTGGGTGTTCGGTAGCCGTCCACTATCTTTGATCTACCATTTTCATCAATTAATGGACATCTCTCACTACAAGAAATTTGTTCTATAGCATTAGAATTTCAATGACGGCCTTATTTAAACTATCGCTATATCTTTCCTCCAGTGATGAGGAAGAAGAGCTCAGTTGCTATTTGCTTCCATCTTTGGCAACAAGTTCTCTATCTCTCTATCTCAAACAAACAAACAAACCTCCCGAGTCTAGTTGAGTTTTCTATAAATTGCACAAATACATTCCCAAGTCCTTAGAAAATCTCTTTGCAACATTTATGAAAAAACCTAATTTTCATTCTACACTCTGCAGTCGACAAAAAAACCTAATTTGCTCCTTTTGCTCCCAATTCAAATTGGTATCTTTCTCTATGGACCTCAAAATCATACCAATTGGATTAAAAATCCTCTAATTTTCATGGAGGAATTTCGATCTCAGCCCATCTTTAATTTTCGATGGAAGTGAATTCGATTTAAGAGAGACACCATGGTAATTTACCTCACAGATTCTAAATATTGGACTGTTAGTGAGATTGAGAGAGAGAAAGCATGGCATCTCTTTTCTATTTTGTTGAGTTTCAGACGTCCGGTTCGTACTGCAAAACTCGCCATGAGGTCTAGTTTGTTCAAAGCCTCGCTAGATTTTGTTGTATTTCTATGTTCTATCCTCGATTATCCACTGTTCTTGATGAATGATATGTTCGTGACTATCTCTTTGGCTGCAATTTCTTCTATTGGAGAGTTTACATCGAAGGTGATTATTATTTTGTGCCATGAATCAAACTTAGGGTTTCTGGACCCAAAATGATTATGGGATGATGTGGTTAGGACATATTTTAGGAAAATAAAGGGATAGAGAGACAATTCGGTTGTGTTTCAGAATGCGGAAAGGAGATTGCTTTTGACACCGGAATGTGGTAAATTTTTTTGCTTTTATGATGAAATTATAACACCTTTTTTTTGAAGATAATCATATTTGGTTGCCCTTAGCAAATATGATCCAAAGTTTTTCTACTGAGGTATCATTGATTCGTGTTGTCATGTATTGGTTAAATAGTTTTTAGTTATATTAGTTGTTAGCTTTGGCTTCTAAAAATTGTTTCTCTCCAATCTCTTCAAGTCTATGTTTCTAAGATTTTAGTGTTCTTATTCAAACCATCGAATAACCATATTTTTTTTGTTAGTAGGTTCCTAACCCTAATTTGTTAGGGGTATTTTTTACTAATTTTCTATGGGAGAAACATTGTAATTCCTTTTTGGCTTTTGAACATAATGAAATCAGTGCGGCTTGTGTGTGTGGTAGATTTCTTGGTTATTGTTTTCTTGTTTGTTCTCTTCAATTGATTTCTCATAGTTGAAGGTTGGATTTTTTTCCAACATTTCATTCCCTATAACCTGAAAATTATCATATATGTCATATAATAACACTCTTCTAAAAATATTTGATGGCTCGTATGTTTCAAGGATATAAGATGTAGACCAATAAATCCAAAAGGGATGAAACCCTACATCATTTGAATCTCAAGATAGTTGGTAATCTGTGTATATTGGGAATTGATATAATGGATCTAATCAATAACTTGACGAAAAGAAACCCGTTAAGTGAATGCGAGTGACCCCTGACTAGATTTTATTAGATAGATAATTTTCTTGGTATTAATCTTTGCCTAGATTTTCAACAATAACTTTGATAACAATTAGGTACTGATTTTCTTGGTGTTAATCTTTGCCTAGATTTTCAGCAATACTTTGGTAACAATTAGATATTGATTTTCTTGGTGTTAATCTTGATGTTTTATGCATCTTAAAATTTTAAATGATAAAGTTGATGTAGAAATTCTTATAAGGGTTTCTTTGTTATTTCCAATCTTCCAAGGGTTCTTTTGTTATTAGTAATACTCCTATGATGTTAATATATATATGAGTGAGAGAAAATAAAATAACTCTCTCTTCATTTCTTTTCTTCTTCTCCACAAAAATCTTAATCCTAAAACTTGCAAATCTACTTAGTATCAAAGCTCAAGATCAACAAGGACCTTAGATACAAATTTAAAGAAAAAGGAGAGAGACAAGAAGACTCTCTTACTTGCTATGTCTAATGACGTTAGCAATCGGCGCGTTGATGTCATCTGACATTATTTTTGTAGGATATTTTGATCTTTTCTAATTGTTTCTAATAGAGGGTGATTTTAGAGAATTTTTGGAATAAGTTTCATGCGATTTGGAATTGTTTTGAAAAAGTTATGATGTTTTTAGTGAAAAATTAACAAAAATAACGAAAATTCAGGATCTGTCATTTTCTTTCCATTTGTTAATTTTGATTACTTGTTTTTGAGTTTGGACTTGAGTAGTTTGATCATTTTTTTATGAGGAATCTAATGGTGGTGTCCGTTGATCGATTGGTCAGATATTGAAGCTTCGGTGATCCTTTCTTTAGACCCATTTTCTATTTTTTGCTGAAAATGGTGTTTTTTATGCAAATATGATCTCTTGTGTTATTTTCTTATCTGGATTGACTTGTTCTCTATATTTTAATGCTTTCCATGTGTTGTTAAAGAGGATAATAAGTGTGTTTCTCCATCAGGTGAAGTATACATGAATTTCGGGTATCTAGTGGAGTGTATTTCGTGCTCACAAGGTATTTGTTGTTATTTTTGAAAGTTTTTTTACAATTTCTGAGGTTAGTCAGTCTTCGAATGTGCCTTTGAATGGTAAAGGGAGTATGAGTAATCCTCAAAGTATTGCTCCTAATCTTCATATCACTACAGTGAAGCTAGATGGCCATAATTTCCTTGCTTGGTCTAAATTGACCATATTATACATTAAAGGAAAAGGCAAAATGGGATATTTGACCGGTAGTTTACCAATTCCTGATTCTGAAGATCCAACCTTTAACAGATGGGATGCAGAGAATGCTATTGTTCTATCTTGGCTACTATATTCTATGCAACCCGATATTAGCAGTAATTACTTATTTTTGTAAATTGCCAAGGACATATGGGTGTAGACACCCCATTTTTGCATCCGCCTGATTAATCAACTTGTCAACCCGATCGCAAGGATTCCCAATGATGGATGTGTATTTCGTTGCTTTATTTTGTTACCAGATGTGTTTCAGAAATCCGGATGAGGTATTTCGAACTGACAAAACCTTAGAAACCACACTACGCTAGGAAAACACAACTCCAGAAACATAGAAATCATCATCTTGCAGACCAAAAAGAAGTTTTACGATAAAAATCACTAAAAATTGATCAAATTACCAAAATACCCCTGACATCAAAACAACCCTAGAGCCTACGTTACGCTTAGGAAAACTCTCTCGAACACATAAAATAACAAATCGGAACCAAATAGATCATTTCACCAATTTTAACAGAATTTGACAAAATTACGAAAATGCCCCTCATAAAGTTCACAATAATTTCACATAAAAATTTTCATAAATGACACAAACCAACATTCTCATTGAATTGCTTATGAAAAACTGATTCTAAAACATCCTAGAACATTAAAAATCGACTTGAAACTTGAAAAGTCCTCTCCGGGGGCAAAACAGTAATTTCACAATTTTCATAATTAAAAAATTCGAAATTAATAAATAAAACATTAAATAATTAAAGTGAAACATTAATGAAATTAATTTAAAAAGTTGAACCTAAAAAATCGATTAATTGGACTCTTAGGCAAAATTGTTGAGGGTTCGTGGGATATTTCTTTAAGGACCCCTCCATTTGGGGGTCCAAAGAATTAAAGATATAATAGAAAGGGGTTCTCCAAAAATTTAAAATCAATCAAGCAAGACTAAAGTCAAGATATTAAAGTCAATCAAATAAGACCAAAGTCAAAATAAGCAAGACTAGAGTCAAGTATTAAAGTCAATCTCATAAGACTAAAGTCAAAACCCTAAATCAAAACCCTAATCTAAACTAATCGAGTCAATCTCATAAGAGTAAGGTCAAAACCCCAAATCAAAACCCTAATCTAATCAAGTCAATCTCATAAGACCAAGGTCAAAACCCTAAATCAAAACCCTAATCAAGTCAATCTCATAAGACTAAAGTCAAAACCCTAAAACCCTAAAGACTAAGTCAAAACCCTAATTGAAACCCTAAAAGAAACCCTAATCAAACCCTAATGCTTCTAAAAACTTTATAAATAGGAGCCTCCACACCCTATTTTCGGATCAAAGAAAAAATCCTAGGAAAAGTAGGTAAAGAAGCCTCCATAGCCTCCCCAAAACCCTAATTTTGGAGCCCCAACTCCTTCCCTAACACCCCTACTCCGATTTTAGCCTAAAAAACACCCAAAAACCTCTCAAAAATATCTCAAAAATCCACAACAAATTTGAAGCACCCATATCCAAGAAGGAGATACCTTACCTCGGAGATCAGGAATCAGATCCGGACATAGAACGAAGTAAGGAATACGGTACAAAGAGCCATTCTAACCAGATCTGAGGGAATAACACTTTTGCAGATCAAAGGTAAATTTTTTTTTAATCTAGGTTTATCATTAGCAATGTAGATCTATTTGGGATAAATAGAGACCGGCATTGGCCGGGCGGGGTTGGTGCCTAACACCTTCCAACCCCGTAACATGATCCCCGGATTCAGATTTCTATAGTAAATTAGTTCTTTTTTATCCATTGTAGGGTCAGTTTGGTTCCTAGACCACAATAACTAGGTGGCGACTCCCAAACCTCAAGGGTCAAAAGCGGATCCGCGCACCCCGCGGATCGAGGGCGTTTTCAGTGGCGACTCCACTGGGGACTATTGAGGATCAAACTTGAAAAATCCCAAGTATGGGAGCATTGCGAAAATGGCCTAGTTTTTTTTATTATTTAGTTGGATTTATTTTATTTATTTTTTCTGTTTATTTATTTTTTATCTTGATTGTAGATGATTTTGGGTATTGCATTTGTTTTTCTCCAATTAAGGATCACTTTTTGATGACCCCTAAATAATGAAAGATTCAAATTGACCTATGAAAATGATGGAATGATGAAGGTTTGACAGAAATATTAAAACATATTTAGAGAATATTCTAGTGAAAATTAAGTCTGGGAGCCTCTTAATAAAACATAGATCTCGTCGAGTAGATTAATTTAGAATCTGAGTTCACTTAATTTCGTTATCGGAAGCCTTAGATATCATCGATGCAAGTTCAATCTGTAAATCTGGAATTATTTCTGAATGAAAGTTGGGACAATAACGTTAAAACTTTTTTACAGAACATTCTAGTGAGAATTAAGTCTGGGAACCTCTTAATAAAACGTAGATCTCATCGATTAGATTAATTTAGAACTTGAGTTCACTCAATTTCGTTATCATAAGCCTTAGATATCATCAATGCAAGTTCAATCTGTAAATCTGGAATTATTTCTGAATGAAGGTTGGGACAGCAACGTTAAAACGTTTTTACAGAACATTCTGGTGAGAACTAAGTCTGGACACCTATTAATAAAATGTAGATCTCATCGAGTAGATTAATTTAGAACTTGAGTTCACTCGATTTCGTTATCGGGAGCCTTAGATATCATCGATGCAAGTTCAGATTGTATTTTCTTAATTCACAGAAAATCTGAATTTATCTAATGTTGGCACAATTAATGTTCTTGAGAGTGAGCTCATCTCAACCATTGTCATTCTATCATCAATGTAACACCTATTGGAATCTTGATTTATTTTGGATCACCCAAAAGTGATCATTGATTGGACCTTAAAAATTATAAAAGTTATGCCTATTGCAATGTTTGTTTGATCAATTATTATATGCCATGCTCATTAATTGATTTGCCATGATCTTGACAGATATATTTGTGATGGGTTTGATTTCATCTTAATTTCGATGTGATGGGTTTTGGATTATTTTCTTGTTCAATATTCATTTGATATCCATATGTGATGACATAATCTGGCCCATGGGCCCACGTGTTTGAAAAAGGCCCCGGGCACACCCCACCTATTTTGCACACACCACAAGCACGTTTACTGTTTTACCCACTTACACGTCCCATATAGCCAATGTGGCACTAGTGCGTGGCCCGGTCTTTTCGGAGATGCGACGTCATTCATGAAAACCACAACTCCAGTCACGTACCTTAGGGTATATCAAACTGGGGGCATCAATACCGTCTGATCAGGTGATTCTGAGAGGTATATTGATGCACCCAGGCTGGAGCGACCTGAGCCTTTGACCTATTGTGAGCCACACAGTCACATGTCCCGATTGCCAACGTAGTACTAGTACGTGGTCGGTCCCCTCGTGGGATGCCAAACCATTTATGAAAGCTACAACCCTTGACTCGTACCCGTAGGTATAAAAGATAATCTAAGTGTATCAATTGCACTTCTTGGTCAAAACCGGTGCCTAAGCAGATCTTGCCCCGCTGTACCCTACTGTACGAGGGGGATAGACTACGTCTATTCTAGACGAGAGGTATTTAAGTGGGCCCTTGCTCAGCATTGTGCGCCACCTCTCAACTGGAGATCAAACTTGCTGTTTTTGACTTCAGAGAAGTGAATTGAGGTTTTAGATTATCACCTATACGGTATATCAAACCAAGTCACCACGTATCGAAAGGTATATAGGTGTGCTTGGGCAAGGGTTGCCAAATAAAAATGCATTGCACGTAGTAAGCTTAGAGTCTAGAAACCTTCCCAGTAGGTCACGACTCGAACTTATCGTGGGTGTTCCCGGGTTGTTCATTGAATGGAATCTTATGAGACTTTGTGATTGATATGAATATATGTGAATGATGAGATCAGAATGCATGTGAATGATGAAATGGATGTATGTGAATGATGAGATCAGAGTGTATGATTGTCCTCAAGGATAAAAAATGTTATTTTTGAAAATCAAAATGCGTGCACCGACCCAATAAAAAATTCATCTCTTGCAAATGACCCAGCCCAACTCAATCTAACAATCCTGATGGACCGGGCCATTTAAATCGAAATAGAAATCAAATTTTCAAAGAAGAAAAATAGTTTACAAAGGGAAAGTATTTTCCAGAAAAAATATTTTTCAAAAGAAGTGTTTTCCAAAAAAAGTGTTATTCTCTAAAAAAAATGTTTTCTAAGAAAAAACGTTTTCCAAAAAATATTTTCCAAGAGAAGATACTTTTCAAATAAAAAACTATTTTTCAGAGAAAAAATATTTTCTAGAAGAAAATGTTTTCCAAAAGAAAAGAAAAAGAAGAAAAAATAATTTGCAAAAGATCTATTTTTGCATGAAAAGTTTTTATGGACCTTGGAAAACTACCAAAAAAAATGTTGCAAAAAAATAATCAGATTTATGAAATAAAAATATTATTTTCCAATATTTTTCAAGAGTGCAACATAATTATTTTTCTTCTGAATAATCATTGAATGGATGAATTTTTTAATGGATTGGTGCACAAAATTCAATAAAATCTCAGGGTTCATTTAAAATGTTATCAAGGGGGTGACACTGAAATTGGTTAAATTCACCTTCAAAGAGGTTTAAGGGTTATCATTGTATCTAAGCTCAATCGTCCATCGTCTAGCTAGGGTTGTAAATCCGATCAGTTAGAGTAAACGTCAATATCAAGTCAACAGTCAGAAATGACCTCAATATCGCACAGTTGTTCCATGAAGATCATCGTGCCTCAATCCTGTTGTTTGTAAGCAATGTCTCAGTCCTCAGTCCTAATCAAGCCCGTTGTGGGTAGTTGTATTGAGTTTTCATGAGTTATTTGAGTTAGCTCGAGTCTAATTTTTCAATGTCATATTTTCTTTAAATCGAGTCTACTCTTTTTCTGTTGAGTCGAGTTAGTTTGTCGAGTCATAGAGGTGTCTGTCGCCCCTTTTGAATTTGATTGGCTAAAGGAAATTTCTGAATACCTCGAGCGCATTAACGAATTAACTACTAATCTAGCTTCAAGGATAGATTTCTTTCCTGAGCAAGAAGATAAGAGTCAGGCTCAACGTTTAATCGAGAAAACAAAGGTTATTGACCTCGGAACAGAAAATAATTCCTAAAGAGATTCAAATAGAAACCCTCCTATCCCTAGAGGAACACAAGGGGATAATGAATTTACTCAGAAATTTCAAAAGACTTGTTCCACTACAAAAATTAGGACTTTTAGAGGCTCTTTTTTTGGGCGGTTTGGTGGAAACGTCGAGATAAGGCAATGAAAGGGTTTTTGGAGGCGATTTCGTCAGAAACGCCGTGAAGAACAAAGAATATCTTCAACGGAGACTGATTGGAGGCGTTTACACACCGGCGGTTATAAGGAAAATGCCTCAAATTTCAGACCAACAGAGACGTTTTTCGAAAAACGCCGCTCAAATCAGATCAGTGAGGGCGTTTATTGGAAAAACGCCACAAAATCCAGATCAACGGGGCTTTTGGCGCGATTCTTTTCAATCTACCCTCTCTCCCTCTCAAAATCGCGCCCTCTCTCGATCTGTTCAAGCTGAAGTTTCATCAGGTTTTTTTTTTTTTCTTTTTTCCATTTTTTCTTTTTTCAAGCTCTCAATCTGTTCTAGTGGTAGACCTATCTATCTAACACAGTGATATTTATTTATTATTTCTTCAGATCTGTGCGTTTTAACTATTGGTCTCTATCTATCTCTCTCTCTCTCTCTATATATAATCTTTGTTTGTTTTGGTACTAGGGTTCATCAAGTTTTGGTTTTTTTTTTTTTTTTTGTTATCGAAACTTTTATTAGGTTTGATAATGAATTTCAAATCGAAACCCTAATTTCTATAGTGTTGATTCGATTTTTGGTTTGATTTCAAACCAAAATCCTAATTTATATAGTTTTGATTTTATCTTTGTTTTAGTTTCAAACCTAACCTAATCTCTCATTTTTATAGCTAGGATTTTAATAAAAGAATGATGTACTTTTGATTACGGTGTGGCAACGGATCCTTGAACACTAAATTTCATTTTCCAAAATTTTAATATTGAGAAGAGATCATCTCAGTTGAACTTCCTGCACCGACAAACATGTTTTTTAAGGTTTCTATCGGGAAGGAGAAGGTTTGATTTCTTTGCTTTTGCTTTGCTTTGCTTTGGTTTATGTTTTTCATGTCTATTTTAGAAGTTTATTTTTTATTGAACCAAATGTAGTGCTTTAAAGGTGGTATTTTTATCCTTGCATCCTCATCGTAGGTTGAAGTTGAATAATATAGCTAAGAAGATAAAGTCTTGAGGTACATTTTTATTGGCAGTCTCATTTATAGTCGTCGTTATAATTTTTTTTTTTCAATTTGGTTTCACATGAAACATAAAAAATCCTAGAACAAGATTTGTCAAAATTTTTGGTCTTTGGTATTTCTGAAGTATTAATAAAGGGTGTGTTAACACATGAATATGTTGCTTAAATGTTTATTGAACAATTTGGGTAAAATATTTAAGAAAAAAAAGTGTATAACCGTGAACATTGAGAATCCTAGGCAAATTAAACACAAGAAGCTAATGTTGGAATTGTGTAGTAAAAGTAATGTGAGTGTGGGACTGATTAAGGCATCTACCATAGCTAGGTATGAAGGAGTTAAAATTATGCCTAGAGATGAATAATTGGGTGTTGCATGACTGTAGGATAGCACTGCTTTCTTTTCAGTCTGTATAGCAAATGAGTTAGAATCTTTTCATACTATAATCACTACCACAACTTCAAGGTTTTCTATAAGATAACTCTTTCAATTAATATAACGAGGTTATTCCTCAGTATGATCCATAAGGAATTTGAGTGGTTTGTCATTTGCCAGGAGATCATTCAAGCCTCTTGAGGTTTTGATGACATTGTGTGGGTGAAAGATGTTTATAACTTTTCTTATTGCTCAGTGAAGCAAACAAGTTGGGTGTTTATTAGTTGGGGAATGAATGGTCTAAGAATAAATTATGGAACATTGAATAGTAGCTAGTTTTCAAGTTACTGAAAAATGGTATTGTTGATTCCTCCTTTAGAATCATTTAGACATTTCCACAAAAAGGAATCTTGCACCTTTTTGAATTATTTTTGTATAAAACATAGAAAAACTTATCCATAAGTAAATTGGACCACCTAAGGGGAATGAATTTTTGGATAATAGGATATCCACCACTACTTTTTGTTACTTTTCCCGGCCAAAATCCAAAATCCTAACTCCAAATAGTTGTCATCCTCTACTGATGAAGTGTTGCCAAATTACTGTTACAATTATCAAGTGGCCTGGCTCATGACACTACAACCAGTCTTATCTAACTTTAATTCAGTGCTGAACCAGCACTACAGCTAAAGTAATTGTCACACTAGTCCAAATTGAATTCACTAGTATCCCCTGTATCTTAATATGGTCACAATGTTTAATGTATTGTTCTTTTTTCCATATTAGAATGTTTATATTGTTGTTAATGAAGGCTATTCTAAACTCTATTATCAATAATATGTGCTATTAGATTAGCAATTTCCTCAAGCGCTTCGTCATAAACTGCAGAGTATTGTTTGAAGCTTCAATTTTTTATCCATGTATTGTGCATTTCATGTTTAGCTAGATAGAGGATCATAGTAGCATCTCAATTTATTTTCATGGTTCCAAATCTGTTTTGGTGACTGTCCACCCTTGCTGTGCTCTCTAAAGGTTTGCAGAAGGTACAAGCATTACTAACAACAAATGCAAATGGTAGTGTTCTCCTTTGAAACTGTAGCGTGTCTCAGTACTGCTACACCTTACACCACGTTAGCTTTCAAGACCATCTCAAGGTATTTCCAATGCCTGAAAAATACTATCAGGCATGCAAGCAAGGCATTGGGAGAGGATTTGTCATCCCCAACCACAGGTACAAGTAATAGTAAAGGTGAGATGAATGTCCCGAGGTTAAGGTTCATTATTCAGAGCCTTCGTAACTAGAAGTAAGAACTGACAATATTAGCAAAAAACAAAACACTAGTTGTTGCTCTTAGAGATGCGGTAGATATGAGAGTTATTATATATTTAGGAGTGTGATGATGTTTAGGAGTTGTGATTCTTGCTGCAATTACAGATGTTAATTTTGTTTTGGTTAAAGAAAAGATCCCTAAATTGGAGAAATGGACACTTTATTATAAAATTGCTGTTAGGGTTAAGTATTTTAGCATTTATTAAAATGTAATTATCATCAAGAATGGATGCCTTTTTGAGTCATATTATTTTTCTTTTGGAATTTAATCTATATTTCCTATCCCGCTCTCTTCCTCTAGAACAACTTCCTGTGAAATTATTTGGAGTTGTATTGTACAGATAAATGAAGGGGATGGTGCATTTTATGGACCAAGATAGATATCAGTGCTTTTTATGCATTAAAGAGGAAATTCTAATGCACAACACTACAGGTTATTCACTACATCACATTCGTTTTTCGTATTTGCTTTCCCTCTCTTTCATTTATGTAGAAAATAATAATTTTCTAAATTGTTGGCATGTGCACCAAATTCAAAACTAAAAAGTCAAATATCACCAAATCTCGCACCAATGGCTTTCCAGATGGTAATAGCAACCCCTCCATTTTTGGATCCAATTGAACAACATTATCAGGTCCAACAATTACTCCAGGGAGGTCCCTGAAATTTGCTCCCTATAAATTGAAAAGATTAGAAATTACATAATAGTCCAAATGATAAAAGTGCTCAATTAGCCAACCTTTCTTCATGGGATTTGACAAACATGCAAATAATTATCTTCATTTAATGGAAAAGGCCGATGATCATATTTGGAGTGGTGTTTGGTCTTGGGCAGATACCATCAAATTGGCAATGCAGTTGATGTTCCTGTTTCAAGAGCTTTAGGATATACTTTGGGGATGGCGTCGCTGAAGGTGAGTGGGGATCATCCACTCATGACGCTCCCACCGAAATTCTCCCATTCCAATGCTCTTCAATTGGTACAATCCTTTTCTGAGACTGAAGAGTAGTAATCACCAATTTTTCTATGCCTTGCTTTAATTTGAAGGCACTGTTCTATTTATTCATTGTTCTCTTTTCTCTTATATTTTATTTATACAAGTAGATGCTTTTGTATTGTTTCCATATGCTGCCCTCCCAGCTACTGTTAATGTAACTGCTTTGCATATTCTAGTTTCCTTCCTACACGACACTAGTAGCTTCCTCCTATATTGATCCCAAGAGCTTGCGTGATATCAAACCAACAAGAATACAAAAGCATTTATGGTAGAAACAAGATGTGTTCGGCTAAGGTTGCTTGGTTTTGGTATGAATCTAGGAGTTTTATCCATCCGAACCCCCAACTCTCTGGGTACAAGTACTCTGTTAAAGTGAGTCCAGAAATTGAGTATGGCAATGTTGACACTATGTCATCATGATCATAAGCCTTTATCCCAAATGCCTAGGATTGGCTAAATGGATCCTATTCCTCCATTCAATTATGTCGAAAGCTATGTATTTTGTTAATTCAAGTGTCTTTAAATCTGTTTTCACTACCTTGATCCATCCGTTTAAATCTTCCTCTTGGGTTTTTAAATTTTCCACCAAACTGCCATGACCAAACCATCTCTTAATATGATATTCATACCTATGAAAAAATCTTTTATAATTATCATAGTATCAGTTGTTTGGCTGAAAACTAACGTTTCATTCTCATAGATCTATTTTTACAACCATGCTTGATATTGCTAGCGAGGTTAACATTGAACACCAAAATATGAGGGAATGAAAAACCCTTTAGCAAAAAAATCAAATTGTAGATTAGAAGATCCATAACTGACCATAACATTGGATAGTCATTAAATTAGTGTCTCAAAGAGAACAGATATGCCAAATGCACTACATCAACACCCTCCTGCCTACAATATTAATCATGGTTGACTAGCTTGTTTCCTTTAAAGCAAGCCCCACAAATCATGGGGAATGTGATTGAACCAACATGGGGTTCACCTTTCTGAACATAATTTGAGTGGTTTCTTTTCTTCTTTCTTTCTTTTTTTTATTGTTCCTTTTTTTAATTTTTGCATTTTTCATCTAATTTATTTATGTTTCAGGTTTCTCAGTCACTTGTATCTCCTATTCATTTTTAACTTCTTTGGACTAATTTTTTGTCAGTTTTATACTTTGTGTCAGTGCATTTGTCTTGCAAGTGAATTGATGTATATGTTTGTGTGCAGGATCATGTGCCCCCCCCACACACACACACACTTGTATAAGTTTTTTCATGTGTTTGTTCATGGGTTTTGCAATAAGCCTTTATTATTTACCTTGATGTGATGTTTCTTTTTCTGCTTTGGTTATTAATTAGGTTCCAGACTTTGCTTTTAGTTTATCTCAAGGGAAATCTAGAAGGTAAGCCCTTGCTCTCTGGGAGCCTTTTGCAATGTTTAAAAGGTCATTGTCTGATTATGTTTCATTCTTCAAAGATAATGTTGTGGAAACATTGGAGAGACACATTTTACTTTTCACATGATAGTCAATGACCTTTTAAAGAATGAAACATTTTACTTTACACATGATAGTCATTATTATTATTTCAAAATATGGATTTTCTTTGGATTAAAAAGTTGATAGAAAAGTTTAATAGCATATGTTCACGCTGAAGTACATATCTGATCAATCTACTTATACAAATCACATGATTATGGTTATGGTACTTACATAAAGCATTTTGTGTGCGCAGGTAGGAAAGACACATTTTACTTTACACATGATAGTCATTATTATTATTATTATTGCTAGGCAAGCGAGATTACTTTTCAGTAACAAGTGGAGTTGGTTTTTTAATCTAGGTCATGGTATCGACATCCAGAGACTTTAACCCAACTACCAAACGGGAACCTTCACATAATAGTCTTATAATGTACATATGTAATTATAAATTATAAATTATAAATGCATTTTGTGGGGTTCAGTTAGGCATTATTCACACACATGGACTTATATGATATGGTGTCTTATTTCTAATTTCAAGTTCAAATCAAAAATATTTTTTTACTAGTACAATAATTTTTTATTCATAAGCTACTATGGTTTCTGATGATTTCTGAACAAATAGAGGTTTAAAACTACCCCTGTTCAGATATTCTGACCTATATTACAAGCCTATTACAGGGTGAAGTCACTGAATGCCCTGATGTATATGCGTTATTTTATAAACATGCTCTCATGCCAAATTTAAACATAATATGGACATACCCCACCCTCCCCCTTATAAAAGAAAGAACTTTCAAAAGTTGCTGATCAAGTTTATAAATTATGCCAAAGATCCGCTTCTTTGCAATTACAAATTTCCAAAAGAAACTAATGTTTGTATGCCACTAATGTTTATCTTGAAGTGAGTTCTTGTATATTTTTTTCTCCTCTTGCATATCCTTGCTATTTATAGTTTTGTTTTAGGTATATTTGTAATCTCAGAATATTATGCTATGAAGTTTAGTGAACTTGACTGCAATTGTGTTCGAGGCATGGATCACTATTTCAATGGGAGATCATTTGGTCCACTTTTTTACGATAGCCCTTTCGATGTGTTTTCTTATTGATATTGAAAATAAACATTCTCGTTTCTATTTGTCTTACTCGGCAGAAGATGAAACTAAGAGGGAGAGACCAGTTATGACATACCGGGCCATCCTAGCATATGTTGAGTGTAGGCTTGCAATACTTCTAGAACTATAGAGGAAAGTGGCCCTCTTGTGTCTGAGAAATCTCAACCATGTGCACTGCAACTAAGAGGAGTCACTTAATAGTTTGGCTATATATACATACATTGATAGCCAAAATGTATTCTTAGCTTTATTAGTTTTCCTTGATAACATTCACTAGTTGGACTGGTGTAAGAAGACCTCCAGTGCATGTTTTGCCTGTAAACTGTTTACTTTTATTTATAATTTTTTTAAACTTGTATAATTTATTTGTAATGAATATCAATTTATGATTTGAAAACTTTAGAAAGGCTAATTGTAGTTGTGGCTTCAATAAGTATGAACAATTTAATGCTCTAGAGTTCCTTAGTCTCATTGTTATACTAATTGATATTCTTTGACTCTTATTATGTGTACAATTCAGAAGTCTACTGATATCGATGTTCTTTCCTATTATATTTTCATAGGTACGAGATCAGATTTATCAATCTGGTTATTATGTTGACGTGGATACCATGGATAGAAAGATCCAGAAAAAGGTTAATTTTAATCCCTTCATGTTGTATGCCATCCATGAGATAATTGCAAACGACATATTCTAAGGTATGTTTTGGTTGCACATGATTTATGACTTTATCATTTTATTTTGCTAGAGTGAGCATGGAGATGGGGTGGAGTATGAGAGATGATTGGCTTCAAGTGCACACTAAATCCAAGAAACATATCACATTTGTTTATAATTCATAGAGTTGTCTCTTTTTTTATAGTGAAAATATTCATGAATGCGTAATTTGTTTTTCGATTTCGTAGATGCATGTTTGGTATATTGTAATTTATGTTTGATAAAATATTCATTTACAAGTTGTGGTATTTTTTTATAAACAAGTAATAAGTGAAATTTGTAGTGTTAATAGCAGTTCTTTTTCTTTATATAATTGTGGGTTTTATTTTGGAATGAATATTTTATTATTTTTTTTTACAACATTAGAGGCGGTTTTGAATTGCCTCTAATGTTTTTTTTTAAAACTAATTTGTTATTAGGGGCGGTTTTCAAATTGCCTCTAAAATATAAAAGCCGCCCTTAAATAACAATATTTAGAGGCGGTTTTAAAACTGCCCTTAAATTATTATTATTAGAGGCGGTTTTCAAATAGCCTCTAAAATATAAGAATCGCCCTTAAATCATATTCTTTAGAGGCAGTTTTTAAACCGCCATTAAATTATTATTATTAGAGGCGGTTTTAAAACTGCCTCTAAAAATATAAAAAACGCCCTTAAATCATTATTTAGAGGCGGTTTTAAAACCGCCCTTAGTCGGCCACTAAAAGGAATCAGCGACGCCACTATAGTGGGCGGTTTGACTAAACCGCCCTTAAATATATTGGAGGCGGTTTAGTCGAAATTGGAGGCAGTTTAAAACCGCCTCTAAATACCTTATATTTTGTAGTGTTCGTGTGATCCGATGAGGATGTGTTAGGTGCAAGCTTGGGTTTGTTCAACACGGAATAGATACTCGTCTATATCTATGGAATCAAAGAAGATGTTATAAAATGCATCAACACTATCCTTACTACATCTTGAGTTTCAAATCACATATTATCAGTCAATATGGGAGTACCTTTTGAACTGATCTCTGATAATGGGTCGTACTTCAAAGCATAAATCATTACTCTATGTTTAAAGTTGAAGATCCGGAAGCACAAATCATCCCCCTACCGTCCTCAGATCAATGGAACGGTTGAAGCAGTTAGTAAGAGTCTCAAGACTATCATCAGGAAAATGTGTCAATCACATCGAGATTGGTCAGAAAAATTATCATTCACGCTATGGACATATCGAACTTCAATTCGATCCTCTACTGGAGCTACTCCCTACTCCTTAGTGTATGGCATGGAAGTAGTCTTGCCAGTTGAAATGAAAATTTCGTCTCTCAGGGTCTTATTGGAAAATCATTTGTTAGAAACAGATTGGGTTCGTCAGCAGTATGAAGAATTAAACTTGATCGAAGAAAACGAGTTAAAGCCCTGTACCATGTGCAAGCTTATCTAAGAAGAGTCACCCGTGTATTTGACAAAAAGGTCAAAGCTCATCATTTACAAGTCAAGGATTTAACTATCAGACTTCAAAGAAAATTGAACACTCCTCCTCGACTATAGGAGAAAGTCTGAACCCAATTGAAGAAATTCATTCATTAAGGAAATACTGTCTGGAAAAGTCGTCAGACTTCAAGATCATGATGAAAGTGAACTACCAGAGTCAACCAACCTTGACCGGATCAAATGGTACTACATTTAAGGAGGCCATCTTTGGCCGAATCAATTTTCCTGCTACCCAGTTCATTATCTCCTTTCTCAGCCCTTTGCAGCCTTTTCAAAAAAAAAAAATAATAAAATGATGCCTTTTTCTTTCTCAGCCTGATCACCTAACCTAGGGGAGGGAAAATCCGAACTACGTTTTGGTCTGATCCCAAAAATTTGGGGTACGTAGGCAACCTGAGAAGTTACTTCAGGCCCGACCACATCAAAATAAAAAATAGATTCCTTGATGAAGAAAAAATCTAAAAAAAAAAAATGCAAAAGAAATATCATCCAAAATGGGGAAGAAAGTTCAAGAAAAAAATTTTAAATGAAATGCCACACAAGGGGCATTTGGGTTTTTTGAGCCTCAAAATTCCTTTCTTTTTATACCTAGTCCCAAGCCTACCTATAAAAGTCCTCCTAAGTACTGTGTGAAAAAGTCAAGGAGGGTAGCGAAGCATGATCAGACAGTAATTCTAGAACTTCAGAAGAAAAGAAAAAGATATAAAAAAAATGATGAAGCCTGCTAAGTTGAAAACCCAAAAAGGGCGACTTAGGCAAAAATTAAGGCAAGCTCGCAAAGTTGAAAATCTGAAAGGACAACTTTGGCAACAATCAGAGCCAAGAAAAAAGAAAAAGTTCGCTAGATCGAAAACCTGAAAAGGCGATCTAGGCAAAAGTTAGAGCAAGCTCGATAGATTGAAAACCTGGAAAGGCGATCTAGGCAAAAGTTAGAGCAATACAAAAAATAACATAAGAAAATCCCAAGCTGAGAGTAGTTCGAGCTGAAACATCAGAAATCCGAATAATCAAGTTCAATACTCAGCTTAAACCAGGCATAGATTCAGAAGTCACAAGTATCTTGTCTACGATCGATCTAAAAATTCTTACTTCCCTAAGTGAACCAATGGAGAGAATGGTGAATTCTAGGATGAGTCTCAAAAGGAAATATTTTATTCTTTTGAGCCTGACTCAAAATCTTCAATTAAATTAATCAAAATTAAAAGTTGGATCTTTATTGCGCTTGTGGTAATCAAATATTTCAAACCTTCATACAAAGGGCATTTTTCTTTTTCTCTAAATTATGTAATTTCCCTCCTTATACCAGGGACATTTTTTAATGATGTGTTCAATTATTTTCAATGCCATGTTTATTGTCAAACTAGGGACATTTTATTTTTGGAGCAATGTTAATCCTAAAAACCTCAAACTTAAGGTTACCCTCTTGATAACAGTTCTTCAAAAAACTCTTGAGGTTCAAAAGAAATAAAAACTCAGGTTTTAAATTCATAAAACTTTTGGATAAATCCTTGAGGTTCAAACAAAAGCACTTCGGATCTCACATTTGACTGTGTCCAGAGATCAACTAATATGGTATTCCCAGATCCAATCATTCCTGGATTCGATCATTTCTCTTCCAGATTCAGTATCTTCCAGATTTATTCAATTCACTCTGATCAGTATTTTCCAAATTCATTGTTTCTTTCCCAAAAGTCCTTCATTCCTTTGCCAATTTTGCTCAGTTGCCGCCAAAGGTTAACTTGGATTTTGCTCAGTTGCCGCTAAGGGTTATCTTGGATTTTGCTCAGTCTCCGCCAAGGGTTAACTTGGATTTTGCTCAGTTGCCGCCAAGGGTTATCTTGGATTTTGCTCAGTTTCCGCCAAGGGTTATCTTGGATTTTGCTCAGTTGCCGCCAAGGGTTATCTTGGATTTTGCTCAGTTTCCGCCAAGGGTTATCTTGGATTTTGCTTAGTCTCCGCCAAGGGTTATCTTGGATTTTGCTCAGTTGCCGCCAAGGGTTATCTTGGATTTTGCTCAGTT
Source organism: Akebia trifoliata (assembly GCF_017979445.1). Classification (NCBI taxonomy): domain Eukaryota; kingdom Viridiplantae; phylum Streptophyta; class Magnoliopsida; order Ranunculales; family Lardizabalaceae; genus Akebia; species Akebia trifoliata. The sequence continues at coordinate 19,586,197 of NC_141376.1, forward strand.
GCATTATGCTCAGTTGCCGCCGAGGGCTTTCTTGGAATTATGCTCAGATACCGCCAAGGGTTTTCTTGGAATTATGCTCAGATGCCGCCGAGGGTTTTCTCGGAATTATGCTCAGATGCCGCCAAGGGTTTTCTTAGAATTATGCTCAGTTGCCGCCGAGGGCTTTCTCGGAATTATGCTCAGATGCCGCCGAGGGCTTTCTCGGAACTATGTTCAGATGCCGCCGAGGGTTTGCTCGAACTATGCTCAGCCAGATGTCATCGAGGGTTTTCTCAGATTATACTTAAATAGTTCATTACTCTTTCACCCTGAGTAGGTAGAGTAAAACTCCCAGAAAATAAGTCCATTACTCTTTCACCCCGAGTATGTAGAGTAGGACTCCCAGAAAAAATAGTTCATTACTCTTTCACCTTGAGTAGGTAGAATAGAACTCCCAGAAAATAAGTCCATTACTCTTTCACCCCGAGTATGTAGAGTAAAACTCCCAAAAAAAAATAGTTCATTACTCTTTCAACCCGAGTAGGTAGAGTAGAACTCCCGAAAAAGAATTCATTACTCTTTCACCCCGAGTAGGTAGAGTAGGATTCTTAGAAAAAATAGTTCATTACTCTTTCACCCCGAGTAGGTAGAGTAAAACTTTTCAAAAAAAATTGTTTATTACTCTTTCACCCAGGGTAGGTAAAGTAAGACATTCAATTTTTTTATGCTCAATTTATGCTCAGTTATGCTTAGTTTATGCTCAGATTTTACTCAGTTTCACACAGTGCACACACTTGCACACTTGTTCTTTTAGTCAGGGAGAATTCTTTAAAATTCAAGGATCTGACGCCATCAGTGAGAGCTCTCGCTCGAGGACCTGACAACCTTTTAGTTCGGGGAGAGTTTAACCCTCAAGGATCCGAACACCCCGACGAATTGCTAAATCAGGCTGCAAAATGAACTGTCACTAGCTTTGGCATTCGGATATCGCACTTTCTACCAAAATAGATTTGCTATCTAGTTTGCTTCAACCCTCTGCCAAAGAGGGGCATCTGTAGACACCCCATTTTTGCATCCGCCTGATTAATCAAGTCGTCAACCCGATCGCAAAGGTTCCCAATGATGGATGTCTATTCCAATGCTTTATTTTGTTACCAGATATGTTTCAGAAATCCGGATGAGGTATCTCGAACTGACAAAACTTAGAAACCACGCTACGCTAGGAAAATACGACCCCAGAAACATAGAAATCATCATCTTGCAAATAAAAAAGAAGCTTCACGATAAAAATCACTAAAAATGATTAAATTATCAAAATACCCCTAACCTCAAAACAACCTTAGAGCCTACATTACGCTTAGGAAAATCCGTTCAAACACATAAAACAACAAATCGAAACCAAGTAAACCACTTCGCCAATTTTCACAAAATTTGACAAAATTACGAAAATACCCCTCATAAAGTTCACGATCATTTCATACAAAAAACTTCATAAATGACAAAAACCAACATTCCCATTGAATTCCTTACGAAAAATTGATTCCAAAACATCCTGGAACATTGAAAAATGACTTAAAACGTAAAAAATCCTCTCCGAGGGCAAAATGGTAATTTCACAATTTTCATAATTAAAAAATTCAAAATTAATAAATAAAACATTAAATAATTAAAGTGAAACGTCAATGAAATTAATTAAAAAAGTTGAACCTAAAAAATCGATTAATTGGACTCTCAGGCAAAATTGTTGAGGGTTCGTGGGATATTTCTTTAAGGACCCCTCCATTTGGGGGTCCAAAGAATTAAAGATATAATAGAAGGGGGTTCTCCAAAAATTAAAAGTAAATCAAGAAAGACTGAAGTCAAGGTATTAAAGTCAATCAAGTGAAACTGAAGTCAAAATTAAAGTCAATCAAGCAAGACTGAAGTCAAGGTACTAATTGAGTCAATCTCATAAGACTAAGGTCAAAACCCTAAATCAAAATCCTAATCTAAACTAATCAAGTCAATCTCATAAGACTAAGGTCAAAACCCTAAATCCAAACCCTAATCTAAAACTAATCAAGTCAATCTCATAAGACTAAAGTCAAAACCCTAAAACCCTAAAGACTAAGTCAAAACCCTAATTGAAACCCTAAAAGAAACCCTAATCAAACCCTAAATGCTTCTAAAAACTTTATAAATAGGAGCCTCCACACCCTATTTTCGTATCAAAGAAAAAACCTTAGAAGAAGTAGGTGAAGAAGCCTCCACAACCTCCCCAAAACCCTAATTTTGGAGCCCCAACTCCTTCCCTAACACCCCTACTCCAATTTTAGCCTAAAAAAACACCTAGAAATCTTTCAAAAACACCCCAAAAATCTACAACAAATTCAAAGCATCCAGATCCAAGAAGGAGATACCTTGCCTCGGAGATCAGAAATCAGATCCGGAGACAGAACAAAGTAAGGAATACGGTACAAGGAGCCATTCTCACCAGATCTAAGGGAATAACACTTTTGCAGATCGAAGGTAAGTTTTTTATTTTTTATTTTTTATTTTATCTAGGTTTGTCATTAGCGATGTAACTTTATTTGGGATAAGTAGAGACCGGCAATGGCCGGGCGGGGTTGGTGCCTAACACCTTCCAACCCCGTAACATGATCCCCGGATTCGGATTTTCTGTAGTAGATTAGTTTTTATCCATTTTAGAGTTAGTTTGGTTCCTAAACCATAATAACTAGGTGGCGACTCCCAAACCTCAAGGGTCAAAAGCGGATCCGCGCACCCCGCGGATCGAGGGCGCTTTCAATGGGATGCAGTTACAGAGACATATTCAGAAGTAGGCAACATAGCTCATGTGTATGAGTTGCGCCTTAGTATTTGGCAGATAAGGCAAGGTGATAATCCCTTGTCTATATATTACTCCACTCTCCGACGTCTATGGGAAGAGTTGGATCATTATCTGACATTTCGGGCCCATTGTTCTATCGATGCTATTGCGTATAAGAAGTTGATTGAAAAAATCATGTATTTAAGTTACTTGTCGGTTTAAACTCCGAGTACGAACAAATCAGGGTTCAAATTCTAGGAAAGGAACCTCTTCCATCATTAACTACAGTATATTCCTATTTGCATCGTGAGTAATATCGTCGTAATGCTATGCTCCAACCTACCATTCTTGAGAGAACAACTTTAACTTCGATGTCCCAAAAAGGAGGTCGCAATGATAGTTGTGTTTGAGGCGATGGTCGTTCAGGGACAACTGTTGATGATAAAGATAAGTTGAAATGTGATAATTATGGTCGTACTCACCATACTAAGGATATTTGTTGGGATTTTCATGATCGTTCATCACATAGAGGTTTATTCGTCGTTGGCCGAGGAGGTAGTCGTTACAATAGTGGAAGGGGTTCAAGGGCTCTTTCTATTACTTCCATTGAGACATTAGAGCCTACTCCAACTCTAACATCGGCATCTGATAGTACTAACCTCTCTCGAGGTGAGATTGAGGCTTTTCAGCGTTTTATGGCTCAATTAGAACCTCCTAGTACAACTTCCCACATCTGCGATTGCTTACTTAGGTACTTCGACTTTGACCTTCAGTGCATCTGTTTCCACTCTTAACAGCTTTTGGGTTATTGTTTCGGGGGCATCGGATCAAATCACTGGTATGTCTTCATTTTTTTAGCTTATCATATATATTCTGGTAGGGACAAAGTAAAAGTTGTCAATGGTTCTTATTCTTCTATAGTTGGTAAGGGTAGTGTTATTGCTCATCCATCTATGACCTTATCATCTGTTCTTCATGTCCCTAATTTTACTTTAAACCTCCTTTCTGTGAGTCATATCACGGAATCATTAAATTGTAGTGTCACTTTTTTTCCTTCTCATTGTGTTTTCCAATACTTGGATACGAGGAGGATGATTGGTACAGGGCATGAGGAAGGAGGACTTTATTTTTTGGATCCCCCATCACGGGTTGCTACCTCAGTCCAGAAGCTTTCATCTACTGTTCGGAGTAGCTATCGTTTTGAGAAGTTATTACAATGGTATAGGCGCCTTGGCCATCCCTCCTTTTTGTTGCTTAAACGCTTGTTTCCTCAATTATTTTATTCTATTTCTGTGTCAGATCTTTAGTGTGAGATGTGTGAATTTGCTAAACATTGTAGAACCTCTTATCCTACCAGTGGTAACAAAAGTAGTTTACATTTTTCTCTTATTCATTCTGATGCGTGGGGACCTTCCCCAGTTACCTCATTACGTGATTTTCATTATTTTGTTACATTTGTGGATGAGTTTTCTCGTGTTACTTGGGTTTACTTACTTAAAACTAAAAGTGATGTGTATTATGTATTTAAACTCTTTCACAAAATGATTGAAACACAATTTTGTGTAAAAATTAAAGTCCTTAGATCTGATAATGGTGGAGAATACATGTCTGATGGTCTTGCTTCATTTTTTAGTGAGTATGGTATCATTCACCAAACCACTTGTGTAAGTACTCCTCAACAAAATGGCGTGACTGAGAGAAAAAATCGTCACTTATTGGAAGTTACTAAAGTTTTCTTATTTATTATGAATGTACCAAAAATGTTTTACTCAGATGCTCTCTTAACTGCTACGTTTCTTATTAATTGCATGCCTTCGCGTGCCTTGGGATTTAAAATTTCCATTGAGATTTTGTCTTCTCTTGATAAGGTGTTTCTCATTCCCCCCAAAGTCTTTGGGTGTGTGTATTTTGTTCATGTTTCTCGAGTCGGCCATACCAAACTTGACACTAAAGCCATCAAATGTGTCTTTCTTGGGTATCCTTCTAATCAAAAAGGTTATAAATGTTATCATCCCCCTTCTCGTAAATATTTTATATCTATGGATGTAACATTTTTTTAGTCTACCTCATTTTATTCTTCTTGGAACACATTTCTTCAGGGGGAGACAAATGAAAGTAGAAAAATGTTTTTTCCCCAAGAGTTATTGTTTTGTCCTCTTCTTCTTTCCTCTGACAATGTTGATAGTTGTCATAACAGTGGTGATGATGGCCAGGGGGAGGTTCCTATTATACAAGAGAAAAAATTACAAGTTAGCAATAATAATAGCTAGGGAGAGATTCCTATTGTACAAGAAGAGAAAGAATTACTTATGTATTCTCGACGTGACAAAGGCACTAAAGAGAATCCTCATGAGCTCAACTAAGAATCCTCCCCAAATCTAGCTGTCAAAGGTAATATCCCTGCTCCTGAAGTTGATAATTCTAATCTTCCCATTGCAATTAGAAAAAGTATTCGGTCATGTACTCGACATCCTATCTCTAATTTTGTTTTATATGATATTTTGTCCTCCTCCTATCGTGTTTTTGCTATTATTTTGTCCTCAATATATGTTCCTCATAGTGTTGTTGATGCCTTGTCTCAACCAAGTTAAAAAAAGGCAATGGAGGAGGAGATGCAGGCCTTTGAGAAGAATAATACTTGAGATATGGTTGTTTTTCCTAGATGAAAGAAACCAGTGGGATGTAAATGGATCAATGGTTAGGTATAAAGCCAGACTTGTCGCCAAAGGTTATACTCAAACTTATGGCATTGAATACTATGAAACATTTGTTCCGGTAACAAAAATGAACTCTATTAGAGTGTTGTTATCCCTTGCAGCCAATCAAGATTGGCCATTGCTACAATTTAATGTGAAAAATGCTTTTTTGCATGGTGACTTGGAAGAAGAAGTATATATGATACCTCCTCTTGGTTTTAAATGTCCAGCTATTGAAGGGAAAGTGTGTAGATTAAAAAAGGTGTTATATGGCTTGAAACAGTCTCCTAGAGCATGGTTTGAAAAGTTTCACTGTGCCATGGTGGAGTATAATTACAAGCAGAGTCAAGTTGACCACACATTATTCATTAAACATTCCAATGAGAAAATTACTGCTCTCATAGTCTATGTTGACGACATTGTAGTGACTGGTAATAACTATGATGAAATGAAAAAAATAAAATACCAGTTAGCAAAAGAGTTTGAGATTAAGGACTTGGGTCAATTGAAATACTTTTTTGGGATTGAAGTTGCTAGATCAAAGAAGGGTATTTTCATCTCATAGCGGAAGTATGTTATAGATCTCCTTCATGAGACAGGTATGATGGGTTGCAAGCCTTGTGATATTCCCATTGAGTCAAACCATAGGCTTCGTGAGTCCAATGGTGAGCCTTGCATTGGTGTTGAGAGATATCAAAGACTTGTGGACTGGCTTATTTACCTCACCTTAACCCGCCCAAATATTGTTTATGCAGTTAGTGTGATAGCCAATTTATGCATGCACCAACTGCAACTTATTTAGATGTTGCTTATAAAATCCTAAGACACTTAAAATCCACTCCTGGACAAGGTTTATTATATGTATGTCATGGTAGTTTGCGTGTTGAAGCCTACGTAGATGTAGATTGGGCAGGATCAATATCAGATCGTCGTTCCACCTCTAGATGTTAAGCATTTGTTGGGGGTAATCTTGTTTCTTGGAGAAGTAAGAAACAAACAGTGGTTGCAAGATCCAGTGTAAAAGCTGAGTTTAGGTCTATGACTCATGGGGTGTGCGAGCTTCTATGGCTTCAAATCCTCTTAATCGAATTGAATTTTCCTATTCATGGGCCGATGAGTTAGTATTGTAACAATAAGGCAACCATTAATATTGCTCAGAACCCAGTTCAACACGATATAACTAAACACATTGAGGTAGATAAACACTTCATCAAAGAAAAGTTGTAGTCTGGACACATTTGTACTCCATTCGTGCAAACTGAAGATCAGTTGGCTGACATCCTTACTAAGGGGTTGGGTTGTAACACACCGAGTTTTTAAATTGTATATCGAGAAAATCTAATGGTGAATTTTGATAAAATTCTAAAAGAAAGACTTAGGGTAGAATACTCAAATTTTAGTTTGTTCATTTTTAACAAATTTTGACTTCGTCATCAGGTTCAAAATGATCGAAATATATACTTTAGCCTATAAGAACTTTCAAATTTGAATTCGGATGAGAAAGTTATAAAATCTTCGAATTTTGTGTTAAGTAGGACCCAAAACAGTGAATTTTGATAGAGGAAGAATAAAAAGAATTCAACGGTACCACAAAGTCTGCAACGAAAAATTATTCGAAATGAAATACTCATATGTCATTTTTCGAGTTCGAATGGTCAAGATTTTGTCAAAAATAGAAACAAAGGAAAAAATACAAAAAATGCCCTCACCTTTTATTATAAAAAGAACCAACTCATTCTTTTATTCACTTTCTCCTCTCCAACTCACAAACAATCACCCCATTCTTCAAACCTAGGATTTCAACCATTTCCATCAAAATCTATCGCAAGCGAGTCCGGGTTGATTATCAACGAAGGAGAGAAAGTTTTCGGCATCGATGAACTCCACTAGAGAGTTTCATCCAAATCAAGGAAGATTCGTTTATCGTCATTGGAAAGGGGAAGAACACCTTCAAAGAGGGTTTCATGACCAACTACACCATTAGCACCCGAGTTCAACTACTTTTGAAACTTCGAGCCGCCGAACATTGACCCTTGGTGTTGGTTCATCACCATTGACAACCATGAACCAAGTAGGGGACTCTCAACTCTTATTAGTAGTCGTAAATTTCGAGAAAATTGCAATTAGGGATATTTCAAAATTTATTTTGTGTTTTGAAAATTGTAGAACAATGTTGTAATTGTTTCAAATTCATGATTAGAACTAAGGTATTTGAAGTATTTTATCATGATTTGAATATTGGATCTGTGGGTGGGTTATTAGAATTGAGAACGAGTGAAAAACTTGAAGAAATGAAGAAAAAAATGAAAAAATTCGTGAATTTTCAGTATTTTGACGGTTCCACCGTGAACATTCATGGTGCCACCGTGAAAACCAAAAGTTGTCCGAAAATTTTTTTTGATATTTTTTTTTGGATTCCTCATGATTTTAACATGCTAAAACAACTAGTTATGGGCCCTGTAACTCCTTCAAATGAGCCGGGAAAAAAATAAATAAACTTTCATCAGACAAGAATATTTCAAGAATTTGTGTGATATCTTTTGCATTACTTTGAATTAGATTACAAAATTACATGGTCCTTCTCATGTTGTCGAGAGCCTTCATTTACAAAAATCCTTTTTCAATTTCGACAACTTTGGAAAATCGAGTTTCCGACACTTAGACAAATTTTCATCAACTTTTCCAATTTTGGCAATTTTGCCTTCGTATACTTATTGGGATCCCGTTTCAACAAAAATTGGATAGTTTTTCGATCGAATGATTAAAGTGAATTTGCAAGCTTGAAAAATGAAATATTTGATTCGAAAAGTCGAGAAGTAGAAACACGATAGAATGGGAAATGGATGAATCGGTAAAATGTCATAATCACACCCAAGAGTGATGTCTGCATTTTACGTTGTATGTTATGTGTAGGTTGGTGAAGGGATATCCATGGATAATGAAAGGATTGCATGTTTATTTAAATTTATGTTGGCGTAGAGGCTTCGAGTATTGTTGTTTATTTTAGGCCAGGTAGCCACCTGGTAGGAAACTGGATATCCATTCTCAACCCTGTTTTTTAATTATTCTTTTGTTTTGAAATAACAAATATATATATATATACATAGCTATTTTGTGAGTTGTTAAAGAGTCTGTGAATGCTTGAAGGGATAGTGCATCATATCATCCAGAGTGGTGTACTATCCTATGATGTATGGTAGGGACCACCAAGCTTATACGTGGTATGGGACGCATATGAGAGTGGAGTCACAACTGAAATTCGGGTCCATTCTCTTCTATCTTTACTAGTGAACGTGTATTGTAAAAGTGGTTGTATATGAATTAAGTGTTTACTTTGGGAATCACATGTACGCCTGATAGGCATAGACGAAGATGATTAGTCAGTGATCAGTAACAATCTAGTAGTAGTCGAACGTTCTAACACATCGAAAAGAGACCCATTGCTTACGGTCACGTCAAACGGTCCGCTTGAGTCGGATAAATGGTCACCAGTGTGGTAAGAGCAGCAACCAACCACAAAATCAGGAACTAAAAGTCATATTTATGTTGTAACATCATGTCCTAACTAGGAGCGATCTAGTCATGAATCCCAGCTCTCTAATTCCACAACTCCACCATTTTGTATTATGTATCTATTGTTATATTTTGAATTATAAACTGCAAAGTATGCTTGTTATTTCAATGTGATAAATCATAGTTATTTGACAAAATGAAAAGGTATAGTGAGTACTGATGATTGATGTCATGTGAATCTTTAAAACTATTTAGTTGCTCATCCTTGGCTATACGTACGAGTTAACCATAGTTTTAATAGTAAAACTTGCGTGTATTGACATGTTTTAGTATGCTTATTCGTACATGTTAGGTGGGGTTATTAGCAGGAGCTATTTGTGAACTTATTGGGTAACTATTGTTACTCACCATTTACTTCCTAATTTTTTTTTAGCTTCAGAGCCTACAACCGAAGAGACAATCGTAGAGCCGTCTAGTGAGGATTATCTAGTGGGTCATACCGACGACCAGAGTCTGTTATCCGGTGAGTATTATGACTACTTCTACTAGGAGTTTGTTCGTCCTAGGAGAGGTGTATGTTCTTTTTGGGGCCGAGTGCTAGGTCTATGTTAGAGTGAGGAAATTTTTATAATCCTGTATATTTCTACCTTTTCGTGCAACTCTGATAAAATTATACGATATTCGTAGTTTACTGTCTTTCGCATCTTGTATATTTTGGTACATTGTTATATACGGGATTTATTAGTTATTGGCTTATCAATTTTTCTTTGCTTTTGAGTTCCGTGAAACGCTAACATAAGAAGAAGAAATTGTCTAAACTTTGAGGTTTGACCTCGGGATTTGTGTTAGCGTTTGGTGGGGCGTCACAGATGGTATCAGAGCTCATTAGTAGTTCCGTAGTGGGATTACAAGGTCTTCTGTGTTTAGAGTCAATAGAGCCTAATAAGACTAAGATAAGATTCTATGGTATTTCTGTTAATAATGAAAACGGTGTTCATTACTATATTTCTATCTTGGGATATTGATTAATTCTTTCATAAGAACGAATTTAGCGTGATGCTAATAAATTCCTTGCTAGTGATGAACAGAAACGAGATGAGTGGACGAGGCAGAGGCAGAGGTAGAAGCAGAGGAAGAGGCCGGGACACAGTAGAGATGGGACAGGCATCAGATCAAACCCTTGATCCGATAGCACAGCTAATGTCATTTATGAGACAGATGGCTGAGTCCTAGAACAAGTTTATGGAGGAGATGTTCGAGTCACAGCCTAGACTAGCCGAGGAGGTGGTAGAGTTGAGGGAACGCCATACTTCTTCACAAGAAGCCGACCCTATTCCACCCCAGGAGCCATGACCACAGGTTGTGCCACTAAGAGTCACGAAAACTCCCCCACCCCAGACTCAGACAGATCCGGGGATGTGGCTATAGAACTTCCAACGACTACGCCCACCTAGGTTTGGAGGTTCTTTCGACCAGGCTGAGGTCGAAGAGTGGGTTTTGAGGACCCGAGAGATTCTGAGCACCATGCAGTGCCCGATAGACCAGTGGGTACCGGTGGCTGCCTTTCAATTTGACGGGGATGCCAGCCATTGGTGGCGTTCTGAGATGAATGTTTTGGGAAAGGGACCCTTCAAGTAGGCTGATTTTGAGAAGATGTTCCTGGATAGATTCATATCTGAGATGGCCTGAGAGATCACGCATTAGGAATTTTCAAGTTTGGTACAAGGCAATCTATCCATTACGGATTACGAGCTGAGATTTACCAGATTATCACGATATGTACTCGAGCTCATTCTGACCGATCTACAGAAGGCTCACAGATTTTTCAGAGGACTATGACCCTACTTAAGGGTCAGGATGTTAGTGATTGAGACTACTAGCTATCGAGGCACAGTGAGTCAAGCTTAGAGGGTTGAGCGAGAGGAGATAGAGCTACAGACTTTGAGGGGGCAGGCCAGTCGACCCCAGGCTTCTTTTCCTCCTAGAGCTGATCAGGCCAAGAGACCGATGCTTTCGAGACCGAGTGCTTTTGGACCCACATATCCGTAATATCAAGTTCCTACGCCGTTGAGTTATGGACCAGTTGGGGCTCCACTGAGGCCAGTAGGGCCAAGGGGACCAACCAGATAGAGTCTGAGACCACCCGCCTTACAGAAACCTATACAGACGGGACCTTTGGCATGCTTTGGGTACGGGCAGACAGGACATATCAGGAGGAACTGCCCTTCATCATAGCCACAGTCAGAGGTGATTCCTAGGCCCCGAGCAGGGTGTATCATTTGATTCAGGAGGAGATACCAGTTTCAGACAAGGTGCTAGAAGGTACAATTTTGATTTCCAATATTAAAATTCAAGTTTTGTTTGATACCGGTTCTTCTAGATCATATATTTCCACTGAGATTGCATAGTTGCAAGACTTTGAGATTTCTGACACTGGCCGAGTAATGAAACTATCCACATCATTGGGGGATCGACAAATAGCCCAGAGATTGTGTTGAAACTGTATAATTATGATAGAGGATCAGGAGATGAGTACCAACTTTATGACATTAAATAGTTGTGACTTTGATGTCATATTAAGGATGGATTGGCTAATACAAAATCATGTCCATGTGGATTGTTTTGCGAGGTCAGTAGTCTTTAGAAGGTCAGGATATCCGAAAGTCAAAGTTCGAGGATCCAGGTATAGAAGAGACGACTCTTTATACAACCAGTTGGAAACTTTGAGTGTAGTAGAGTTAGAGACATCACCGGATGTGGTAGAGGTAGTCAAAGAAATTTGGGGATGTTTTTCCAGATGAATTAGCGGGTTTGCCTCCAAGTCATGAGATAGAGTTTTCTATCGATTTGGTACCAGGCACGGGGCCTATCTCTATTGCACCATACCAAATGGCCCTTGTAGAAACCTGAGAGTTGATGAGCTTACTAACTTGGGGTTCATTTGACCGAGTTCCTCACCCTGGGGAGCACCGATTTTGTTTGTCAAGAAGAAGAATGGGTCACTCTGATTATGTATAGACTATCGGAGGTTAAATCAAGTGATCATCAAGAATAAATACCCCCTTCCGCGCATTGATGATATTATGTCTAATTGTAGACACCCCATTTTCGCATTTGCCTGATTAAATATCAAGTCAACAGTCAAAAATGACTTCAGAATTTCTCAACATCGCCCAGTTGTTCCCTAAAGATCATAGTGTTTCAATCCTACCGGTTGTAAGTAATATCTCAGTCCTCAATCCTAATCAAACTCATGTGGTTACTTGTCTTGAGTTTTCATGAGTCATTTGGGTTAGCTCGAGTCCTTTTCTTCAGTAAGGTCATGTCTTCTTTAGTTTGAGTCTACCCATTTTATTTCTATGAGTCGAGTTCATTTGCTAAGTCTAGAATGATGTCTTTCGCCCCATTTGAATAAAGAAAATTTTTGAATACCTCGAGCGCATTAACGAATTAACTACTAATTGGGCTTCAAGGATAGATTCCTTTCTTGAGAAAAAAGATAAGAGTCAGGCTCAACCTTTAATTGGGAAAGCAAATGTCATTGACCTCAGAACAAAAAAAATAATTCCTAGAGAGATTCAAATAGAATCCATCCTATCCCTAGAGGAACACGAGGGGATAATAAATTTACTCAGAAATTTCAAAAGACTTGTTCGCGTGGTCTGATAAGGATATGTTAGGTGCAAGCTTGGGTGTTGTTCAACACGGAATAAATACTCGCCCGATGAGATGAAAATATCGATAGAGATGTTATAAAATGTATCGGTGCTATCCTCACTGCATCTTGAGTTACAAATCACATATTATTAGTTGATATGGGGGTACCTTTTGAATTGATCTCTGATAATGTGTCGTACTTCAAAGCTTACTCTGTGTTCAAAGTTCAAGATCCGGCATCACAAATCATCCCCCTACCATCCTCAGATTAATAGAACGGTTGAAGCAGCTAGTAAGTGTCTCAAGATAATCATCGTTAAAATGTGTCAATCGCACCAAGATTGGTCAGAAAAGCTACCATTCACACTATAGGGGTGTCGTACTTCAAATACAGTATTCCACGGGAACTATTCCCTACTCTCTAGTATATGATATGGAAACAGTCTTACCAGTTGAAAGGGAAATCATGTATCTCAAGGTCTTGATGGAAAGTCAATTGCTAAAAATAGACTAGGCTCGTTATTGGGTACGAAGAGCTAAACTTGGTTGAAGAAAAATAATTTAGAGTTTTGCACCACGTGCAAACTTATCAAAGAAGAATCGCTCGCATGTTTAACAAGAAGGTTAAAGTTCACCAGTTACAAGTTCAGGATTTAACCATCAGACTTCAAAGAAAATTAAGCACTCCTCCTCGATTATAGGAAAAAGTTTGAACTCAATTGGAGAGATTCATTCATTTAGAAAATATTCTTGAAAAAACTGTCAGATTTCAAGATCATGATAGAATTGAACTACTAGAGTCAACCAACCTTGACCAGATCAAGCGGTACTACATTTAAGGAGGCCATCTTTGGCCAAATCAATTTTCCTGCTACCCAATTCAATATCTCCTTCCTCAGCCCTTTGCAGTCTTTTAAAAAAAAATTATGCCTTTTTATTTCTCAGCCTGATTACCCAACCTAAGGGAGGGAAAAATTCGAACTACGTCTTGGTCTGATCCTAAAATTCTGGGGTACGTAGGCAATCTGAGAAGTTACTTCAGGCCCGACCACATCAAAATAAAAAAATAGATTCCCCTACAAAGAAAAAATCTAAAAAAAAAATTCAAAAGAAAAAGAAATATCATCCAAAATGGGGAAGAAAATTCAAGGAAAAAAGAAAACAATTTAAAAGGAAATGCCACACAAGGGGCATTTGGGTTTTTGAACCTCAAAATTCCTTTTTTTTTATGCCTAGTCCTAAGCCTACCCATAAAAGTCTTCCTAAGTATTGTACGAAAAAATCAAGGAAGATAGCAAAACATGATCAGACAGTAACTCCAGAAGTTCAAAATGGAAGAAAAAGTAAAATGAAGCCTGCTAGGTTGAGATGGCAACTTAGGCAAAAATTAGGGCAAGCTCGCAAGGTTGAAAATCTGAAAGGACGACCTTGGCAACAATCAGAACAAAAAAAAGAGAAAAAATTATAAGCTTACCAGATCGAAAACTTAAAAAAGGCGATCTAGGCAAAAGCTAGAGCAAGCTCACTAGATTGAAAATCGAAAAAGGCAATCTAGGCAAAACTTAGAGTAACAAAAAAATAAAATCTCCGTTGAGTTGAGAAGCTGAAAAGGTGGTCTGAACCGAAATATCAGAAGTCCGAATGATCAAGTTTCAATACCCAGTTTGAACCAAATATAGACTCACTGGATACAAGTATCTCATCTACGATTGATCTGAAGAGTTTCATGTCCCTAAACGAACCGACGGGGAGAAAGAACAAATTCTATGATGAATTTCATAAAGAAATATTTTGTTTCAATTTCGTTGAACCTGACTCAAAATCTTCAATATAAAAAGTCAAAATTAAAAGTTAAACATTTATTGCGCTTACGGTAATCAAGGATTTCAAACTTTCATATCAAGGGTACTATCTTTTTCCAAAGAGTACAGTTTCCCCCCTTACACTAGGGGCATTCGTTTTCAAATTATGTTCAATTATCCCTAGTGCAATGTTCCCTGTCAAATTAAGGGCATTTTGGCTTTGAAGCCTGGTCAATTTCAACCTCAATATTCAAAGAGAGTTAAAATGTTTACCAGACCTTCGTAAAATCTAATTTTTTATTTAAAAAAAAATCAAATGCGATGTAAATTCACCATTTATTCCAAAAAAATTAGTTCATTACTCTTTCACCCTGGGCAGGTAGAGTAAGACTCCCAAAAACCTTAGTTCATTACTCTTTCACTTCGAGTAGGTAGAGTAGAACTTCCCAAAAAAAAAAAATTTCATTACTCTTTCACCCTGGGCAGGTAGAGTAGGACTCCCAAAAAGCTTAGTTTATTACTCTTTCACTCCAAGTACGTAGAGTAGAACTTCCAAAAAAAGAAATTAGTTCATTATTCTTTCACTCTGAAAAGGTAGAGTAGGACTCCCAAAAAACTTAGTTCATTACTCTTTCACTCTGAGTAGGTAGAGTAGAACTTCCCAAAAAAATTAGTTCATTACTCTTTCACCCTGGGCAAGTAGAGTAGGACTCCCAAAAAATTAGTTCATTACTCTTTCACTCCGAGTAGGTAGAGTAGAACTTCCCAAAAAAATTAGTTCATTACTCTTTTACCTTGGGCAGGTAGAGTAGGACTCCCAAAAAGCTTAGTTCTTTACTCTTTCACTTTGAGTAGGTAGAGTAGAACTTCAAAAAAAAAATTAGTTCATAACTCTTTCACCTCGAGCAGGTAGAGTAAAACTTGCCCAAAAAATTAGTTAATTACTCTTTTACTCTAGGCAGGTAGAGTAGGACTCCCAAAAAGCTTAGTTCATTACTCTTTCACTCCGAGTAGGTAGAGTAGAACTTCCCAAAAAAATTAGTTTATTACTCTTTCACCCTGGGCAGGTAGAGTAGGACTCCCAAAAATTAGTTTATTACTCTTTTACTCCGAGTAGGTAGAGTAGAACTTCCCAAAAAAATTAGTTCATTACTCTTTCACCCTGGGCAGGTAGAGTAGGACTCCCAAAAATCTTAGTTCATTACTCTTCCACTCCGAGTAGGTAGAGTAGAACTTCCCAAAAAAATTAGTTCATTACTCTTTCACCCTGGGCAGGTTGAGTATAACATTCAACTTTTTCTCAACTTTTGCTCAGATTTTTCTCAAACCTCAAATTTTTTTCAAGTTTTGTTTAAAGTCAATTTTTTTCTCTGGTTTTCCTAGATTTTATGTTTTGCTCAGATTTTACTCAGTTTTACTCGGATTTTGCTCAGACCCTTTGAGATTTATCTCAGATTTCATAGTGCACACCCTTGCACATTTTTGTCAGGGAGAATTTTCTAAAATTCAAGGATTTGACACTGTCAGTGAGAGCTCTCGCTCAAGGACCTGACAACCTTTTTAGTTCGGGAAGAGTTTTACCCTCAAGGATCCGAACTTCCTAACGAATTGCTAAATCAGGTTGCAAAATGAATTGTCACTAGCTTTGGCATTCGGGTATCGTACTATCTATCAAAATAGATTTGCTATCTAGTTTGCTTCAACCCTCTGCCAAAGAGGGGCATCTGTAGACACCCAATTTTCGAATTTGCCTGATTAATCAACTCGTCAACCCGATCGCAACGGTTCCCAATGATGGATGTTTATTCTAATGCTTTATTTGTTACTAGAAATGTTTCAGAAATCTGGATGAGGTATCTCGAACTGATAAAACAATAGAAATCACGCTACGCTAGGAAAATATAACCCCAAAAGCTTAGAAATCATCATTTTTCAGACAAAAAAAAAACTTCACGATAAAAATTACTTAAAAAATGACCAAATTACCAAAATACCCCTAACCTTAAAACATCCCTAGAGCCTATGTTACGCTTAGAAAAACTCATTCAAACACATAAAACAACAAATCGAAACCAAATAAATCATTTCGCCAATTTTCACAAAATTTGACAAAATTACGAAAATGCCCCTCATAAAGTTCACAACCATTTCGCACAAAAATTTTCATAAATGACACAAACCAATATTTCCATTGAATTCCTTATGAAAAATCGATTCCAAAACATCCTGGAACATCGAAAACCGACTTGAAACGAGAAAGTTCTCTTAGGGGCAAAACGATAATTTTTCAATTAAAAAATTTTAAAATTTTGAAATTAAAAAATAAAACTTTAAATAATGTAAAGTGAAACATTAATAAAATTAATTTAAAATTTTGAACCAAAAAATCGATCAATCAGGATCAGGCAAAATTGTTGATGGTTGCCTAGATATTTATTAAAGGACCCCTCCATCTAGGGGCCCAAAGAATTAAAGATATAATAAAGAGGGGTTCTCCAAAAAAATTAAAGTCAATCAAGTACGACTAAAGTCAATCAAGTAAGACTCAAGTAAAAAAAATTAAAGTCAATCAAATGAGACTAAAAGTCAAAACCCTAATTAAATCAAGTCAATCTCATAAGACTTAAGTCAAAACCCTAATTAAAATTCTAATCAAGTCAATCTCATAAGACTTAAGTCAAAACCCTAATTAAAACCCTAACAAGACTAAGTCAATCTCATAAGACTAAAGTTAAAACCTTAAAGGAAACCTAATTAAACACTAACTCTACCCAAAAAAGTTTATAAATAGGAGCCTCCACACACTATTTTGGTATCCAAAAATAAATCATAAGAGAAGTAAGTCAAAAAGCTTCCCTAGCCTCCCATAAACCCTAATTTTGAAGTCCTAACTCCTTACCTAACACCCCTACCTCAACTTTAGCTCAAAAAACACCTAGAAGCCCTTCAAAAACACCCAGAAATCCATAAACAAATCCGAAGAATCCAGATCTAAGAAAAAGATACCTTGCCTTGGAGCTTAGAGATCAGATCCGGAGATAGAACAAAGCGAGGAATACTATACGAGGAGTTATTCTATCAGATCTGAGGGAACAAAATCGTTGCGTTAAAAAAATGTGAGTATTTTTATTTTTTTATTATTATTTAGGTCTTGTTAGCAATGTAGTTTTATTTGGGAATTAGTAGAGACCGACGTTTGTCGGGCGGGGTTGGTGCCTAACACCTTCCAACCCCATAACGTGATCCCCGGACCCGTATTTTTCTTTCGTAGATTAGTTTATTTACTTTTTAGAGTCAAAGTTCGGTTCATAGACTGTAATAACTAGGTAGCAACTTCCAAACCTCAAAGGTCAAAAGTGGATCCGCGTACCCCGCGGATCGAGGGAGCTTTCACCAATACTTCTAGAAGATCGATTTGCGATTTGAGTACCACCAGTTGAGGATTCAGGAGGCGGATATTTCCAAGACTGCATTTCAGACCAGGCTAGGACACTTTGAGTATCTAGTGATGCCTTTCGGTCTGACGAATGTACCGGCAGCATTCATGGACCTAATGCACCAAGTATTTTGGGAGCACCTTGACAAGTTTGTCATTGTGTTCATAGATGACATCCTAATTTACTCTAAATCGAAGGAGGATCATGAAAGATACCTCAGAATCACATTACAGATTTTACGTGGGCATATGCTATATGCCAAGTTCAGCAAATGTGAATTCTGACTCCAGAAGGTGAAATTCATAGGACACGTGGTGTCTAATGAAGGGATGGCAGTAGACCCCTCCAAGGTTGAAGCCGTATTAACGTGGAAATAGCCTAAGACGGTGATAGATATTAGATGTTTTCTTGGGATGGCTGACTACTATATAAGGTTTATTGAAGGATTTTCTACTCTTGCAACATCGTTGACGAGATTGACGTAGGAAAATGTCCAGCTTGAGTGGGATGACAAGTGCGAGACTATATTTCAAGAATTGAAGAAAAAATTGACAACTGTTCCAATTTTAGTATCTCCGATTCCGGGTGAAGGCTTGACGATCTTTACTGATGCTTCTGGGATTGGTTTGGGAGCCGTATTGATGCAATTTGGGAAAGTAGTGGCATACGCATCTAGGAAGTTGAATCATGAGAAGAATTATCCGATCCATGATCTTGAGTTAGCCGCTATAGTGTTTGCACTACGAATTTGGAGACAATATCTATACGGGGAGAAGTTTGAAGTATTTTCTGATCATAAGAGCCTCAAGTACATATTCTTACAGCGAAAACTGAATATGAGACAACGACGTTGGATGGAGTACCTCAAGGACTACGACTTTACCCTTGAGTACCACCTGGGGAAAGCCAATGTGGTTGCAGTCGCGTTGAGTAAAAATATTGTAGCTCATATGATGGTGAAATAATGGCAATTGCTTGAACTGGCTGCAGAAACAATATTTGAAACTCCAAGGGAGAAGTTTAGACCGCACATATATCTGGGTACATTGAGAATTGAAAATGAGTTGATAACACGAATTAAGGAGATCTAGAAAGTAGATGAAGATGTGGGAGAATATGAGCTGAGAGCTAGGAACCTGATCGACCTAGATTGCTCGAAAGGATCAGATGAGGTTCTCAGATTTAGAGGTAGATGAAGACGTATCCTACGAGGAAGGTGTAGTACAGATACTAGACAGGAGAGTAAAACAACTCAGATCAAAATCTATCCCTCTAGTCAAGGTATTGTGGAGGCACCATAACGTAGAAAAAGTCACATGGGAAAAAGAAGTTGAGATGCAGGCTAATTATCCGGAACTATTCAGAGAATAAGGTATGATTTAAATTTCAAGAATGAAATTTTTATTAGCTA
The DNA here is from genome assembly GCF_017979445.1 of Akebia trifoliata. NCBI lineage: Eukaryota > Viridiplantae > Streptophyta > Magnoliopsida > Ranunculales > Lardizabalaceae > Akebia > Akebia trifoliata. Next base: position 19,605,501 of record NC_141376.1, read on the forward strand.
GAGAATGTAACACCCCGAGTTTTTAAATTGTATCTCGAGGAAATCTACTGGTAAATTTCGATAAAATTCTAAAAGAAAGACTTAGGGTAGAATACTCGAATTTTAGTTTGATCATTTTTAACGAATTTCGACTTCGCCATTAGGTTCAAAATGATCGAAATATATACTTTAGCATATAAGAATGTTCAAATTCGAGTTCGAATGAGAAAGTTATAAAATCCTGGAATTTCGTGTTAAGTTGGATAAAAAATAGTAGATTTTTTATAGAGAAAGAATCAGAAAAATTCGACGGTACCATGAGATCCACAATGAAAAATTATTTGAAATGGAATACTCATATGTCATTCTTCGAGTTCGAATGGTCGAGATTTTGTCGAAAATAGAAACGAAGGAAAAATACAAAAATGCCCTCAACTTTTATTATAAAAAGAACCAACTCATTCTTTTATTCACTTTCTCCTCTCCAACTCACAAAGAATCAACCCATTATCCAAACCTAGGGTTTCAACCCTTCCCATCAAGATCTATCGTAAGCGAGTCTGAGTTGATCATCGACGAAGGAGAGAAAGTCGTCGACATCGACGAACTCCACACTTCCAACCCGTTTAACCTTCATTTTCCTTTATTTCTCTTGTCCTCTAACCAAAATCAGCAAGTAGGTTCATTTATACCCACTAGAGAGTCTCATCCAAATCAAGGAAGAGTCGTCCATTGTCATTGGAAAGGGGAAGAACACCTTCAAAGAGGGTTTTACGACCAACCACACCGTTAGCATCCGAGTTCAACCACTTTCGGAACTTCGAGCCGTCGAACATTGACCCTTGGTATTGGTTCATCACCATTGACAACCACGAACCAAGTAGGGGACTCTCAACTCTTATTAGTAGTCGTAGATTTCGAGAAAATTGCATTTAGGGATGTTTTAAAATTTATTTTGTGTTTTGAAAATTGTATAACATTGTTGTAATTGTTTCAAATTCATGATTAGAACTAAGGTATTTGATGTATTTTATCATGATTTGAATATTGGATCCGTGGGTGGGTTATTAGAATCGAAAACGAGTGAAAAACTTGAATAAACGAAGAAAAAAATGAAAAAATTTGTGAATTTTCAGTATTCTGACAGTTCCACCGTGAACATTCACGGTGCCACCATGCTCTAGTCACGGTGCCACCGTGAAAATCAAAAGTTGCCCGAAATTTTTTTTTTTGATTTTTTTTTTGGATTCCTCATGCTTTTAACATGCTAAAACGATTAGTTATGGGCCCCGTAACTCCTTCAAATGAGTCGAAAAAAAAATAAATAAAATTTCATCACGACGAGAATGTTTCAAGAATTCGTGTGATATCTTTTGCATTACTTTGAATTAGATTACAAAATTACATGGCCCTTCTCATGTTGTCGAGGGCCTTCATTTACAAACACCCATTTTCAATTTCGATAACTTTGGAAAATCAAATTTCCGACACTTAGCCAAATTTTCATCAACTTTTCCAATTTTGGCAGTTTGCCTTTGCATACCTATTGGGACCCTGTTTTAATGAAAGTTGGATAGTTTTTCGATCGAATGATTAAAGTGAATTTGCAAGCTTGAAAAAAGAAATATTTAGTTTGAAAAATCGAGATGTAGAAACACGGTAGAATGGGAAAGGGATGAATCGAAAAAATGTTAGAATCACACCGAGGAGTGATGTCAGCATTTTAGATTGTATGTTATGTGTAGGTTGGTGAAGGGATATCCAAGGATAATGAAAGGGTTGCATGTTTATTGAAATTTATGTTGGCGTAGAGACTTCGAATACTATTTTTTATTTTAGGCCGGGTGGCCACAGTTGCATGGTAGGAAACTAGATATCCATTCTCAGCCCTATTTTTTTAATTTCTCTTTTGATTGAAATAAACATGATATATATATATAGCTATTTTGTGAGCTGTTAAAGAGTCTGTGAATGGCTGAGGGATAGTGCATCATATCATCCGAAGTGGTGTACTATCTTAGGATGTACGATAGGGTCCACCAAGTTCATCCGTGGTATGGGATGCATATGAGAGTGGAGTCACAACTGAAATCTGGGTCCATTCCCTTCTATCTTTACCAGTGAACATGTATTGTAAAGATGGTCGTATATAAATGGAGTGTTTACTTTATGAATCACATGCACACCTGATAGGTATAGACGAAGATGATTAGTTAGTGATCACTAACAATTTAGTAGTAGTTGAACGTTCTGACACATCGAAAAGAAGCTCATTGCTTACGGTCACGTCAAACGGTCCGCTTGAGCAGGATAAATGATCACCAGTGTGGTAAGAATAGCGATCGACCACAAAATCAAGAACTAAAAGTCAGATTTATGTTGTAACATCATGTCCCGACTGTGAGCGATCCAGTCGTGAATCCAACTCTCTAATTCCACTACTCCACCAATTTGTATTATGTATTTGTTGTTATATTTTGAATTATATATTGCAAAACATGTTTGTTATTTCAATGTGATAATTCATAGTTGTATAACAAAATGAAAAGGTATAGTGAGTACTGATGATTGCTATCATGTGAATCTTTAAAACTATTTAGTTGCTCATTCCTGGCTATACGTACCAGTTAACTGTAGTTTTAATAGTAAAACTTGCATGTATTGAAATGTTTTAGTATGCTTATTCGTACATGTTAGGTGAGGTTATTAGTAGGAGTTGTTTGTGGACTTATTGGGTAACTATTGTTACTCACCCTTTACTTCCTATTTTTTTAGCTTTAGAGCCTACAGTCGAAGAGGCAATGGTAGAGCCGTCTAGTGAGGATTATCTGGTGGGTCTTACTGACAACCAGAGTCCATTACTCGGTGAGCATCATGACTACTTTTACTAAGAGTCTGTTCGTCCTAGGAGAGGAATATGTTCTTTTTGAGATCGAGTGATAGGTCTATGTTAAAGTGAGAAAATTTTTATAATCTTGTATATTTCCACATTTTTGTGCAAGTCTGATCAAATTCTAAGATATTCGTAGTTTACTATCTTCCGCATCTTGTATATTTTGGTATATTGTTATATACAGGATTTATTGGTTATTGGCTTATCAGTTTTTTTTTTTTTTTTTTGCTTTTGAGTTCTGTGAAACGCTAACATAAGAAGAGGAAACTATTTAAACTTTGAGGTTTGACCTCGGGATTTGTGTTAGCGTTTGGTGGGGCGTCACATGGGTAGTTTACATTTTCATAGCATTGTTAACAAGTTGGGCATGAAAAATCTATATGCACAAACTTGAGGGGGAGTGTAGACATTTTTATAAGGGTTTCTTTGTTATTTCCAATCTTCCAAGGGTTCTTTTGTTATTAGTAATACTCTTATGATGTTAATATATGTATGAGTGAGAGAGAATAAAATAACTCTCTTCATCTCTTTTCTTCTTCTCGACAAAAACCGTAACCCTAAAACTCTCAAATCTACTGTTGGTGGCTACTAATATGTTATAATCATGCTAGTATTAGAAACTGATTTTGAAGATATAGGAATGGTCTTACCCGAGGTGCCACTTCTACTTCAAAATCTCACCTCTGCTTCTTATTCTGCTTCAAAACCAGAGTTCTAATATCTCATATTGCATTTGATTCACCTTTGGTGCCACCAATTTATCCTTTTGTAGTTCTATAATTTTTGGATATTAACATATTTCCTATTAGTAAATTTTTTAATTCCATTCCTCTTCCCCATTCTCTGCGTTGTCTAATTTTAAGTCCTTTCCTCTATTTGTGGTTTCATCCAGTATTTCAGGAGAACTTTTTTAATTGTAGTCTACTAATATCCCTAATGTGTATTAGAATTTTTGTTTTTTGTTTTTTTGTTATAGGTACCTTCATTTTGTTTTGGTATGACCAACCAACCTATTTTAACACTTCCCTTTGTGATCAAAACGATGAAAATTTCGGAGTTCAATCATCTTGAGACACTCTATTTTCAATAATAATAGCAAAACAGATATTCGGATCAAATAAATTCCCTTAATTATCCATATTATGGCAAGTTGACACACTTTTATAGAATAACCATAGATTATTTTTTTCTTTGAGATTATAGCAAATAAACTTAAATCAAAGGTTTTCTGTCCACTGCCACATCAGCACTGTGTAAGCAAGGAAAAAAACATTATAAAAAGGGATGTTGGGTTTAGTTAGATTTTCAGTTTAAAACCAATCAAGCATTGTTTTTTATATACCATGGACAGTAGTAGGATAAGGCCTCCTTCTATGATGTTGTGTTTGTGGGTTTTGTGAGTAATATTATTGGTTAAGTTTGAAGGATTAGGGTGTTTGGGATGCTTAGAACAAGAGAGAATTGCTCTATTACATATCAAATCTGCCTTCAATCACTCAAAAAGGTCTTCTCTTAAAGTCATGTTTATGTTTTCATGTCACAGTTTATCTTCTCAACAACACTAGATGGAAAGATAAAAGCATGGCTATATGACAATGTGGGATCTAGGGTTGATTACGACGCTCCTGGCCACTGGTGCACGACAATGGCTTATAACGCTGACGGTTCAAGTTTTATTTTCATGTGGGACCAGTAAAGATGGGGAGTCCTAAATTGTTGAATGGAATGAAAGTGAAGGGGCTGTGAAAAGGACCTACCAAGGATTCAGAAAACGTTCTTCAGGTGTTGTGCAATTTGATACAACTAAGAATCAATTCTTGGCTGTTGGTGACGAATTTGTGATCAAAATTTGGGATATGGAAAATATTAAAAATGATCTTTTCCGAATATATGCTATGTCATGCTGCCTACAATAAGCCCAATGTTATCTGTTGTGGCCACAACTAGTACTGGACTTGTAGATAGAGGTGCTCTTGTGGTGGCCATTGCTAGAATGGTGTGTGTGAAATTCTTCTTTTTACTTCGGCAACAAACCTATATACCATGTGTAGCTTCCTATTGCATTTGTACTTCTATTTCCATTTTTTAGTACTTCACTATTATTGCAACTTAATTGCTTCTCCTAAGATGAATTTATAATTACCAAATTGTCCAATATATAATTACCAAAATGTCCCCTTAAGTTGTTTTAACCAAATTCCCTATGGCATAAATAGTCCCTAAAGGTCCAATTTCATAATTCTTATTAATGATTCAAAGAGAAGTTATTTTACAGAAGCACTTCGATCGAAAGCAATGGTGTCCCAAATGAGCCTAATTCTATTTTAATAGGATTTCATTTGAACTGAATCATCTACTGTGATGAATATTTCATCTGAGTCACATATAGTTACTGCATTGAGGTGGATTGTATTTTTCTTATTCTGACTACTATGTACTCTGTTGGAGCTATGCAGAAAATTATGTGGAAGCTGAACAAGTCAATTGCAAAAGAATTACTACCTACACAACCTGTAGATTTTGTAATTGAACCTTGGTGGGGAGTTTGCCTAAGTAACTTTACACTTGAGGAGTTTAAGGTGAGGACCAGTTCATGTTTCTGATTTCTTATATCATAGTTTATACCTAAGATAGCTTTGCTTGTTTGTTGGAAGGTTTTCACCTCCTTGCAAAAGGAAACCATGCGTTCGAGAAACAAATTTTGGTGCTATTTTGTGTGCATTTGAGCCATTTTTTTATATATATCATTAGCTCATTAACACATTTTGTTCTCGACACAATCCTAGTAACATCATCATCATCATCCAATCTTATCTTGGAAAATTAGGGATTGCTGAAAGCATTCATTTATGTATAAACTTGTTAATCAACAACCAACGACTCCAAAAGACTTATATGTTAGAGAGGGGGAGAACTATGAATATAAGAGGAGGACAATATACACTCAACACTCCCCCTCACCCATAAGGGTGAAAAGAATTGAACCCGTGACCTATACGAACCTAGCACTCTGATACCATGTTTACCAACCAACTACTTTGAAAGACCAATCTTTTTGAGAATTGGAGAACTATGAATATAAGAGGGTTACGAGGCTTAACCGGGGATGATACTCCCGAGTGGAGGAAAATATATACTCAACAAAACCCATGCCAAGATGCCCTAGCTGATCCCTATTTACTTCCCGCCGCAACCAGACTCTGCTGCAGCAAGTTGCCTCTAGGGATCTCTCTTGCATGAAATGTGTGAACACGATTCTTTTTAGAAGGTGGGAATTTGGAAATCAAACTATGACTCCTAAAATGTGATTGAATGTGCTTAATGTTTTTCTTCTATTCCTTTGGTAAGTGTCTATTGTGTCATGCGCTGATCGCTGAGGTGATCCGAGCTTTTGTCCCTAGGCGAAACAACTTTTTGTAATTGGTCTGAGTTTCATTCTTGGTTAATAATGCAGGTGTGCAAACTAATATCATTACTATTTATTGTGGGTACTTACTGAGTGGGAAAAAATTGAAGCATTATCATCGATTTTTTTAGTAGGGTGCAATGAACTTGCATATTGTTTTGTTCGCTCAAGCATTATTATTGACATGTTACTCATAGAATTCATGGTTCAATTTTGGTTGGAAACTCTAATTAGGAGGGTCACAAAGAAAGTGATCCTCACTTTTGATTTGGTTTCATTATGTTTTGGTTTGTCTTGGAATGTTTCTATTGAAATATTCTGGGACATTTCCAGAACATTTCGAGACAAACCAACACAGACAAAACATTCATTGAAAATTTGATCCTAAATAGGTTTCACATAGGAGGATTCAAATAATTGTTTGTATTGGCCAGTACATTCTAAAACCATATGATAATTTAACCTATGATTCTAATAATAATGATTCAAATTTAGGTCGGCCGTCCAATTCAGGTAATACCATATGCTTTGATTCCTTCACATTATTTTCTACGCTATTGCAGTACTGAATTAATTGTTTTTCTGCCATTATTTATTTTTAGTGATGCCCATCCAACATGGCTTTTGTTTGAAGTACCCATTTTTGAGTATTCATAATTTTTATGTTTGAGATTAAAATTTTCTATTTTTTAGTCGTATTAATGTTGTTTGTATGTATGTTCCATGCACAACCTTTTCTCTCTTTCTTTTTGATGAATTCTCATATATCTAGTTACATTTTGTCAATGCAAATGCTTTTACTTATTGAAATGATCACCGAATGGTTTGCAGATTGGCAAAACAAAGGTTTTCTTTAGGGTTGGTCAAATGGCAGATTTAGTTGCACAGAGAGAAGGGGTTCTTAGCAATGCAACCAAATGTATTCAGCAGAAAATACGAACATATATTGCTAGAAAGCATTTTATCACATTACAAAAAGCAACTATTCAAGTGCATGCCTTATGTAGAGGTAGCCCATCCAAATTACTTTTCTTGCTCTAAATAAATTAATTTGCATCAAAATTTTACTTTTTCTAGTCTGTGATGCCATATTTATTTGAATTATAGTTTAGGGAGAATTGTTATTCACACTTATGTTAGTATGGATACTTGCATCTGCTTGGTTTTTAAGTTGTAATAAGTTGGAACTAATTAATCAGCATTATCATTGTCTAGTCTTAAAAATGCCTTATTTTACAATACTATAACCTACATATCAATCAAAATGCACTCAAGATAGTTCCTGTACAACTTACATTAAAGGAACAAATTATTAAGATATGCCTAGTAACCTCATATTGGTGCAACTGCAGCATATCCAAAGCAAGTCCTTGTATTCCAATAGTGTCACAACCATATCATCTCAAAGGTAAAAGGGTCCCTTCAGATGTTATGGATCTTTTCTCAACTTTATCTGTGTTTATCGTTGGAATGGCCCTTTTATACACAGTGAGAAAATTAAATAAGAAAAAGACATGCAAGATCTTAAGAAATGCATCATCACTGTGAGACATTAATGGGATTTCTTGTCCACAGAGAAAGATAACCATAAGCGTGGTTTGGTTTTTTTTGCAAGAATTGTTGAACAACTAAGAAGTATTGTAGATTTGAGGGAGGCACACTACCGATTGTTTCTTATTTATATGCTACAAATCAAAATAGACGAACTTGCAATTTGATAATGAAGAAGGGAGGTTGTGTTATATGTAAGTAGTGTCATAATATACCAGCAAAACAATCTTAGCCCAACTATTGTCGTGTCAATTATGTTTTCTTAGAGTATGGCATTTGGAATGCTTATTGTAAGAGTTTCAAATTGTAGACTAGAATTTGGATTGGCAATTAGATTTATGAAAGTTGAAGATGAGGGGCATTTGGGTCTTTTCATGTCGGTAATTGGGGTTTAGGTCATCAATTTCAAAACATAAGGGTATTTCCAATATTCAACAACATGTGAGGGGGGTAGGTGTAAAATCAAAATTTTTTTTTTTCAAAAGTTCTTATAACGACGGCCGTGACTGTAGCTAAAGACCTAATAATTTTTTTTTTTAATACCCTATAGTGACGGTCGGCAACCGTAGCTAAATGCCTAATATTATTTTATTAAAAAATACCCTATAGTGACAGCCAATAGCGGTTGTCGCTATTAGTCCCATATATACCGACAATTTTATGAATAGTTGGTCGTCGATAAGACATATAACGATGGAGGTTTTAGCGATGATCGTCGATGGTTAGGGTGGCTGTTGGTATATGTATTTGCGACGGTTTTTCCCCTCTAACGATGGTAGACAACCGTCACTATATCCCTATTTTACTATAGTGTCTTTTTCTTTTAATATTATATATTTCATATATGTAAGTTTGATCATATGCTGGTAATTTAAAATTTTCTAGGATTTTTTTAATCGTATGAAGTTTAGGTTTTGCTAATTTTGGTGTTTAAAAAAAATGATTGAGATTATTAGGGTAGTCGTCTTGGTCTTGGACGCTTTTTAAAACCATAGAAGACTAGTGTTTATTCTAGGAATAAAATTATCTACTTTATGGATGATGAAGAAGTAATTGTTTATTGTTTGAGTATTATTTTGTTGGAATATAATTTCTCAAGTATGAATTCAATTTGAAAATAATACTTTTGGGGTGTTTGATTTATTAAAAATCGAAATTAAATGTGTAGATGATTTCATTATGCATAATATGGTATGTTTTTCGGTTAATAATTTATTAAAATTACAAAATGATAATATCACTATAGAAAAAATCATCTACAGCAATAACTTTTAGTGACGGTCAAAGTTTGATCGTCACTATAGAGTCTTTATTTTGGATCTCCTTACTCCGATCTCACTGACTCACTCTCGCTATCTCTTTTTTGAAACTCAAAATCAGACTTTCTTTTGTCTGAAACTCGAAATCAATCACTCTCCCTCGAAAACGAAGTGCGAAATCAGACTTTCTCTCGAAATCAAACTCTCTTGTCTAAAACTCGAAATCAGACTCTTTCTCGTTTGAAACTCGAAATCAGTCACTGTCTCTCTCGAAAACGAAGTGCAAAATTAGACTCTTTCAAAATCAAACTTTCTCTCTCTCTCGTCTGAAACTTGAAATCAATCACTCTTTCTCTCTCGAAAACGAAGCCTCTGTCTCTCTCTCATCTCATACTCGACAGATCTGTCACTGTCGATCTCTCTATCTGATCTCTCAAATGCGTGAAGGTTCAATCTAAACAGATCCGATATGATCTCGGCCTCCAAAATTAAGGTATGTTTTCCTACCAATTTTGTTAATTTTTCTCTCTAATCGATTCCTAAACCCTAGATTTTTCTACATATTTTATTGATTTTTCTGTATATTCCTAATTTCTATTGCGTTGATTCAAATTTTGGTTTGATTTCAAACCAAGATCCCAATTTCTAAAATTTTAATTCAATTTTTTGTTCAGTTTCAAACCAAAACCCTAATTTCTCATTTTTATAGCTAATTAATATTCAATTGGATGAAATCAGATTTCAGGTGACCACCATTCCCCAATTCTGCTTATCAAATCTGAGAACTCGCTTAGATTATCAAGTTGACTCTCAGATCTATATTAATTTTTTTATTTGCTTTAAGTTTAGATTAACTAAGCTTGTATGTAATGGGTGGACGGAATAAGTTTGAAATAATTTTCATTTTGTAAAAGATTTTTGTGCTAATTTTGTAGGAAAAATAAATTTAAATGAGAAATGTAATAGTTTGCTATGATCATGTATGTATTCCTTGACTTCCTTAGTCTTTTAAATTTTTTTCCTAACTGAATTATGGTTTACTTCTTTTTGATGAATTATTAAATTGGTTGATGTTTGAGTTGTTTGAGCTTTGGTTAAAATTACCGTTGTAGTTTCTGTTGTTGTAACAGAAAAATGCATGGGAACAAAAAAAAGTATAATTAGATTTCATGGGTAGAATTTTTAAATACACATCATCCTAGAGGTACTTACTTGGACAGGATGCCTTCAACAACACCTTGAGCTATAGGGTGATAAAAGTTATAAACCTCTCCAAGGATAATGTACCATTCCACACTGTACGTATGCTTCATCTCCTTTACTTTTCAAACTCTTGATGACTTATGATGATGAGGATGCATTACCCAACTGTATGGTGATACTTTTGTTAGATAACAAGCACACAATTGGGAGAAGCCAATAGTTCATTCCATCAACTTTACCTAAAATCTCCCTTTTTCACACCAACTTTTCTTCTGGAGCTTTCAACCAATCATCCGATCTTTGAATTTTTCATGGAGAAGCCATTTGTTTTCAAATTAGAAAGGGATGGGGGCAATTAACAAATTGTAGCTTGACACCAGGAATCTATCAAGTATGGACATCGCCAAAGACTCATGGTTATTAGATCAAGTGAAGGGCCCTCCCTCCAAGGGACTCTTTGTCACTCTTACAACCCTGTTTTGTGTTTCACAGCTCTTTGCAAATGAATTTGCATCTATAACTGTAGTTAACTTAGTGTAGGCCTGTAATAAATTTTCTGTGATTATGGTTACTCTTAGGCCTTAGGAATGAAGGATTCATGTTATTTCTCTAATTGTAGGTAATATTTCCTTTGACACTTATTGGCACTGGCGAAAACTGGACATTTATGAAGACTATCAGTGTTACAGATTATTTGAACTATGAAGCAGGTGTGTGCTAAGCTTTATGTTTGTGGTGTTGTCAGTGTGCAAATTTGATCAACATTTTATGTATCAGCTGAATAATGCCACATATTTTTTTTCTTTTTCATTATAATATGGTGTTTTGGTTCTTGAATGTTGTGAACTTTTTTCTTTTTCTTTAGTTTTTTATCAGTAAAATGTTGTGAACTCTTTTTTTTGTTGCATGGATTTTGTAGGAAAGTTCTCCAAAAGTAAGGGTGTAAGAATTTTTGGTAACGATGCTAAAGATTCAAAGATTCCTCCAGAAGTATGGAGATATTACTTGCTAACAAATCGTCTGGAGATGAGTTATATTGCTGCAAGCTCCATTTGATTATCTCAATTCTTAGTACTAGTTAGGTTTTACTTAATTCTTTCTATATCTCTACACTTGCAAATACTTATGGATTTGTGCAACTTGGTATCAAACACATTATTTACATGGGTAGACTTGCAAGCAAAACATAACAGCGAGTTGCTCAATAACTTGGGCAATTTTATTAATCGAGTATTGCATTTCATTGCTAAAGATCCAGGTTAGTATGCTATGTATACTTTTAAAACGAAATCCTATGTTTCTAAGGATATGATTTTGAATTAGTGAGCAAGAATTTTATCGTCGTTGTTTGATTCATTTACTGCTACTACTAGGAACTTTACATGTGTTTTAAGCAATTGAAAATAAAATATCCAAATCTTCTCTTAAATACTCAATTGGGTCCACTATGTGCCTCCATTGTTTGCTCGTGTTGAAATTGAGAATGCCAAAGCTACGGTGCGTGCAAAGTGTTGAAGAGGCCCTTCAGGAACAAGAACAAATTTCTAGAACTTCGGGGAATCGGGTTTGTATGAATGATGTGATTTTACACCATAATATAGAAATTTTGTTTTGTACATGACATTTTCTTCTTTATTTAGTTTTCTCTGGATTGAAGTTTGTGAAGATTTTATTTTCTCTATTTCAATAGCAAAAGTAAGCAATAATATCTTTTGTATATAAGTATAAGTTACTACTTACTTTTAAGTATAGGTTACTCCTGGGCTTTTGATGGGGAATTCCATGTAGGGTGCCAATTCTCATAGATGGAGTGCCTATTGAGTAACAATAAAAAGGGGAGCTACTTTAGTTAGGATTTTTTAGAATTTAAAAAATTCTAAACATTGGTTGACACTCTCTACTACTTCTATTGTTACTCTTATCATTTTTTAATTATGTTTTTTTAGTTATGCATCAAAGAACCGAGAATTTGGAGGTCTAAAGGATTAGCTTTCAACAGTATTTACTATTTATACTCACACTAGTTGTTCTTGTTGACCTTTTATCTTGTTTCAAGTATTGAGAAGGAAATTGTGCATTGCAATTAGAAGTATGTTAAGAATTTTCAGATTTTATTTGATTTCTAGCCGATCTATATGTACCTCTAAAGAGTTAAAAGTTTGTGTTTAATTTACCTTGAGCCACCTCTATGACAAGAAAAGAAGCTTGTTGCGGAGATAAAGAAGACTGCAAAAACAGGGAACGATGTAGGTTATTCAAATACTTATTCCCTAAGAATGTTCTGAATTCTATGAAGGCTTGAATCACCAGTTTTATTTATAAAACTTTAGATGAATATTTAGCTACTGTAATTTTATTTCATTTTCTCATTTGCAGGTTGCAACAAAAATTCTTGCACATCAGCTTTTTAGGCTAAGACAACAAATTGCTAATTTACAGGGTAGTCGAGCTCAAATGCGAGGTGTAGCGACTCACACATAGGCGCATCTATAAAATCCCTCGATTGTTTTTTGCTTTCATTTTATTCTTGGTGAAATTGTTTCTTCTGGGGCATGTTTGTTCTCTTAGCTTTTCTTATTTTCCTTTGCAAACACTATATGCCAACACTTCGGTTGCTTCTGGCATGAAAGGTGCAAGTAAGGCAATGGAGGCTATGAATAAGATCTGATAATATATATATATATATAAGTCCAGATTGGGATACCTTTGGCTTATTGTTAATTTGACAAATTGTCATCTATCCATTGTTTGAATTTCTGTGAAGTTGTACTGTATATATGTTTGGCTCCTTTATATGATCGGGGTCCATGAACTGTTGGGCGGATATACCATTGCTCTCATCTTTCTGCTAAACCACTAGGACATTTATCTCATCTAAGCCGTATGTCAGTCAAACATTGGATGTCAGTCAAACATTTCTCTCATCTAAGCCATATGTCTAATGGAGAACCTCAAACATCGTTTGTTAGAAACCAATTATTATTACCTCACATTGTGCATTTCTTAGTCCATGACTTTCACTGGTGTTATATAAAGTCCTATGTTCTTTTGAGTTATTTGTAGAGAGTGTTTTATTCTCTTATCCTTCTTGCAGAGGCCAAGGAACAGATGTTGGTACATATCCAAGTTATCTAATTGTGTTATAAATCTTTTTATAGTAGAAATAATCATGATGTTGTCTTCACCAACATTGTGTATTTCTATTAGTATTTGCATGTTTCAATGTCACTGCTTGTCTTGTTGAACACTTTCATGTACTTGTTTGCAGAATAAGGATGTAATAGCATTGAAGAAGTCTATTCCCATTCAAAGGTACTAGGAATATTTACCTAAGGGTCCACAAATTACAATTACCTTTTATCTGCATTAGTTGTGGTATTGTTGATTGATTTGCTTTTATATGCTACAAACTACCAAGGAAATGGAGCATGGCATATCGTTGTCTTATTTCTTTTCATGGAAAATTCAAATTGGTGATAAGAGCAGATTTAGGGGGCCAAGACCCAGTTTTACATTGCAGAAAAACTGACCACTAAACTGATCTGGAAAGAATGTTGAGTCTATGTCCATGAATATATCAACCAATGGGGCAATAAGGGAAGACATTGCTTATTTGTCTTGAAAAGAACATTATTTTGGAATTATAAAGGGTTGTTGAATGTGATAGTCTCACAACTGCTTTCTTGTATAATGGCATTTTATTGTATTGGATTGCATATTATTTCTAAGAGACGTGATACCCACGATTAGTTTTGAAATATATATTGGTAAAATGAGGTTTGCATGTCACAACTTTGGTTAATGCAGTGCCTTGCCTCAAGCACTCAGCTACAAAACATAACTATATATATATAAATGCACACAGCTAGATTGTCCATATGGGAATATGGAATAAGGAGTTATTCTTTCTTAGTCTTATCTCTTATCTGTCTCTATTTGGTCATTCTATACATGAAGCATGGCTGGTCTAATTTTTGTCTAGTAAAATTTTCCTTTCAGTTCAGTTGGTGCTCATTGATCACATAAAATTCAAATAGGAGAGAAAATAAATTAAATTCATTTGATATTGTTTGGGCATGTACAAAGAATACCGATGACACTAGTGAGTAGATTTGGAGCAAATTTAGGGCTATGGAAAGGGCAAGAGGCCAAACATGCCACAAATAGTAGTAAGAAAAGGAAGTACATTGCCTGACCAAAGTTTTGGCTTAGAACAGAGTGGAATTGGATTCATGTTGTTGACCCCAATATTTAGGATAAACGGTCAGATCATGCTATAACTTCATTTCTGTGAGATCTAGTGTCTCAAGGACTGATAGTTCCATTTGCATTCTCTATTCAACAGGTAATGAGGAAGAATCTGTTAAAATATGTTTGTGTGAGGGAGTTTGATCTAGAATCGGAGTTTTGCAATCCTTGCCTATCTTTCACCTTACCAAATGTAATTTGCAGGTAAAAGATTCTTGGGAAATTTCTATATTGTCTTTGATCAATTGAAGGAAAAAGAAAGTTGATATTAATAATATAAAAAATAGAACAAAGTGTAGATTTATTATAATTTCATTACTAATCCTGTTGGATTGGTGGTGTTTGGGGACAAAGACATTGGGTTGGTGAGTTGGGTGGACTGGTGGTAGTTGTTGAACTCTGTTCAAGTGCACTCCAACTCTTTCTTCTAAACCAAAGCCAACTTCCTTCTACCTTAGTCAATCAAGTCCTTTTTTTTCGGGTTGAATTGCTAACCTTTCAAAAAATTAATTAAACCACGTAATTCTGTTTGCAGCTATTGCAATGACTGCAAGGACCTAGATTTATACCGTGACTCGACTTTACTTGCCAAAGAGTAGCATTGTGCCATGCCGCAAAGTGGCAGCCTTTATGATCGTCGGGTAGTGAAGAATGCTCTTTTTCAAATAGTTCGTCAAAGAAAACGCCTCTACCACTACAAGACCTTGTGTGCCTCAAATGCAACCAAGTGAAAGTTGCCCATTTAGCTGAACAATGCACATGTGGTGGCTCATTCAAGTGCAAAGAAGATATGTTCGAGTTCCGCAGTAAAATGCTGGTCTTCCTAAATATAGCTATCCGACAAAATTTCAACTTCTCCAAGAGTGTACTTCATGGATTCTTGAAGTTCAATAACGGCCCATACTTGGCTCTGCACATTCACTACTATAAGTTATTGCCCAATCCAGGCATCGATCATGATTATAACAGAGATTAATTGAACTAAAAATTCTTGGCCGTTGGTTAAAGCGATTGAAAGTGTGATTAAATTTCAGAGGTGATAAAGCTGCATGCCGTCTACTAGTCCCAAGCTCAAACATAAGGTTGGCAATCAAGTGCGATGGGCTTCTCCTCGCCGAGGCTAATCTCTCATTTGAAGATTTTCATCATCTCACCGTCTGATTCATTGGGTTTTATATTTGTTACCTTCAAATTTTACAATAGGCATAGTATTAAGCAAAGAGAGGGTTTTGGAAGGTTATTCATTCTTGAGATTCGTGATTGTGAGTCTCCAATATTGGTATCTCCAATATTCAGCAACATGTGAGGGGGCCATGTGTAAAATCAATTTTTTTGCAAAAGTTCTTATAACGACAACCAAAAGTGGCTATCGCTATAAGTCCTATATATAACGACAGTTTCTGCAATTGTTGGCTGTCTATAATAAATATAGCATCGGAGGTTTTAGCGACGAATATCAACAATCAGGGTGGCTGTCATTATAAGTATTTGCGATAATTTTTACCTATAGAGACGGTAGTGGCCGTCGCTATAGCCCTGTTTTACTGTAGTGTATTGTCAAAACGACCATTATGTTTTAAAATTCTATCTGTAATCAAAAGCTTTTAAAAATGACAAACAAATAACTTTTCTAAAATCAGATTTCAGAAAATAGAAATTAGCTTCAAAGTTCAAAAGTGTGACTAAAGATACCTTAACTCTCTATAGAAAAGAATCTTAAATTACTTCATTTATTTTCATTAAAAAAAAAATTCACAACAACAACGAGTTCTGTCAGAATTCTAATGGTAGAACACTCAGTGAGTTAGCATGATTAAAATGCCAGATATAGCTTTTCTAAAACAAACAAATTCAAGGTGGGCCCTCACCTGTTCTCTCTCTCTCTCCCTCTCTCTCATATTTAATATAAAACAAACAAACTATCAAATTAAAAGACCCAATCTCGCAAGTGGAACAAATTTCTCTTATTGGGAATTGAAAGAAAATTAGAAAACGCGTTCTAAATCCGACATCTCTCTCTCTCTCTCTCTCTCTCTCTTTGCCCCCTTTCGTCGAACACATTGTAGTCTATTTTAGAGAAACAAAAGATTGGATTATCATTTTGTTGCTGGGACCCCCCAAGAAGAAGAATAACTACAACCGATTTTCATTTTCCTAGCTCTGATACAAAGCAGAGCTTATAATAGAAAGATAGAGAGAAAGAGATGAAAGTAGCGGCGTTGATGCTCTTAGCTTTGATATTATCTGTGACATTGTTTACAATACCCAAAATTTGTAAAAATCAACAAAATGATAAAAATACCCTTATAAATTTCTAATCTCCGAAAAATCTCGAAAGTACCTTCATTACATTCATTATATAATTTCGAGTCTAACGGGACCCAAATCAATAAAAATGAAAAAATTTATGAAAAATAACAAAAATAACCGAAACACCCCTTAATGTCCGATCTTACTTAAAGAGCTTGATTCCTAAGAAAACATAATAAACAAATTTAAACAAATTGGAAAAACTCTTGACTAATCAAAGTTAGGGGTGCAATTTGGTTCGGGTTGGTTGGATTTAGAGTAAAATCAGAACCGAACCGACCTTAGTCAGTTCCATTATATGTGAACCAGAATTGGTTCGGGTTCGATTCGGTTCCATGGGTTAGAAATACTAACCTCTTTCCCTAATCTACCGCAAGCAAGTGCCCACAGGATGAAACAACACATGCCACAGTAGCTTTATCTGCTTTCATGCCGCATCTCCCTGAACAACCCTATTACTTCTTTAAACAAACCTAACCAACAATTATAGAAGTCCAACACACGACGTTTCTTTCAGTCATTCTATCAAACACTTGACGAGCATCATTTGTTTGACCACATTTTGAATAAAAATCTATCAATGAAGAACCTAAAAGGACATCTAAAACAAAATAATTTCCCATAATAAATCCCATGAATACTCCTACCCAATCGAAGATCCTCATTCGGAGTACCAAAATTACTCTTCCACATTTTCCCAAACACCTCCTATGTTTTTCACAAAAATCATTCTGTAAATACCGAGAATTAATACTATTCCATGACACAACATCGCAAGTCATATGTCACTGGCCGCAGAGGGAGAGAGAGAGAGACAGAGAGAGAGAGAGAGGGAGATGAGCCGGTGGCAGCCAGTTGCAGGTCTTACCGTCACAACTGTAGAGACGACGAAAGAGAGAGAGAGAGAAATAGACAGTTGTAGTCGGTGATAGCTGCAGGTTGTAGTCGCTACTGTAGAGACGAGAGACGAAGAGAGAGACGATAGGGGTTTGGTTAGAAAAAAAATTACATTTTATTTTTATAAATAGTATCGGTTTCGGTGTGGTTCAGTAATTTATTAACCCTTAACCGAAAATCGAACCAAACTTATCGGTTCTTATTTTCTTTAACCTGAAACCAAACCGCATTTAGTTAAAATCGAATCAACCCAATCCAAAATTCACAAATTGGTTGGGTTCTCGGTTTGAACCGAATTAAGTTACATCCCTAATCAAAGTTAAATTAAAATTTAAACAACCAATTGAAAATCACAATCAACATTAAAATCTATCCAAACAATTAAAATTCAAAATCGACTTAAAATTCAAATTCAAATTAAACCAAAATCAAATTTAAGTTCAAATTAAAGTATAATCGATCAATGTGAATTAAAATTCCACCAAAACCCGATTAAAGCTTGTAGAGGGAAATAATTGCATGTTAATCTAGGCCGTACATGTGTCTGAATCGGCTAAGTGGTACTAGGTACAGAACATTATACTGGGCGTAGCCTTGCAAGTAGGGCAGGTCAAAGTAGGGATCTTCCTAGCCTGGCTGGCAGGGCAGCATAACAATAAGTTAAACCAGGCCTGTCAAGCAGGGCAGGCTAGGTCATAGGAAAATTGTAAGATCGTTGCGTGCATGTCAATCTCGGAGACCCCAAAAGAGAACTCTGCAGGTAAATACAATCGATCCAGAAAATTTCGATTAGGTAAACAACGCAGAGTTAGTAGAAATCCCATGATTATGGCCTATAGAAGAGGAAACCCTATGGGCAGTTAGGGGGGATAAATAGCACAATAAACACTATTGAGGGGGATCTTTTTAGAGGAGATTAGAGTCTAACTAGTAAGAAAAACTATTCCTCTGCTTCTCTAACTTAAGCGTCGGAGTGATTTTGGCAGGTACCATGCCGCCACGAGAATGGAGGTGCTAGGAACGATTTAAGATCAGTGCAATTGGATTCATCGTAGCCGTTCATCGAATTTTGACTACACAGAACTGACGTCGTCCGTGGGAACACCAGAAATAGATTGATTTTAGTTGAAACAATAGTGAAATCCACAAGAACAAACGAAGTCAATGCGCCTCCACTAGAGGTTCCAACTGCAGTTGCACAACTTTTGGCAATATTGGATGCCATGAGGAAACAACAAGAGGAGATGCAGAAAAAGATGGATGATTTGGTTAAGCAGAATCGGATCTTGAACCAACGCCTCGACAACCAACAACCGATGAGACATGATAGTTTACCGAGAGATTCTTCGTCTGCAAGCAAAGATGATCATGCTTTTAGTACGGAAGGGAGTACATCGTTGTTGATTCTTACGGGAGAAGGCAAAATAGAGGTTGCTATCGCGACCACTCAAGCTGAGCTTGTAATGGGCTTGACCAGAGAGGAGGTTAGAGATCTGATCAAGAAGGAGAAATAAATTATGAAGAATGCTGACGTAGGCACGGCAACATCGCAAGCCGTTTGGGGGATTCAGAAGTCTCCCTTTACGACATAAATTCTAGCTGAAGAGATCCCAGAGAAATTTGTATTGTCGCGTTTCACCCCTTTCTCAGGGACGAAGGATCTGGTAGAGCATCTTTTCCGCTTCTAGCAAATGCTTACGTTGTAGGAGAAGAAGAAAGGTTTGATGTATAGATCGTTCCCCTCAAGTTTGCAGGGGAACACACTGGCTTGGTTCCATAAGTTGTCGTATGGATCCATCACCTCATTCGAGGAACTCTGCACTGCCTTTGTAGCACGATACATTGGTAATAGAAAGAGTGAAAGAAACATCGATGCATTGCTTAACATGAGATTGGGATCTGGGGAGAGCCTCAGAGAATTCACAAGGAAATTCAAAGAGGAAGCGATGTCTTTAGAAAGTTGTGATGAGAGAACGGTCATAGTGATGTTCAAAATTTTTTTACCTTCTGGATCAGGGTTGTATATGTCCCTAGTGAAGAAGAAGCTGGAAACTCTAAGCGAACTATTTGAAAGAGAGGAAAAGTACATCCACTTAGAAGATGATCCTCATAATTCAACAGGAAAGAATAAGGTTATACATGCTGTAGAAAAGCCTAGTAAACAACATTAGCCATAACATCAGGACAGGAAAAGGCCGCTTGAGAAAGAAGGGGAGAGAGGAATAGGGATGAAATATTTTGTTGTGCCACCCAGCGAGATCTTGCCTCTCATCACACATGAACCGTATTTTGAATGGCCTGTTCATCTTCCTCGATATAAGATTAATAGAAATGAGAGATATTTTGAGTATCATAAGGTGTGGGAGCACACCACTAATAGATGAAAAAAGTTAAGAAGATTCCTGTAGAGGTTGGTAGAGTAGGACAAGTTGAGAGACCTGCCCAGAAGACAAAGAGAAGACCTGTCCCGAGACAGGAACCACAGGCTTGACTAGCCACCTGTTGAAGAGTAGGAGGGAAGGGCAGCGATGATACATGTTGTTTTTAGAGAGGAAATCATAAAGTCGAGACATGATAGAACCAGTGAAAGGACAAAAATAAGAAGAGCTGAGCATCTGGCTTACTTCTTTATAACGATGGCGTTTACTGAGAAAGACTTGGAAGGGGTAGCGAGACCCCATTACGATGCACTAGTTACTCCGAGTAGGTACCTTCACGTTCAAGAGGGTGTTGATTGACAATGGAAGCTCAATAGATATCTTGTATGCTTTAGCCTTCTTAAAGATGGGTCTTAGTAGGAAGGTGCTCTCCCCAACGAGAGCGTCGTTGATCAGGTTTGATGGAAAATTCAATCAGTTTTGGGGGGAAATAATGTTACCAGTCTAGGTGGGGCTGATAACTTTGATGACCAGGTTCGTAATTGTTGAGGCGAGTTCACCATACAATGCTATTATGGGGAGATGATAGACATATGATATACAAGCAGTTCCATCTACATACTACCAGGTCCTCTGATTCCTCATGCTACAGGAAATGTGTGATGTGCGAGGCAACCAAGTGGTAGCTCAAGTATGCACATTGGGTAGGGAAGAGCCATCTGAGGCTAAGGTACAACAATAGAAATTACAGTGGGGGGAGGCCAAGTTTAGTGGAAAGTATTCAGATGGTGGATATAGGAGAAGAAAAGCAAATAGGAGTAGGGGCAGAGTTAGAACCGGATGAATTGAAGGAGTTAGCAGAATGTTTGAGAAAAAATAGGGATGTCTTCGCTTGGTCCATCGAAGAGATGTCAGGGACCAGCCTGGAAGTAATTTGTCACCACCTGAATGTAGAGCCAACCTTCAGGCCAATCAAGCAAAAAATCAAGGACGCTAGCGCCACGATTCAGGGAGGTGGTGAATGAAGAAATGAGCAGGTTGATCAGGATTGGGTTCATAAGGGATTGTAGTTCCCAGAGTAGATAACGAATATTATGGCAGTGCCTAAGAAAAATGGGAAGGTTAAAGTCTGCATAGACTTCATAAAATTAAACAAGGCTTATCCCAAAGATAATTTCTCAATGCCACGGATAGACCAGCTGGTAGATGCGACTTTTGGTCACGAGAGGCTGTCCTTTATGGATAGCTACTCTAGGTACAATCAGATCCAACTCAGCCTAAAAGATCAAGAGAAGATAGCATTCATTACAGAGTAGGGGCTTTACTATTATAAAGTAATGTCTTTGGCCTAAAGAATGCGGGAGCTACGTATTAGCAGTTGGTAATGGAGTTATTCAGAGACTTGTTGGGCAGAACAGCAGAGGTGTACATAAATGACCTGCTGGTCAAAAATAAAAGGAGGAAAGACCATGTCAGTGATCTGGAGGAAGTCTTTGCCCAAGTAAGAAAAATGGGGATGAAGCTCAACCCAAAGAAGTGCACCTTCGCATTAACTTCAGGGAAATTCCTAGGTTACCTAGTCACGAAGAAGGGATTGAAGCTAATCCAGATAAGATCAGAGCGTTATTGGAAATGCCTTCCCCAAGGACTCAGAAGCAAGTCTAAAAACTTGCAGGGAGAGTAGCTGCCTTAAACTGTTTTATCGCTAGGTCTTCTGATAAGTGCATACCTTTGTACCAGTTACTACAGAAGAACTCCAGGCTTGACTGGACAAACAAATGCGAGCGAGCTTTTTCGAAATTGAAGAGATATCTCGACAAACCACCTATACTCTCAAAGTTAGAAGTGGGGGAAGAGTTGGGATTGTATTTGGCCACTTTGGAGCATGCGCTCAACTCAGTCTTGGTTAGGACCGAGGCAACGATAGAGCAGCCCATCTACTTTCTGAGTAAGACCTTCACAGATGTAGAAATGCGCTACTCCAGACTCGAGAAGTTAGGGTTAGCCTTAGTCTATATGACGCTATGCCTGCGACCGTACTTCCAGGTACATCGGGTGCTAGTCATCACCGAGTTTTTCTTAAAATTCATATTAGAAAAAGTGGAAGGGTCAGACAGAATGGCTAAATAGGCAGTACAGTTAGTAAAGTTTGGACTTGAATTCAAACCTAGAATCTCATTGAAGGGCCAAGCGGCAACTGATTGCTTGGCAGACTTCCTAGTGGAAGAGAAAACTGATCTACTGGTAAAAGAGTTGGAACAAGTGGATGGCGAGCACGAGTTGCAGGGTAGTCCAGGATGGAGGGCCTATGTGGATGGGTCATCTAACTTTGAAGGATTGGATATCATAATAGTGTTGGTTACCCCAAATGGGACGAGAATGGAAAAGGTGGTACGATTGGGGTTCAGAACGTCAAACAATGAAGCAGAGTATGAGATGATGTTGCTCGGCTTAGAATCTTTAACGGGACTGGGGGTGTCCGAAGCTACAGTCTAC
Organism: Akebia trifoliata; assembly: GCF_017979445.1. Taxonomy (NCBI): domain Eukaryota; kingdom Viridiplantae; phylum Streptophyta; class Magnoliopsida; order Ranunculales; family Lardizabalaceae; genus Akebia; species Akebia trifoliata. The sequence continues at coordinate 19,628,121 of NC_141376.1, forward strand.
AGTGACTCTCAATTAGTGGTAAATCACATCAATGGGATGTTCGAAGCTCAAGATCCCAAGTTGCAGCTATACCTAAAGAAAATTAGATTTGCTATGCATCGTGCATGAGGAGTAAAAGTAGAACACATACCCCGGACAGATAATAAACATGCAGATGCTTTAGCCTACATCGCCTTGATGCTGGCTAAGCAAGATAGGAGGGAGTTACCATTAGGCTATCAGGAACGTCTAACAATAGATGAGCTCGAGTTGGCCAGTATGGTAGTAGTTGTAAGGAACCAAGGTTGGATGAATCCAATCCTAGCCTTCCTGCAGCAGGGAGAGCTGCCTAATGATTCGAAGGAGGCCAGGCGGGTTAGGAGCCAAGCAGAGAGATACATTATCCTAGATGGGATTCTGTACAGGAAGTCTGTGGGAGGGCTACTCCTCCGTTGTTTGCTCCTAGAAGAAGTAAAAGGGGTATTAAACGAAATCCATGAAGGAGACTGTGGAAATCATTCAGGGATGTGATCTCTGGCGCATAAGGCACTTTCACAAGATTATTTTTGGCCCTATCTGTAGAAAGATGCATTATTCACGTCAAACACTGTGATAGTTGCCAAATACATGAGAATATAATCCGGCAACCAGCAGTACAACTCAACTCGCTTGTCAACCCATGACCCTTTACGCAGTAGGGGATCGATTTAGTAGGCCTATTACCTAGGGCGCTAGGCAATCTGACTTTCTTGCTGGTAGCAACGGACTATTTCACAAAGTGGGCAAAAGTGCTCTCTTTAGCCAGAATCCGACAGTAAAAAGTCTAAAAGTTTCTTTGGGTAAGCATCATTTGCAGGTTTGGCTTGCTACACACCATAGTTTCCGATAATGGAAGTCAATTTACTGAAGAATAGATCAGAAAATTCTATAATCAGTATGGGATAAAGCAATTATTTTTCACGACACAATACCCCTAGGGTAATGGCCAAGCTGAGGCTACAAATAAGGTGTTGATAAACACTTTGAAAAAGAGGTTAGGGGAGGCAAAATGCAGGTGGACAGCGGTTTTGCACGGGGTCTTATGGGATTACAAGACAATTGCCAGAACCTTTACAAGGATGTCACCATTCATTATGGCCTACGGAGTGGAAGCGAAAATCCTTACAGAAAATAGTTTCCCCACAGTGAGGTCCAGAGTAGTGCAAACTAAAAGAAATGACCAACAATTAATTGTAGAAATAGACCTATTGGACGAAAAACGAGATGCAACGCTAGTCAAGTTAGAACATTATCACAAAAGATTACAAGGCTACTTCAACAAGAGGGTCTGCCCCCGACAGTTTCAAGAAGGAAACTTAGTACTGCGACGTGTATTCTAAAACATGGAAGAACAGAATAGTGGCAAGTTGGGCAAAAATTGGGAAGGGCCATATAAAGTGACGAAAGTGGGCCAAAAGGGAGTCTATTACTTAGTCATAATGTCCGATCAGGAACTGCCTAGACTATGGAATGCATGTAATTTGAAAAGATATTATCAATAAATGTGTTGCCTTAGTTGTTTTAAATCTTTGTGTAGGGATTAGCTGAAGATAGGGATTTAGTCGGGATCCATGCCTACGTGGGTCTTCTCTACCTTTATTGACAGAGCAAGAAGCTGGTCGAGGCTCAACTCTGACACGAGTAACAAAAACACTATGGATTCTATCGGGGTCCGAGCTTACATGGGTCTTCTCTGCCTTTGTTGGTAGAATAAGATATTGTTCAGGGTCCTACTCACGAGTTTTAAGAGAATTAAGTGGGATCCAATCGAGATCCGGGCCTACGTAGGTCTTCTCTACTTTCATTAGCAGAGCAAGAAACTGGTCGGGACCCAACTTTGGTATAAGTAACAAAAGTACTATGTGGATCCAGTCAGGATCTAGACTTACGTGGGTCTTATCTGCCCTCGCTGGCAGAGTAAGAAACTTGTCAGGGTCCTACTCTATTACGAGTTCACTAGCCGAAAAGTTTGCCGAATGATATAGTCAAAAGTTTGAGTAGAGTCAGAGCCTTCTTCAAGGACAATAACTCGTGTAATTGTTTGCAGAGTTAGCCCAGTATAGGTTCTACCTAAAGTAAAACTCACTTTAGGTAGAACATGGGGGGAAAATGTGGGAGTGCAAAAGAATGAGCCGATTATTAATGCAGAATCAACTGGTTACAAAAATAGAAAGTAAGAATGAGCTGATTGTGAAAGTAGAATAACAGTGTATGCGTAAGTAGTACGCAGTGAGCAGTCTAGCCAGTGTGAGCAGAGCAACAATAGAAAAAGAAGGGTAAAGTATAGAAGTATGCTAAGTTAGAAAGTAGAATAGTAGAATGTGTGTGTGCAGCATAAAAGTGGTAAGGGAAAAGTTAAGAAAGAATTGCAAATGTGACAACAAATGTGTAAATGCAAAATTTTTCTACTAATAGTAAAAGGAAAAGTACAGAGGAGAGATCTCAAAGTTGGGATGATACAAAGAGCAGTAGCTTAATAGCCGAGAACAATTTGTTAATTAGTAGGGGAAACTGATGAGCCGGGGAAGAAGTTTGAGGGGCAGCAACTGGAAGATCAGCTTCAGTAGTAATACTTGAAGGGTCAGTAGCTTCACTCTGATCTTCGTCAAGAACAGATGGCTGGTTGAAAAGGAGAGTAGGTGGTGGACTGCTGACTTGAGCTGAAGAATCCATGATTGGAGAAAGATTTAATTTTAATGTAGCATCAACCTCCAAAAGATCGCCAAGAGTCTGATCAAGGATAGCAATGGGGTTTTCTTCCTTATCCAACTAGAAGGGGGGAGTACGCCCAAGGAATCTGGTTCAGGGAACATTCCTAATAGGAAATACCAAAGGAGCATCATTCATGTCCTCTTCATCATCCCCTTCCTCATCTTCTTCATATTAAAGCCAAGCAGCCTCAAAGCCCTCGTGGTAGGCTTTTGTAGAAGCCTCATCTACTAGTCGAGAGCACTGGGCTTGTAGTTTTCTCATAAGCTTCCTAGTTTCAGCCTCATCCTCCTTAGCCTGAGCAGCCCTGGCTGAATCAACACTTATTCTCAGAGATCTCAGTTCGAGCTCCTATTGTTGCACTTTCTCTTAGAGTTCCACTAGCTCTACGTCTCTCCATTGCACTATTTTTTTGTAGTTGGCCAGCTCCAGTTGAAGAACACCCTGAAGGTCTATCAGTTTCCTATTAAAGGTCTATAGGGCTAGGTTGGTCTTGGAGAATTGGGCCAGATTAGCCTCCATCTCCTCTTTAGCCTCCCGAGAAAATTGGCTAAAAGAGGCCAACTTAGCTTGAAGCGCAATTATTTTATTTCCCTACTCTCTGGCCAGGATAGTTGCCTGGTTCTCAGCCTCACGCCACTTCAGGAAGGCTTGAGCCCCATAAACATAAGCTTACGAAACAAGAGAAGAATCTTAGGGCATAAAAGTTATGAAACAGACAGCAAATCAGAAAGAACAGAAGTTACCTGGTGAAGACCGTGGGCAAAACGACTACAGCCCAGGTCAGCGTTAGCCTAGTGAACAATATCTCAGTCCATAGGAGAGATAGATTGAGAAAGTAGGGAAACAACGGTTACAGGGTCTTTTACCCTGCAACCTTTATTGTATACGTGGCAAGGAGACCGAAAAATGTTGATTTCAATCCCATCCCGGAGAAAAGCCCCACGACCTATCCAGGCAAAAGAGGTTGCCTCCAGATGAGTCTTGTGAAGTGTAGGGCCCTCATGGTTAGACTCCTCTAGAGGAGAGGGACTTTTCAAGCTTTTCTTGACCAATCGACGCCTCTTCTGGGATTGAAGGTCAGGAGCAGGGCTGTTCTCCTTGGGGATGGCAAAACTTTGTCTTGCCTGCATATGAGTCTCCGCAGGAAGCTCAATAGAAACAACTGCATACTAGTAGTAGAATTAGTAGCAGCCATAGTAGAAACAGAAGTAGAGGCAGAAGTAAGGGCAGCATGCTCCCCAGGCACCACAACCAACTGGCCAACCTCTCCAAAAATGCTAGAACCATGAGAAATCTGACTCCTTTTCTTTTTCCACCTCTTAGTTTGGGACAGTGGGAGGAACAACCTTGATGGCAGGGGAACATGACAGCTGGAACTCCGAGAGATTGATGTTCATCACGTAGGAGGACCCTAGCAGAATCCTAGAAGTGGGAGAATCTAAACCAGAATGGATTAAACGTTTCAAACCCTGCTCACCCGAAGAAGAAGGAACCGAATCACTAGGATCCCATCATCGTGGAGGAGGCCGAGTGGAAGTAGAGGCGGGGTGGAATCAAGATCTTCCATTGTACACCTAGCTCGACCAGAGCGAGCTCGTCGTGTAGGTGGCCAAGGAGCGTCACCTAGGAGATCTTCCACTACCGCCCTCTCTGCAACCCTGGTTTGGAGGTCCACTACCACTAGCTTCCGATTTTCGGACGCTCTGCGTTGTTCCTTCTTAGCCTCCTCAGCCACCAGTGCAGAAGAATTTGTGAAAGAAGCAAAGAAGTCGTTAAGAAAGCAAAGTAAATCGTGAATAGGGTGAGAAGTAGAACACAGCCAGCAATCTCAAGATAGTATTACCTTGGAAGGTCCGAGGGACTTTGAATCCCTCGTGAGGGGTGTCAGGGGTAAATTCCTAGTCTCCAGAGATGAATAGAGGGTCTTTATACCACCCTTTATTAGAGGTAGGGAGAGAGGGAATCAGTGCCACCGTTGTACTCTTGGAGGACAACGAGTAATATCTTGGCTGTTGAGGGATGACCTTTAGATTGTACCGGGAAAGGAAGTTGTTGGGGGTAATGCCCATCTTCTCAGCAGTCTCTACCAGACGGTAGAAGTTCCCAGACATTTGGCTAGGGGCCCGGTTTATCCTACTTAGTACCTTTCTAAGGAAGGTAGAGAGAGGGAAAGTAAGGCCAACCTTAATTTGACCGGCAAAGACAAGGATTTTGCCTTAGCGGCATTCACTAGGGGCATCAGAGTCTCCGCCAACTCGAATGTGTACAGAGGCGGGAATATACAAGCTTCGTCGAAGTTGGGACACAGTGACAGTCATTGAAAAACTAAGTATGAAGAAGGAATTGAACAGAGAGAGAAAAGATTACCTCGGTGTAAAAGAGGTAATTGTAGTAGCGAAGTAGAAAGAGAAATAGAGAGGCTTTCCATAGAAAAACACAGAGACGAGTTTATAGAGTTTTAGCACGATAATGAGTGAATAATGCACTAAGTCCCCTATTTATAAGAAAAGACGAAGGAGCACGTATGTTTGAAAGGATAGCTTGAGCCCAGTTGAAGCATCGCGAGATTAGGGTAGTGCGAAAAGGCATCAGGACACGTAGAAGGACACGAATGAAGAATAATCCATCTAGGCCGTCAGAAAAAATTCGAAGCGATGTCGCATTGAATGCGCCGATTCGAAAATAGCAGATTCAATTATGAAAGATCAAAGAAGCTAATCGAAAAATAAATTGTGTCTCGAGGAGATGAAGAGACCCTGTGCCTCCTCGAGAAAGGGTAATTGTAGAGGAAAATAATTTCATGTTAATCTAAGCTGTACACGTGTCCGAATCGACTAAGTGGTACCAGACGCAAAATAGTATACAGGGCATAGCCCTGCAGGCAAGGCAGGCTAGAGCAGGGATCTCCCTAGCTTGGCTGGCAAGGCAGCATAGCAATAAGTCAAACCAGGCTTGTCAAACAGGACATGCCAGGTCATAGGAAAACTATAAAACTGTTGCGTACACGTCAATCTCGGAGATCTCGGAAGAGATCTTTGTAGGTAAGTATAATCGATCTAGAAGATCTCGATAAGGTAAACTTCAACCGTTTAAATAGGTTTCTCTTGAAAGTTTTGTTACTTAAGTATAATTAATTTACTTATCCTTATCCTTCATCTTAACGTGATCTGTTCCTATTAGGGAGAACCCATTATATCAAATGCTCACTATGATGTAAAATCATTAGACGAAAAAATTGTTAAAATGAAGGAAATCTTGGCTAATTTAAGATTTTACCTAACTGGATTGTTTATGTTAAATAATCCGAATCAAGAACCTTTGCCGATTTCTTGATTTGAGTCATAAAACGAACTTGAAAATAAATTGGTTTTAAATACTATAACTTGGATGATTCGGTTTTCTTAGATACTCTTCAATCTAAAGTTTTTCTAATTCTCAATTTTTTTTTAGATTTTAATTTTGTTAAAAAATTTCTTTTCAAAAACCTTTTTAGAAAGTTAGATAGAAAAGTTAAGTTAGATTTTACTATGAATTTTTCTACTTGTGGATCGACCCTTACTTGTCCTATCAAGTTATGGGATTTATAATTATTTGTTCGGAAGACCATAACGAGCTATAAGCTACTATGCATCTTACATCACGAACAACCAGTAAAAAGAATTTTAGTTTTATTGTAACTTCAAAAAATTTCTCCATAAATTAACTTTCAGATCTAATGGTTTCATATATGCATCTCCAAATAAGTAGAAAACGATTCTATATTTATAATGTCTCTGGAAACCTAGCCAACCTCTCAAACATTGAAATACATTCAGATCAATGATTATTTGATATTCAAGTAAACAACCATAAGTAGACCTATTGCTCGTTTGATCAAAAAAAAAAAAGAAAAACTTATACAATAACCATAGGTGATTTTATCTGAATTCTTAATCAGATAAAAAAATGAAAAAGTAGCCGTATAATTCAGATCGAATGAGTAAGGTAAGCGAATATTATTGGAAGCATTGCTAGCCCTTTGGTAGAAAGGGTCAAAGGATCATGCCATCGGTTTGAAAGTTGAAACTATAAAGAGTCACGTCATCAGTTAATCAGTTTGGAGGCATCATAAATATTCACTAAACCATGTGGAAAAAAGATGTTGTTTTGAATTCTCCAAGGCATAATAATCATTCTTATTCCAAACTAAGGAAGAGGAAAGGAATAAAGAAGTTTGATGTAATTACAAAGACGAAAGCTTTGCAAACCCAATCAATCAGGAAAGGAAGATGAATGCGTGAATGAATCCAAATTAATTATTCTTTAGTTCATGCCTTAACTCACAAGTTAAAAATAAATACCCACTTTACCATCATTTATGGGTTAAAGGGATTCGATTCATTCTTCTCTATCTGCATTCCTAAATAATCTCATATTTCAACTATTATTCATTTCATTATGTCAAATGTTAATTAGATTATTTATGTTATAAACAAAAGTTGTGAGAAAGGGAAGGGGACGCTCTTTCTTTTTCTTCATTTCAGGACCCATTACAACTCTTACGTTGGATTTTGATTTGCTCCATTTGTTAATAGGGTTTGATTGTACCTACCAATAAACTCAATAATGTACCCCCCCCCCCCCCCCCCCTAAAAAAAAAAAAAAAATGTTGGATAAAAAATTTATCAAATTGGTGTCCTGATTTAATTTGATTGGACAGATTTACTTCTCTTAATTCTATATGGATAGAACTTATTAAAAAAAAAAAAGTAATTTTTAATATCTTTTATTTATTTTGGTATCTTTATTTCCCATTCCTTTGAGTGATTTTTTTTCTTTTAAAAGGGCTACTATGATATAGTAGATTTGTTCATTAACTCTCTCTATAGAAAAGAATTTTAAATTACTTTCATTTATTTTCATTAAAAAAAATTTCACAACAACACAGGGTTCTGTCGGAATTCCAATGGTAGAACACCGAGTGAGTTAGCATGATTGAAAGATCAGATATATAGCCTTTCTAAAACAAACAAATTCAAAGGTGGGCCCTCACCCGTTCTCTCTCTCTCTCTCTCTCTCTCATATTTAATATAAAGCAAGCAAAGCACCAAACTAAAAGATCCAATCTCGCAAGTGGAACAAATTTCTCTTATTGGGAATTGAAAGAAAATCAGAAAACGCGTTCTGAATCTCTCTCTCTCTCTCTCTCTTTGCCCCCTTTCGTCGAACACATCGTAGTCTATTTTAGAGAAACAAAAGATTGGATTATTGTTTTCTTGCTGGGACCCTGACCCTCCAAGAAGAAGAACATCTACAACCAATTTTCATTTTCTTAGCTCTGATATAACGCAGAGCTAATAATTCAAAAAAAAAAAAAAAAAAGACAGACAGAGAGAAAGGGAGAGATGGAGAAGAAAGTAGCGTCGTTGATGTTCTTAGCTTTGATATTATCTTTGACGTTGTTTAGAGGTTGCTCCGCTGCTGAAAATCAGAATAAGAGGAAGAAGCAATCTACAACTACAACTACATCATCATCAACTCGCATCAGAGGATCCTCTGCTGTGTTCCAAATTCATGGAAATGTGTATCCCGAGGGGTAACTATCATCCAATTTCCTTTCCTATCGTGTTTTTATTTTATTTTATATATATATATTTAAAATAACAATAATTTGTGGGGGTAAGATAAGGTCTTGTTGATTTCTAATTCATTCATGTTTTCCGCAATTCCAGCATTTGATTCCCTAAGGCAATATGGGGATTTTTCTAATTTGAGTTTCCTAGGAGTTTATTTTCAGGAAATTTCCTTAATAATTATAGTGAAAGTAGTGATACATGTGTTGAGAGCTATCACATATTGTTAGGGTTTCTTTAATAATTATGGTCAAAGTAGTGATACATGTGTTGACAAAGCTATCACATATTGTTGGGGTTTCTTTTAATAATTATAGTGAAAGTAGTGATACATGTGTTGGAAGAGCTATCACATATTGTTGGGGTTGAAAATTTAAAGAACCCTATTTGCCTGAATTAATTAATCAATCCAACAATTTAATTGTTTATTCTTTTGCAGTTTCTTCAAATTCATGGAAAAGTTGCTTTGAGTTTCATTTAGGGCTGTCAATGAATGCTTATTGGTTCGGATATAGCAATATCTGAATCCAAATCCGAAATTTTTATCTAATATCCGAATTCGAATTCGAATCTGACAGAGGTTCTAAAACTCTATCTGAATTTGAATCCGATTATCTTAGCGGATATCGGATAATATCCGATTAGAATTTGAATAATTTGTATATTAAAAAAAAAAACATAATTTTTTCTTATCCAATTGATTTTTTATTATTTAAAAAACCTATTATATATTATACTATGTACATAATAAATAAATCAAATAAAATAATATATATTATATTATTTATATAAAAAATAAATCAAATAAAATATTATATATTATATATTATTTCGAATCGGATATTATTAGATTCAAAATGTTAATCTCCAAATCTGTATCTGATAAGGATTCGAATATATAAAACTATCTGAATTCGAATCCGATATCCGAAAATTTCGAATAATATCTGATTTTTCGAATTCAAATCGGATTCAAATTTTTGACTATCCATTGACACCCCTAGTTTCATTCATAGAATGAGTAATAATCCTTGTTTGCACATCGATAGTAAAAATGGTATATTGTCTTTCTTTTTTTGTGGTTTTACAGGTATTACTATGTTGATCTCAACCTAGGAAACCCACCCAAGCCCTACTACCTTGATATCGACACAGGCAGCGACCTCACTTGGCTCCAATGTGATGCCCCTTGTGTCAGCTGCTCTAAGGTAAAATATGTAAATAAATTTACCATATTTTTTCAAACAGTCATATCGTCTTCTAATCTCTCTCTCTCTCTCGGTAGGTTCCTCATCCTCTGTATCAACCTAACAAGAACAATCTCGTCTTTTGTACGGACCCAATCTGTGCCTCCCTCCATTCCTCTAATAACTACAAATGTAACAAACCACATGAACAATGTGACTATGAGGTCGAGTATGCTGATCACGCTTCGTCGCTTGGTGTCCTTATTAGGGATGTCTTTCCCCTCCGTTTCTCCAACGGATCCCTCCTTAGACCTCGTTTGGCTTTCGGGTATGCTCCCTTGCTGAATAACTCAATAATTTTAGAGTGCTTCTATTGCCACCCCAACTTTGACTTATTACACCCCAATTAAAAACAAATTAAATAATTGAATGGTTGAGAATAAGTAGAAGTTGGGGTGCCAATAGTAATTCTCTTATTTTCTTTTTATGCTAAATTTCTATTTTTTGGGTTTAGGATTTTATATGAGCCGAATCATAATTCTAAACAATTACTCAAATTGTTTGAATGAGTGTTATAATGTTGAGATTGTAATTTGAGCCAAACCATTAAAATATGAATAATGATGAATGCACGCGGTTGACATTGCAAGGGCATAGAAAAAGATCTATGGTTCTGTGCCCTTGCCACATCAACCGTGTGCATTCATCATGACTCTTAAAATATTTGAAGAGTGTCTTTAATTGGGGTGCCAATAGCAGCTCTCTAATTTTACATGGTTGAGATCATAATGTTTCTGAATTCCTGTCTACAGATGCGGATATGACAACCAGATTTCTAGTGAGACCGTATCTCCTACTGATGGAGTACTCGGCCTTGGGAATGGGAAATCCAGCATTGTGTCTCAACTCCGAAATCTGGGTCTGATTCAAAATGTTATTGGGCACTGTTTCAGCAGCCGAGGTGGAGGTTTTCTCTTCTTTGGAAACGATCTTGTACCATCCACAGGAGTAGTTTGGACACCAATGACTACTAGTTCCTTGCAGTAAGCAAACCCCTTCCTTCCTCATAATACAATACAATTTCTATGTATTTCATCATGCCAAGCTTCTTATACTGCATTGTATATCAGCAAACACTACTCGCCTGGGCTTGCACAACTCATTTTTGGAAAGCAATCGACAGGTGTTAAGGATCTTATTATAATTTTCGACAGTGGGAGCTCCTACACTTACTTCAATTCACAGGCTTACCAAGCTTTCATTTCTTCAGTGAGTTGAAAACAAGGAGTGGGATCCCTAGTCCCCTTTAAGCTCTTCTCTGTTCTGCTCTCATCATGTATCTTCTATTTGAGAAACATTTTCCTTACTAACATAGTAATATTTTAAGCCTTACTAAGGTTCATTTTGATCAAATGAATTACCACAGCCCTATAGATTTCATAGAAAAACTTAGATAAACAAAAAAAAAAAAAAAAATCAAAAAACATTTTCTTTTGGACTTGATCCAAGGCTTTGAAAATGTAGCTACTGAACTTCTACCTGACTCCATAATTTAAAATTAAAATTCAACGGTGAAAAATAAGTTTTTGGGGGAATTTTCTTTTTTCAAAATTCATAGAATTTTGTCCTCTGCAATCCTGAAGCGTCAAATCTTGTTTTTGGATGCCACAAAATGAGCCAAAGGACCCCCTAGTAAGGGTGAAATCGTTACTAAGTAAGGCTACTCAAACTCTTTTATCTATTTTATATTTTTGATAACTCTGTGCTGTGCTTTCAGGTGAGGAAGGATCTATCTGGCAAACCACTAAAAGAAGCCGTTGATGATGAAACACTTCCAATCTGCTGGAAAGGCACAAAACCATTCAAATCCATTAGCGATGTCAAGAAATACTTCAAGTCTGTAATATTGAGCTTTGCCAACAACGGGAAGAAAGCTCAGCTGGAAATACCCGCGGAAGCTTATCTGATTATATCAGTAAGCACCTCTAATAAACGTTCTAATAAAACATGAGAAACACCCCTAAGAATCAAACTTCTAATAGTTTCTCTTTCTTAACAGTCGCATAAAAATGCTTGCTTGGGTATACTGAACGGTACAGAAATTGGACTCGAAAATCTAAACATCATTGGAGGTAAATGAACATTATAGTGCCATAGCCTGACAGGTGCAAGCAAGGGCTCTACTTCCATATTTTAATTTGGAATTTTTATGAAAACCTGATCAACTTTTGACTAAATTCCAATTCCAGATCACTATTCATTTTAATTATCAAGACCTGGACGTGAAAATCTCACAGTTTAAAGTCACAATCTTGCAGATTTACCACAATCTCAGTGTAATGAGATCATCACAATATAAAGTATAAACCAGCGAGATTATCACTTTAAACCTGAGAGACTCAGTTGAAAAACCTGCGATTTCACATGTTCATGTTTTGGGAATTAAAATGAACAGTTAGCCAGAATTGTAACTTCATCAAATTTGGCTCACGAAATGGTAATTTACTCTTTTAATTTAACTGCCCTTTGTCGTTTCCACCTCTCTCAATGTTCACAGATATCTCACTTCAAGATAAAATGGTAATTTATGACAATGAGAAGCAGCAGATCGGATGGATCCCTACAGATTGCAATAGGCTTACAAAGTCTGGAATATAAACCTCTTTTGAATTTGTTCCTTCTATGCGGATGTGCAGAGATGACATTCTCCTCATCCAACTCTTTTTTTCTTGTTTGTTTGACAGTTTGGATCGTGATGATTATGGCTTTTCTCAGCCCTATGCAGCCAGCATGGGCATATTAACAGAATACTAACTTACAAAAGATGATGCATAGCAGTCAAAGCTCAGGGTTTAGAATAAAAGATAGGTGAAGATACATTTTCTTCCAACTTTATGTTGTAATACAAACAAACATTTGTAAAGGCATACATTGTATAAATTGTTCACAAACAAGGCACTGTTAATAGAATAGAAATGTTTGTTACTTAATAAGAAAGAAATGTTTAACTGTGCTTTTGACCTGTCATTTGAAGATAGATTACACACAGAACAAGGAGGAAAATGTAAATTTCCTTCGGAAAAAGAAAACCAAAAACAAAAAGTTCAGATAAATTGATTGATTGGGATACATGCGGATTTTGTTACGGGGCATCCCACCTGCGTGAGGATCTTCTACATTTGATTACCTGTAAAATTTATCAAAAGTAAGGCACATTAAAGTAAGAAAAAAGGAAGTTTGATACTTGAATGAACAGATAGATGTGTACAATTCACCAGAGCAACATAATATGGTTTGTAATTTTCCAACACCCCATAAAAGAATGACAATGATGATAGTTTCCCTCTTTTTTCTTTATTTTTTTGAAAAAAAAAAGGGTCAAATGTAACAAGTTGGTCAAAGTGACAAATTGGAGAAACAACTGGATTCAGTGAATAAGGCTGAGATTTTATTTTTGAGTAAGATTTTCCTGCCATTTAGGAGGTGAGATTAATCATCCCAAGGCAAGACCCAAAAGAATGTTTAATAAGGGCAAGTTTGAATGGGGTGGGAAGTCCCTCTAAATAAAGTGACCATGCAAACTTTGCTCATCGTATGTACCTTTTCTTAGTAGAACTAAAAATTAACTATCATCCTCAAGGGTTAATTCAACTAAGAGCTGACGACTCAACACTAGCCCCAAGGATTGAGGTCTTCTACTTGGATTGTGATCTTGTTTTCTTCCTTCTCAAAGCCTTCAGAGAGAGCTAATTGAGCCTTCCAATGATGACAAGAAATGTATTTCTTATCACAATTGAAGTATAACCTTTTTTCGTTATTCATTCATTTTCCTAGGAGTCCATGTTTTTTTACAAGTCAATGCCAATTTTAATAGTTGCTTATAAAAGAAAGCGGGAGGTTGAATCGTCGATTGTCCGTAGTTGATTCCTCATGAAGCAACGCCAGTTGGAAGACCTACACAAGTTTTATTGGTTGGAACATCTTCACACCATGCCAAATGTTTTTTAAGCCTGATACGAAACACCCAATCAAGAAGATTTCGGATAGTTAAAGCATACAATTGACTAATCACTTGAATTGAGATTGATAATCTTGAACGGCCAGAAAAGGCCCCATTCGATTCTTCATTTCCGGGAGGGCTGAATAGTGTGCATAAGGCCCTATGTATTTAAGATTTTCTTCGTATAACTGCTTTCCATCTTCATATTTATTTTTGAATTGAACAAATCCAAGAACTATTAACCATAACCAGCAAAAGATTAGATAAGTCACCCATATATTGCAAAAGATAAGTTAACCTCGTTTTCACTAGTAAGTCAATGTATTGATTGGCACTTAGAAGATTGCCACTATACTACGCATCCGAATTAACACTAAGATCCTCCTATATACTAGATGATATTAGCCAATTCTCCACAGCCACCTGACTTGAAATTCAAGCTGTGGCATCGCTCAAGTCACCTTCAACAACAAACATGCAATATAAGGAAGAATGGAAAATCACCTATCCAACTAAAAGAGCATTATTTTCCACTTCATTTGAGTGCACACCCTACTTAATCTTATATGATGGGTTACAAAATCGATGTATTTCTGAATTTATGAAATGTTCATTAGCATCCCAGCTTTCCAACTTCACAGCCATAGGCTGGCATAATCTTCATTTTTGGGATTAAACAAATCTAAGACATATCCAGAATAAAATGAGGTACCCAAATATTGCAAAAAAGAAAAAAAGGGGGGGGGGGGGGGGGGGGGTGTGCTGAAATTGAAGGGCTTAAAAACAACTTTCTTTCACAAACAGGTCAATGTATTATCTGGCACTTGATGAGTGCAACTATAGAATGATCTGACTTGAAACCCAAGTTGTTGCATCACTTCAACAACACACCCCGCCAAATGAGGAAGAATTAAAAAAAAAACCAAGCCTACTGAGAGAGCCCTATTTGTTAACATAATTAGAGCAAGAGAATAAGTAGCTTCAAGTTCTTGGTCTTTTTTATTTTTTGTGTTCATCTTTTATTTTTATCTTTTGAAGCGGGGTGGGGGAGCCTTGTAAGGAATTCAAAGGGGTAATTTTTTTTTTTTTTTTGAAGATTTCTTAGTCAAATGGGAGTGGATGTGTAACATTCCAATGGTTTAGTTTGTGTTGGTTTGTTGTATGTTCTTGGGCTGGTCTCCTCAAGGAGATTGGATTGCTGGTCCAAAAAGACGAAAGTATGGGGCTTTCGGGGGAAGACATTTTAAAACAAAATAACTTGAGGGCAGAGTTTCAAAAGGTGGCTTTGACGAAATAGGTTTCCTAGAAACAAAAATCGAGAGTGAAGTCGTTAAAGGAAGGGGATAACAATACAAAAATTTTCCTTACGATAGCGAATTCTAGTAGTTTCAACCACATTAAGAGGGTAACAATAAATGGAGAGATCATTGAGGGAGAGGATAGGATTAGAAAGGGGATAATGGAGTTCTATAGGGTGCTTTTTGAGGAAGACCAAACATTTAGACCCACTCCTGACCTTCTGGAGCTGAGATTCATATCCTTAGAGTAAAGAGACTGGCTAGAAAGAAGCATTGATGAGGAAGAGGTGATGGCTGCTTTAGGTTCAATGAGTGGAGAAAAGGCTCCCAGTCCAGATGGGTTCATCATGGCTTTTTACAAAAGGTGTTGGGAAACAATTAAAGAGGACTTTATCGGGGTGATAAGGGAGCTCTAGGAGAGGAAGTACTTGGATTAGTGTTTGAATAGTTCTTTCATTGCTTTGATGAAGAAGCCGGGGTAAAGGATATAGAAGATTTCAGACCAATTAGCCTTTTGGGGTCAGTTTACAAGTTATTTTCAAAGGTGTTGGCCAACAAACTAAAGACAACAATTGATTGCTTAATTGGCTTGGAACAAGGCGCTTTTGTGAAAGGTAGACAAATCTTAGATGGAATTCTCATAGCAAACGAGTGCATAGATTCTAGGAGACGCTTAGGCAAACCAGGATTAGTCTGCAAAATTGATATACACAAAGCTTATGACTATGTGAATTGGGCATTCTTGAGATTGTTGATGCATCGCATGGGTTTTGGGGAGATTGGATTGATGGGGTGATGAAATGTGACTTCAGATGATACGATACTTTTCCTAGTCGCATTAGAGGACCAAGTGAGGTACTTGAGGGGTGTGTTGTGTTGTTTTGAGCGGTGTCCAGGTTAAGGATCAATTTTAGGAAGAGTAAGTTATTCAGAGTTGGAGGTGAGGTGGGAGTGAATAGATGGGCTGCTTTGTTTGATTGTCAAAGGAGACTCTATCGACCTCGTATTTGGGTTTACCTTTGGGTGCAAAGTACAAGAGTAAGGCAATTTGCGATTCAGTTATAGAGTGTATGGAAAAGAGGTTGAGCATCCCAGTTTATTACCTCTTTGTTTTCCATCCCCAAGAGTGTGGAGGAGAAGTTAGAAAAGATAGTGAGGGATTTTTTATGGAATGATAGAAATGGGGAGAAAAAGATTCCTTTTGTAAATTGGAAGGTGATCTATGAGATGATGAAGAATGGGGGGTTTGGGGATTAGGAGTTTAGAGTCGCCAATAGGGCCTTGTTAGGGAAGTGGTAGTAGCGGTATGGAAGTGAAAATTCAAGTTTTGTGAAGGTTCATTAAGGCTAAGGACTGGGAAAAGACAAATGGTTGGGAGAGTGAGGAGGTCAAGGCTTCATATGGCTGCAGTGTGTGGAGAGGTATTATGAAAGTGGGGCAAGATTTCAGAAAATCGGTGAAATTCAAGGTGGGAAAGGGGGATAGGGTAAGATTCTAGGAGGATTGATGGTGTGGTGATTGGGCTCTTTGCCATAAATTCCCTCATCTTTACAACCTAGCCTCTAAGAAAGAGTTAAGAGTGGTTACTTTCTTGAACCTCGAAGGAAATAAGCATGTTTGGGACTTGGGCTTCACGAAGGATTTTAATGATTGGGAACTTCAGGACTTGTTAGACCTTACGACTCTCCTTGATCACTCAAGATGGGATTGCATAGAAGAAGACGTGAGGGAGTGGACCCGCACTAATTCGTTCCTTTGCGTCAGGGTTGTTAGCTATCTCAAATCCGATCGATAATTTTCCTGTTATGTTCATTTGGGGATCGAAGGCTCCCTCTGAGGTGCGTTTTTTCACTTGGCTAGCCATTTTAGGCAAATTACCCACCTTCGATCTCCTTATCAATAGGGGCTTTGTGACCCCAAACTATTGCTTCCTTTGTAACTCGAGCAATGAGTCGGTGGATCACATTCTAAATCATTGTAAATTTTCTATCTCAGTTGGGTCTCATTTCCTTAACTTATTCAAGTTCAATTGGGTGGTCCCGAGTTCCCTGTTGCCTTTTTTTCAAAGTTGGGACCTTTCATTTCTCAGGGAGAAAGAAAACACTGTGGATATTCCTTCCTTTTGCCATTACTTGGGGGCTTTGGTTGGAGAGGAATGGAAGAATTTTCAAAGGAGTGACCTCTTCTTTTCAAGACGTGGTACTCAAAATTCTTGGTTTATTGTTTTTTTTTTTCCTGTAAACTATGCCCAAAATTCAAAGGTGTTTTCTTCGAGGAGTTTGTTTTCAGATGGTGATAAGTTTGAGGGTACAACTCAACCAATTGGCAATGAGTGGAGAGTCCTAGGAGCTTATAAGGAGAGAGACATGGCAATGAGTGTCCGATGTGGGACTAAACTCAATACACCCCCGCACATGTGGGCTGAACTGGGCCAAAGCACATGGAGATATGAACTAGATGACGTGGAGGTGAAAAAAGCTTGCTCTGATACCATGATAAGCTTGGGGGTCCAACTCAAAACCCATTGGCAATGAGTAGAAAGGCCCAAGATTTTATAAGGAGAGAGATAAGGCAATGAGTGTCCAATGTGGGACTAAACTCAACATATGAGACTCCTTATGTGACTATTAGTTGTTTTCTTTTGGTGGGTCATCTCGACCACCTTTTGTATTTTTTCCTTTCTAAATAAATTTATACTTTAAAAAAAAAATTAGGTGAACAAAAAAAATATACATGAATAACACTATGTAATTTATCTTTATTATCAAGTTGCAACATTTTTTAACAAACTATATTGCAGCTTTGATGCAAGACAACCTAGGTTTCATCGATTTTAGGTTTCTTCTAATTTAGGAAGAGTGGGGAAAATGGAAATTTGATGAATAAGAAGATTGAATGGTTAAAACAGTGAAATATTTAGGTTTAAGTGATTAATTGGAAAATGGTAAACACAAAGTTTGCAATAGGGCATCGTTATAGGGTTTAGGGGCATGAAATAGGGTTAGGTTCGCTAGAGGGAGGGTTTAAATGTTATGTATTGGGAGGAGAAAAAGAATAATAGATTTACCTTGGAATCACACCAAGGATTTCAATGATATCACACCACATAATTTCCAATCACTAAAGAACTTTAAACCTGAACTTAAACTACCTAAACTTATCCATCTTGTATCCTAATTAAAACAAACTAATGTTCTTTAACTCTTGTGTTTACAACTTAATAAGTAAAATAAATGAAAAAAAAAAAAAAAAATTAAAATAATAATTTTTTTGAAAAGTAACTTTCTTGAAATAGCAACTTTCCAATTGGCTTTCAATGTTCCAATTGGCTCCCAACGATATCAATGGAGTATGCTAGAAAATGTTACCACCTGGTAATGCTACTCTATCACAACATATCGTAGCATGTTCAGTGGAACTGACTAGAAAATGGTACCACCTAATAATGCTACTCTATAATGATGTATTGTAGTATGTTTTTGTAGAACTCACAATAATGTTCAATACTATGAAGAGCATCATGATAAATGTCAATTATCTAAAAGAAGCTGAAAAGAATTATGACTAACCAGAAGGAGCATAAACTAATTTCTTTCATCTGTTGAAATGTTGGTTGCGAGGAAAGCTTGATCCACCTATAAGATGTGATTTGCACACTACATATTGAAAACCAACCACAAATTAGTTGTTACACAGGTAACTAGAAAAGGTCCCAAAATAAAATGTCATACAGTGAAATAGTATTCTGATGTAGGACATCTACATGAGGATCGAAATTTTCTGACGAGTTGACTCAGTCAAACCTGGTCAACCCCGGTTTTACCAGTCTGGTTTGGGTTGACCTGATTGGGTCCATAATCTAATTTTGATTTTGTCACATGTCTTTAGTTTAGTTTGGTTTAGTTTTAAGTTATTTAGAAGTTGTTAGGTTAGTTTTTTTTTCAACTTTAGGAAGTTTCTATTTTGTTTAGTTTCTAATTTGTTTAGGTTTCAATTTGTTTTCTTGTTTCTATTTTTGTTCTAATTTCGTTTTTATTCTTTAGGCTACTATTATAAGTGCTTAAAAGTGTCCAAATTGAGTTATAATAGGTTTAAAAAGTTTCTATCATATTATAAATAGGTTAGGAAAACTATTTTATAATATTTTAGAATGTTTCTAAGCTGTAATTATGAAGTTATCTATATAAGGAGCTCCAAATCCGAAAATTAAGAAGAAATAATCAATCAATTCAATTATCTTTTTTCTCTTAATTACTTTTTAGCTATATGCTTTATTTTCTTTCAAGTTATTGCTTGTTTCTCAATTGAAAGTATTGATTCAAATTGATTTTGAGTGTTCCATTGAACACAACCAATCGACTCTATTGATTCACACGCTCTCGCTACGTCAAGTGGTATCAGAGCCTCGTTTGAGAGCCTACCTATTTTAACATGGTTGAAGAACACCAATCTTGTGGAACCAATGATCAATTAGATGGTTCAAGGAATTCGAAGATGATAAGGTTGAGGCCGACATCTTTGAGGCTTATGATGAGGATGAATTTGAACATCGCAGTTGTATTATTCACAACTTATTGTTAATACAACATGTTGATCCTTCAACTTGACATAGTCTTTTCCTAATTACATGTAAGGTACAAGGCAAGTGTGCCAATTGATTATAGATAGTGGAAGTTCGAAAAATATAATTTTAAGCCACATGGTTGATGCACTCAAGCTACCTATTATGCAACACCCTAAACCTTATTCTATAGGTTGGATGGACGATTAGTGAAAGAAGAATGTGACAAGCCAATGCTCTCTTTCTTTTAGCATTGAGTAATATAAGGATAAGGTTATTTGTGACATCATCCCAATGAGAGCAGGTCACATACTCTTGGGAAGGCCTTACCTTCATGATAATGATGTCGCCTACCAAGGCAAAGCCAACACCTATTCTTTCACGTATAATGGTGTTAAAGTGAACTTACACCCTTCCCATGCAAAGCCCAGGGTTGCCCAACCAGTCAAGGAGGAGAGAACATGTTTTATTTCGGCTAACATTAATGATGATTTAAAGGAAACAAGCCAAGTGTTCCTAGTGGCAGTGCAACCTTCTAATCGAGACCTTCCTACTCAAGTTCCTCATCAAGTGCAACCCCTCATTGAGAAATTTTCTCATGTTCTTCCTTCGAAAATGTCGGATTCATTGCATCCGATAAAGAATATACAACACCACATCAATTTGATGCCTGATGCAAGTCTCCCAAATCTACTCCATTATAGGATCCCTGATGTAGGACATCTATAACTCTGTAGTTTTCTAATTTTATTAGATTTCTATTTCTAGTAGGATTTTTATTTCTACTCCTTGTAGAATTTTTATTTCATAGTTATGTTAGGAGTACAATTCCTTGTTAGTTTTTAATTTGTTTTAAATTCGTTTTTATTATTTAGACTATAATTAGAAGTACTTAGAAGTCTCCAATTTGAGTTCTAATAGGATTAGAAAGTTAGTATTATGTTATAGATAGATTAGGAATATTAATTTTTAGCATTTTAGTAGGATACAAGTTGTTATGATGGAGTTATCTATATAAGGAGTTCCAAATCCGAAAATTAATAATTAATCAATAATCAATTCAATTATCTTTTCTATTTTAATTATTTTTTAGCTTTATGCTTCATTTTATTTCAAGCTATTGCTTGTTTATCAATTGAATCTATTGATTCAAATTGATTTTGAATGCTCCATTGAACACAATCTATTGAATCTATTGATACACACGCTTCCGCTACGTCAATCTATCCAAAAGAGCATGACATATTAAAGGAACAAGTGAAGAACCTTGAAACTTCTACCGACAACTACAAAGCCGATGTCAATAAGCAAGATTCAAGAGCTATGAAAAATGAGACTTGATCATGGTTTATCTTAGTAAACATCCCTTTCCTGCCAAAACTTACAATAAAACCAAATTGAAGAAAATTGGACCCCTTCGTATGTTGAAGAAGAAAAGCAATAATGCTTATGTGATGGATTTACCTAATGATATGCTATGGTCAATTAAATTCTCTAAAAAAGTCTGAAGAACGAATATCACTGGAAATGGAATAGAGTGAGAGATGAAGGGAAAACATGAAAAAAAAGGCTTCAATAAAAACTCGAGGAAGTGTATTTTTCAAAGATAGGGGGCCTGATGTAGGACATCTACATGAGGAAGATTGAAATTTTCTGACTGAGTTGACTCGATTAAACCTAGTCAACTCGAGTTTGACCAGTCTGGTTCGGGTTGACCCGATTGGTCCATACTCAATCTAATTTTGATTTTTGCCACACGTCTTTATTTTTAAATTAATTAGAAGTTGTTAGGCTAGTTTCTATTTCAACTTTGTTTAGTTTCTAATTTATATTTTTATTTTTTAGGCTATTATTAAAAGTGCTTAGAAGTGTCCAAATTGAGTTATAATAGGTATAAAAGGTTTCTATCATATTATAGATAAGTTACAAAAGCTACTTTTTAATATTTTAGAATGTTTCTAAGTTGTTTTGATGAAGTTATTTATATAAAGAGCTCCAAAGCTGAAAATGAAGATTAAATAATCAATCAATTCAATTATCATGTCTCTTAATTACTTTTTAACTTTATCTTTATTTTCATTCAAGTTATTGCTTATTTATCAATTAAATCTATTGATTCAAATTGATTTAAGTGTTTCATTGAACACAACCTATCAAATCTATTGATTCACACACTTCCACTACGTCATATTCCATCGGTCATAGTCATGTATCCAACTTAACCCAATTGTAGTAGCAAAGTCTACAACCAAAGTACAAGGTGGCATGTGCAAACACATATGCATTACAAAAATCAAGATTTATGCATAGTTTTTATATTTTTAAATATTTCAATCTAAATTTTATATCCTATTTTATCATTTAATAGATTATAAGATTATTTATAATTGGCATTACAATTTCCTCATTTCATCATGGTCCATAATTCTTTCATAATCCATTACGTATCTTGAGGTGAATGTTTAAATGATTATGTGCATCTCAAGGAATTTAGTCACACACTATTGGACCAATCACATAGCAAGATTTTGATAGAACTTTAGAGACATTTGGACTACTCCATTAGGTTTAGAGCACCTAAGAAACTTACTTTTTTTTACCAGTAAAGAGTCATAGAAAACCTAGAAAGAGTAATCATTGTTATATTTCCAGTAGTGGGTCAATCTAGGATAACACTTGATGTTTTATTCTCTTTGGTAGTATGAGATTACCTTAGAGAGTAGTATAACATGAGATCCAAGAATGTCTCCCATTCTTTCCTGGCTAACATCTGTGTAAAGGCGGTCTTTGTATAGTGTAGAGATAGTCAAAACTCACAATGTATATTGTCTGATAGGCTTAGACGTGATGAATCTCTGCTAGGTTTCTAAGTGATAACTTAAAGTCTGTAGTCATCAAACGAATGACCAATGTAATTGGTTCAAGTATATGGAGGGATTTTAATGATTGGGAATTGCAAGACCTACAAGATTTAAAGACTCAGCTTGAGCATATTCATTGGGTGACGACAAAAGATGATGAGAGGAAGTGGACTCGTACTAAAGGTTTAAACTTCTTTGTTAGTTTGTTCGCCACAGGTATGTCAACTCTTACAATTCTTCTTTGCATTTCCTTTTCAAATTCATTTTGGGTTTGAAGGCCCCCTCAAAAGTGCATTTTTTTTCACTTGGCTAGCAACTCTTGACAAATTACCCACCCTTGATCATTTAATTAATCACGGTTTTGTGACTCCAAACTTTTGTTATCTCTGTAATTCGAATGGCGAGAGTGTGGATCATATTTGGATGCATTGTCATGTTCCGCACTCCATCGGTTACATTTTTTGGGGATATTCAAAGTTTTCAATGTACTTCCTTACTCATTGTTATCTATATTCCAAAGTTTGGACTGTTCTATGTTCATGGTGAGGGAAAATTCTTTGGGGGTTTCTTCCATTCACTACTACTTGGGGACTGGTTGGAAAGGAGCAGGAGAATCTTTAAAGAGGTGGCTACTTATTTTCATTATTTGGTTTTACATGTTCTGGTGCTGCTATATCTTTTGTGCAAGCTATGTCCGGAGTATGGGTGTATTTTTTGAGGACTTCGTTTTTAGATGGGAGTCACTTTGTAACAATTAGCTTTTTGCCTTCTTTCCATTGGTCATCCTGACCGCCAGTTGTATTTGTTTTTTTCCTTTCTTCTTTATAAATTTATATTTACAAAAAAAATGATTCAAGTATTTGAACCTTGGTCAACAACCAATTTGAGCCGGATAAATGGTCACCCAAATGTAGTAACAACGACCAGCCACAAAATTAGATAAGAACAGTGGGATTCAACACTGAGAGTAGTTTGGAATATCGATGTGTCATAGTCGAGGCCGTTGTATTGGTGCGTTCCTCAACACTCTTATCGATTGCCATTGACTATGCATGCAACATGTTGTTTACTAATTACTATAGTTATCTAGTAACAATGTCATTGCTTCCAAATTTGTGTTCAAGGTATGCACCATAACACTATTACAATGTTGCATTTGTATGATATTCATGAACTGGGAGGATGTCATTGTCATCATCCATGACATGATACCACAAGAGCTTGACGTACTCATTTGAAGACATTCAGTCATGCACAAAAAAGGCCATTCAAGAGACTGTCATGGTTAAGAAACGAGGGGAGGATTGAAAAAGGCACCGATCAAGCTAATAAATACAATTAGCTTTTGAGCAATAATAGAGGATATGGTCTTGGATATAATGAAAGGCAGAAAGAATTCGTGTTGGGGCAAGGCTTGGATGATGGATATTCAAAATTCAGATGTAGAAAAATAAAATATTTGGTCCTTTATAATGATAAAGAACCACAACCCATTGATGTAGAATGATGTAGGGTTGTTTGCAAGTGTCCCAAAACATCCACAACACAAAACCGTAGACATAGGATTAGACCAAAAATAGAAATCTCCCTCCAAGTTGGGATGTTTGATCAAAGCCTTGTCCAAACCGTTCATTTTGCTAGTATGTCCAAGTTGGGAAATGTTTGACATCCATGCTTCAACTCCCTAGGGGGAGTGCAATTAATTGTAATTTGGACCATATGTTGATTAAATATACAGTTCATAAATTTCTTGTTTCAGTAACACACAAAAATATGGTTAGCAACATTGGATAAAAGATTTGTAGCAAAATTTTCAAAGATATGAGTGTATTTTCCAAAAAAAAAAAAAAAAACCAATAGAAAATACTTTCTATGTCCAATAGAATTAGTAGAAAATTATTACAAAGTATTTCCCAAATAAATTTATTCCAGGCTTTTGAGGGATATCCTATAGTGGAGGACTTAATTGAAAAGACTGCATGGAATGTAGCTCTTTGTGATATTTTGAACTATTGGAGCATAGATGCAAATAATTTACTTTGCATATCTAGCATTAGTAGATTTTCAATAAAAAATAATGACATTAATGAGGCTAAACCTGATTCTATCTTGTGCTCAATGCAATCCATACAGAAAGAGGTAAAACTATATTGCTTTTGTTCTTGATAAATCCTTATTACCAGGTGGTGATTTGGAGGAACTAAATATTATTTTTCTGTGTAGAAGATCATATTAGGGTTTAGAAAAGAAAAGAAAAGAATGGAGAAAGTGAGAGCAATCGAACTTGACTCTCTTACTATGAACCATGGCATATATATATATATAAAACTAGAAAACAAAAGAAATTACACATGCCCTCATGACACATATATGAAATACCGATATATCTAACACTCCCCCTCAAGATAGAGAATATATATCATATAATCCCAGTTTTTTACACATAAAAGTAACTCTATCACTTCCAAACGACTTAGTAAACAAATCAACAAAGTTGATCTTCAGGCTTGACATACGTTCTAGCAATTACAGGATCAAAAGATTCTTACAAACAAAATGATAGTCCATCTCGATACGCTTCATTTGTTCGTGAAACATAGGATCAGAAGCTATATGCATGACTGCCTAGTTATCGCATAGAAGACTCAGAGGACTGTGAAACCAATCTTCTGGAAAAAATGTCTCAACCAAATAAGTTCACAAAAAATATAAGACATGGCTCTATATTCAACTTTTGTACTTGTTCTGACCACCACTGTTTGCTTCTTGCTTTTCCATGATACAAGATTATATCCTATAAAGGTACAATAACCTATGGAAGACCTCCTGTCTAAGGGAGAACTAGCCCAATAGGCATCTGTATATCTCTCAATCTGAGTAACCATTAGGCTTGTACAACAAACCGCGTCCTGGAGATCCCTTTAGGTACCTCATAATGCGCTGAACAGCTACCCAGTGAGGCATCCTAGGTATTTCCATAAACTGACTCACAATGCTAAAAGTATGTGAGATGTCTGATCTTATGATGGTTAGGTAATTAAACTTTCCAACTAACCTCCTATATCTGCTGGGATCATCAAACACATGTCCTTGTTCAGCTGTAAGTTTCAACTTCTGGTCCATGAGGGTACTCACGGGTTTGGACCCAAGTAACCCTGCCTCTTTTAACAAATCTAGCACATACTTCCTTTGAGAAAGACTAATACCATGACTTGAACGAGCTACCTCAATACCTAGAAAATACCTCAATTTTCCCAAGTCTTTGGTATGAATTATTGTTGAAGATAAGACTTCAACCTATGTATCCCATCGGCATCATTACCAGTCAAAACAATGTCATCATCATAGACTATCAGCAACACATACCCCTTTTCAATTTTCTGATGGAAAACTGAATGATCTGTCTGACACCACATCATCCAAAATGCAAGAACTGCATCACTGAACTTACCAGACCATGCTCGTGGAGATTGCTTCAAACCATATAGTGATTTCTAAAGCTTAAACACTTTCCCAGTCTTCGCCTAAGTAACAAACCCAAGTGGTTGCTCCATGTAAATCACCATGTAGTAAGAAACATTTAACATCTAACTGATACAAGGGTCAACCAGACATAGCAGCTAATGCAATCAACACTCGAACTGCAGTAATTTTCGCAATTGGAGAGAGTCTCAACATAGTCAACCCCATAAGTTTGTGTGTATCCCTTAGCAACTAACCGAACTTTCAATCTATCAATTGTGCCATCAGAATGAAATTTAATAACATAAACCCACCTCCAACAAACAACATGCTTCCTAGGAGGAAGATAAACAAGAGACCAAGTATCATTATGATGTAGAGCACCATCTCATCAACCAGACCAAGAATAAACACAGAAGAGACAATGGAGATAAAAGAAAACAATGAAGTATAAGAAACAAAATTAGAGATAGGGTGTCTAATAACACAAGAACGAGTACAGTTGCGAATATGGATTGGTAATTCACTAGAAGATAAAGAAACATACATTACTTAAACGGAATGAGGTACCGGTACATGAGGTAGAGATGGATCTTCAAACGACAAAAAAGTTGGTGCTGGTGGTATATTAGTAATCCTCCTATGATAAACTCGAAGTTGTGGAGGACTGAGTTCAGAAATAGGAACAAGAATATGTAAAGGAATACTCTCTAATGTAGCATCAACAGATGACCCAGTAGAGAAATATGGAGTATACTCGAAAAATGCAACATTAACACAAACAAAAGGATTGGTAATTTGGGAGTATAAGGCCAATTACCCTTTTGGGTACGAGAGTACCCAAGAAACACACATTTAAAACTCTTGAGATCTAACTTGTCACGACCAGGACTAAAATGATGAACAAAACAAACAGTTAATAACACGAAGAAGATGAAAAATAGGACGATCAGGAAATAAGATTTGATATGGAAAATAACCATTAAGGACAGCAATAGCCAATAAGCATAGCCTTGTTCCAATAATCTTTGGGAACCTTCATCTGAAACATTAAGGCACGAGCAACCTCAAGAAAGTAGTGGTTTTTACAATCAACTACCGCATTTGGTTGAGGGTATAACCAAGAAAAAATTCTTTTGCATTATCATAACGTAAAATGCATAAAAAAATATCAAATTGGGTTTGAATTTCCACATGAAACCACTAAAATATATTAAACAACTTGGAACGATCCTTTGTTAAAAATAACCAAGTCAACCTTGAATAGTCATCCACAAAAATAACTAAATATTTAAAGCCTAAATAAGTAGTGGGGGAAGGACCCCATACAACATTAAACGAAAATGATTGGACTCTTTATGACTCATTAAGTTGAAAAGACACTAGGTGGTGTTTGCTAAATTGACACGCTTCACAATTAAGTGTGAAGTCTTTATTTAAAGTAAGAACTAGACTCCGTAGAACGCAAGGAGAAGGATGACCAAGTTGACAATGCCATTGAAAGGTGCTAGAAGATGAATGAAGAGAAACTAGGACTGAAGCATTGTCAAGAAAATACAAACCATTTACTTCACGCCCGCCACCATCATCGTATTCGTCTTTAGATCCTGAAACACAAATTAAGAGGGAAAAACATCACTGAACAATCCAATTTCTTTGTAAGTTGACTAACAGAAAGAAGACTAAACAGAAATTTAGGAACACAAAATACTAAGGACAAAGAAAGACTAGGTTTGGGTTATGAAGTTCCTAACCCACCAACTTTTTAGAATGACCAATCAACTAATCTAATGTCGTGGTCATGAAGATCCCAATAAAAGTCAATAGTGTGGCCATCCTTACCACAATGGGTACATTTTCGGGTTCCACGACCTCCACATCTTCCCTAAATCTCTACTGCCACCTCTACCTCTATGATCACCACCATGTCCCCTACGACTACCACAATTGCTAAGAGTAACTAAAGCAAAGCGATCACTCATAGATTAGACACTATCTGATAGAATGGTTTTCTTTACCCTAGAGAAAACATTTGTCAAGGAAGAAAGATCAAGACTTCCTAAAATCTAAGACTTTACAGCAACATACTCTGATTGGAGGAATGAAAGAAGACGAATAACATTCATATCCTCTCTTTACTACTGTATTTGAAGTATACATTGGAAATAGATTGATATTGATTTAGTTCTTCACGCATACGCATTAATGAAGCGAAGATCTGATCTAGAGTTTTATCATCCTGTTGTAAGGAAAAATATTGTTGAGTGATCTCATAAATTTGTGTTATATTGTTAGATCCCGAATACATTTGCCTCACTAGTTCCCAAATCTCCTTCACAGTATTCAAAAACATAAAATTAACACTGATGTGCGGCTCCATACTATTCAACTACCAAATAACAATCTAAGAATCTTCTTGTTCCCATTCCTCAATGGCTTCTTCATTAAGAGAATTAGACTTCGCTTTTGTTAGATGAGATGTCTTACCCTTGGCATTCAAAAATATATCCACGGCCTTCAACCACTGTACGCAGTTACTTCCATTTAAGCCTATAGAAATCATTTGAGTTTAACCAAATTAGTAGATTTACCCAAGATAGTCTTTTGATCCATGATGAAACAACTGACTGCCCAAGAATCAATAAAATTGCTTTACAATTTTCACTACTTCCTGCACAAAATTAATTTGTTTTCGGATAGTTTCATGAACGAATTTCTATTAGTGGAAAATCTCCATGACACAAATTCCTTATAGCCAAGATTTGCGACAAACCTCTAAAAAATAGAGAGAAATCTATCCCAATGAAGTCGCATGTCCTAAAACTTCTCCAGATAAAATAGCAAAGCACCAAAATCCTTTTCCAGATAAAATTGCAAATCTCTAATACCTCTCAAGATGAAATCGCAGGGTACCTTGAAGGTCAGAAACACAATCTGAAACATAACCACCACACCGCACCACAACCAACCACTAATAACTTACGAAAATCCCTTGATATATGATCAAATTAGGGATATTTTCCACCCACAAAGACAAAATCCTCCTAACAGAGGATTTTAACCACTACAAGGATAATAGGTAAAAACTAGATAAAAAAATTTTGATTTATACTAAAAGAGAAAAAGAAGAAAAAAATGCAGAAGCAAAGAGAGAACCAAAATTTGATCACTAGAGAAGCTTTGATACCATGTAGAAGATCGGATTAGGGTTTAAAGAAGAGAAAAATGGAAAAAGTGGGGGGAGTCAAACTTGACTCTCTCACTATGAACCGTGGTATATACATAAAACTAGAAAACAAATCAAATTACACATGCCCGATATATCTAACATTCTGCATTATTTTATGTATTTTGAAAATCAAACTTTCACGCACAAAACAGAAACTGCTTTTAGCCAGCTCTGTTTAATCCCTCCACTTCTTTGAGTTAGTCTTTTTTATAGAAGGGATGAATTGATTCAGCTGGCAATTAATAGAAGGGAAAACTACTTTGGCTTACTTTGAAATTGTCTTTGCTCAAGCGGAGTGCTTTTAATGATTTGGTGCAACCATGCCCACTAAATTTTTGTCAAACAAAAGATTTCATGTATTTCGTGTAAAGAAAACCATGTAAATACATATAGATTATAGACAATATAACATGATTAGAGGGACTTTAATCACCCTTCTAGAGGCATAACCAACTATATACCATCAAAAAGAATAACCAATGCAAACAAGCAAGGGAAGAAAAATAAAAAGATGTTAACAATACGCACATAAGAAAGCGATGAACAAAAAAATATCACCTTTGCATGGCAGATCTTGGTTATTGCCTCAACATGAAGGTCCTGCAGTTCATCAAGAACATTGGTTTCTACGCCAAAAAGATCTTCACCCTGACACAAACAGGAAGAACATGTGTTTTAATTTGTTCTTTAATCGTTTTACTTAAGGTAAGCTAAGATCAAACCAACAACCTCATGGCTGTGATGCAATATGTCTGTTTTTTTTTCAATTGTTTGGTTTGGCCAACGTGTTTTGTCCTATATGCGTTAGAAGTCTCAAAATGGGATAGTTTTTGTGAGGATGATCTCTATGGTGAGGAGATCATCCCCACAAAAAAATCAGCTGATTCCAAAACTTCTAACCCCATCAAAAGTGATTTACAAAAAAATTGACGGTCCACGATTCTTCAACTTGTAAACTGGGGTTAGAAATTTTGGAATGGGCTCATTTTTTGTGAGGATGAGCTCCTCACCATAGAGATCATCCTCACAAAAAAATCAGCCCATTCCGAGACTTCTAACCCATATAGGACGAAACACGTTGGCCACTTAGTTGGCTTTTAATCCTGATCCTATATTTAAAATATCAAGGCTTTTTACCCAGCTCTACATGCCCTACATAGAGATGAGTTGAAGGCTGTTTCTTTATTGGCAAGGATGATCTCCATGATCATGAGATCATCTTTACCAACAAAACAGCCTTCAACTCATCTCTATGTAGGGCATGCAAAGCTTTGTAAAAAGCCTTGTATAATGTATATATTATACAAGGCTTTTTACCCAGATCTGCATGCCCTACATAGAGATGAGTTGAAGGCTGTTTCTTGGCAAGGATGACCTCCATGATCATGAGATCATCTTTACCAAAAACCATCCCTTGACTCATCTCCATGTAGCTCCCACAGATCTGCACAAAATTCATGTATTATGTATGTGAGTCGATTCCAATATTTGTACTCTGGTTTCTAGGGGCCACATGAAACTCGTGTTGGATGATCCAACCATATCGTAAGTCATCCTCATCAAGACTATCATCATTGCTGATTTCAAACCAGATTTTTCAATTTCTAGTAAAAAAAATTTATGAGGTTAGGAATGTCAAAACAAATTGATTTTTTGCGAGGAAGATCACCAGAATATGGAGAACTAATGTATGCACTCGACATGAAATCCATGTGATGCCCACAAGGAGTAAGAACAAGAAGTATATACTAACTCTATATATATTGTGTGTTTTCTTTCTTTGGAGTAAAACAACATTAATCGAGAATCTTTTTTTGTAGATGATGTGATGCTCCAAAAGAATCTTGTTTTCCATAAAATAAATAAATAAATAAATAAGAAAGAAGAAATAACACAAACATATGAAGATAGTGAAAGCAGCAGACAGTTACAGGCATGACTCAAAAGTGTGTACCTTCAATCTGGAAATAATTCTCTCCAGTTCTTTGCACTTTCTCTTTTCTTGTTCGTAGCAAACTCTTGCTTCTTCCAATGTAGTCAATTCATCCATGTTCTCACAAATTTCATCAGCTTTAAACATTTTACTTAAGTGAAGATCATGCAAAGGAAAGCCATCTCTTACTATATCGGAAGAATGCACCCTCTCAACAAGTGAAGATTCCTCAGAACAACCAGTCTTCCTCATCTTTGCAACAACCATCCACATGTTAGCCAGCTCATTTTCTAATTCTTCTTCACGCCGTTTTGCTTCTTCCAGTCTTTTTTGAAGCTCACCTTCTCTTTGATCTCTCTTAGATAACTCCGCCTCCAAAGAAGCTTCCCTCTGGTCCTTCTTCCCATGAAATGAGGGGTGCCTTTGGCAACAATTAGCTATGCAATGAGCTGATGATTCTTTCTCTGAAACCAACTTTGCATTTTCATATGAAAGTTTGGTTACTTCTTCAGCCAAATTTCTAAGCTCAACTGCTGCAGCTGCAGCCAACTCCTTGGCATAAGAGGCTTCTTCTGCCAACTGTTGCCTGTGAATTTCAAGTCCACCCTTTTCGTCAGTAAGTCTCACCTTCTCTTGCTTCAGTTTCTCTATCTCAGCAGCCTAAATCAGGACCAATACAATAAATACACATGTTGCCAACATTCAATAAAAAACCATGTAACCCGCCAATCTATCTACACTGATTATTAGATATCAAAAAGAAAATTAATAGATGCACTTTCGAAGGGAGGGAGCTTCAATTACAACATTTAATCTTATCCTCTTGGGCTTGCTGTTTTTCTGGGGGAAGGCGTTCAAGGAGTTTAAGGGGACTTTTTTTGAGGATTTTATTGTTCGTTGGGACTTTATTTGTAATTTGGAGTCGAACTAAGGGTTTTTTTCTTTTTCACCTCGACCCCGTTTTCTTTTCAATGAAATTTAACTTATCAAAAAAAAAAAATTAATAACTTGATGAGTTACTACTGCAAACAAGGTCAACAAGGAAAGTTAAGCAACTAACTTGCATAAGAACTTGAGAATTCAAAGGCAGGTCACAATTACATCCTTTGGAGTCTTCTTGTGAGAATATTCCATTCAAGCTCATAACACTTGTGGGTGTATTTCCATCAACATAAGGTTTTTCGCACAAACCAATACCATCCTTCCATCTATCATTTTCTTCAGATGGCTCAACAGAACGGTTCCTGGGTTCAGTAGCATTGTCTGCAAGGATAGAGCTTTTATCTACTAAAGAATCCATTTGTTGCCGAAGCAAAAGAATAGTTTCCTGCATCTCAGCATTCTCAGATATCTAACACAAATCGAAAAATATTGTCAGTATATTCTATCTATGAGTCTGCAGGAAAGAGAAACAAACAACCTTGGTAGAACTTCACCTTCATCTGCAGCTGCTCTTGAAGGATTCTATTATCCGCTGACCTAATCTTTAGAACACATACCATAAAAAAGTGAACAAAAATAAAATATTATTAACTTTTAATCTTTGATCAAATAATGCGAAACAACCAAGTAAATATGATTAACAAACCTCAAGTTCAAAAGTTTTTTCATTTAATTGAGTAGCAAGCTTTGACAAAGCCTGCAGGAGCATAATTTATTTATTAGAGACTGGATTCAAGAGAGTGATAACATAAAGAGAGTAAATTATTAGCCACGGCTCACAGTAATAATATAATTGTTCAAAACTCACATGGTGACTGCCCCAAGCAGACTCCGACATGAGAAAAGTTTTTCGTTTACTCAAGACTTCATTTTGCAATCGATACTAACGTCTTGAACATTGAAAAGAACGTCCAAGCATGAAGTACTAAAGGCAAATATTAAAAAAAAAGAGTTTCTATTGTCTCACCAACTTTTACTAATGCCACCCCAAGATGTATGCTACTTCTTTGGTGATTTAAATATGAATTGGGGTGGCATTAGCAAGAGTTGGTGTGGCAATAGAATCTCTAAAAAAATGACTCTTAAGTAGTATAAAAGGGCAAATATAAATAACACCATCTACACAATCACTGAAACTTTCTGTTATCTGAAAATTTTATTTTCTAAAAAAAATGTGTTCCTTATAAAAGGTTGAGAACTACCAGTTCCACCAGACATTGAACTCCTTACCTGAGACATTTCATTGTTATTTGATGTATGTCGATTAGTATCAATTGAACCAATCATCCGTTGTTCAAGTACACGCATTTGAAGCTTTTTTCACTGATTTCATCCTTGAGCTTCAGCATTTGTTCCTATCATAACAAACATAGTCATCAACAAATATCCTATCATTCAGACATAGCTTTACTTGTGAAGAAATTTAAGTGGTAGCTCATATGCCTGAATATGTGAATCTTGAGGGTTGCTGATTGCTTGTTCCGACACTCTTTTCAAAGAACTAGTGCACAATGCTACTTCCCCGGCTAGCATTTTCATCTGCTCACGGAGCAAATCCACTTGATCTGTAATAGTGGTTCCAGTCTGCCAAATAAGTCACTCACTGATTAATCGTCACGTATACATCTTTTGTATTTGTATGTTGGATACCGTCAAATTTACTGAAATTTATTGCCAGGTTCAAGTCATCCAGCCCACGTATGTTGTCATATTCAAGGAAATGATTGGCCAAACCTATGTTACCTGATTCGTTGGTTCACTTAGTTCGAATTTGGGTTTGCGGTGATAAATTTTGGGGTCCAATTCAAAACCAATTGGCAATGAGTGGAGAGGCCCAGGAGTTTATAAGGAGAGAGACAAGGCAATTTGTGTTCGGTGTGGGACTAAACTCAACACGCGGCTCATGGTTCTCTACTTGAGAATGAACCCAGTTTGTAGGGGTAGACAGAGATGAGGGTATTTGAAATGAAAAAGAGAATGAAGATGGCAGATTTTTGAAAGAATAAATCAAGTTTTTTATATTTACAGGTTGAAGATGAGGGGATTTAGTCATTTTTCATCAATTTATTAATAAAGACCAAGGTCAAAGGAGTATGCTATCAATTTGAAAATTTAGGGGGATATCTAAATATTATCAACATGTAGAGAGGGTGTAAAAAAATTAAAGCAAAATTCAGAAATTCGGTTGATTCGCTGCATTTCATGAACCTATAACGAATTGTACCGTGAACTGGTTCGATTCGAACTGTTTCGCGGTTTGGTACCTCAACAACGAATTGGGTAACCCTAAGCCAAACAGTAAATGCAGAGGAAATATGCCCCAATCATGAAGTTCTAGTCTAATGGTTCGATCAGGCAATTGATCAGTTGTGAGGAAATTCAATTATCACCAGAAAAGGGGGTGACAAAATCATAATGAGGAAAATAAAGCTGATAAAATCCTCCTTAACAACAACCAAAAGTAGATGAGAAAAGTACTAACTATACAGTTTTTAAGGCTATTTTTCTTTAGTAAATAATAGCACGGAATGGTATTTGTCTTTTCTTGATCACTACGCAGGACATCCTATTCTTGGATTCCTATGGCACATCATTTCGTCAAAAGAAACCCCATAACAATTAAAATATTCTTTTACTGGTTAGAGGCATCAGCATGCATGATGCATTAGAATTAGGTAAAGTTTAAAATATTTTAAGGGAATGAATTAACCGGGACATTGTTTCAATTATAAAAAATTACTCACTGGCATTTAGGACCAGGTGGTATTCCTATAGAAATATGAAATGCATGAGAAGTATTGGATTGTCCAGGCTAACAAAGTTATCTCACAATATTTTGATGACTAAAAGACAGTTGAATAAAAGGAGAAAAAAAATATCATAGTACTCCTATATAAGATTAAAGGAGGCATGCAAAAAAATATATATATATTTAGGAATCAAACTTATAGGACACATAATGAAAAATTATGGGAAACAATGATGGGCCTAAGATTCAGACAAAAAAATAAATATAAGAACCAATTTAGTTTTATACCATGGATATGAACCACCGAGGCAATTTGTCTGCTAACAGAAATGATGGAAAAGCACAAAAAAGGGAGGGATGATATGCATATGTTTCAATTAACATAGAAAAAACATATGACTACGCACCTAAAGTGTTCACTTTACCTATATAAAAAAAATTACCTAAAGAGTTAAGTTGGCAGGCATAGGGAAAGAACTGGATCACAAATGGATATATTGACATGCTTAAACTTGCAAAAAGCTGTTCTTTTTTATTGGTAGAGTAGATTGAAACCAAATTTAAGGTTTACTTCCAATTTCAAGATACTGATTGAAGGCCTCAATCAAAACTGTTTTTACTATTTATTTTATAGTTGAAAGCAATAAAATTTTGGAGCTGTAAATGCATTAGAACAACGATGTATTTATAGTGGATGTTGTGTGCCCAGTTTTTTATTCATCTAAGTCTTGCTCTAAATGTCCATGATTGTGTATAAATGAATACTGTGTTTGATATATTAGATGACCTATATCTTAGCCAATGCTTTCTGGCTTCAATAAACAAATCATTTTTACATTCAAATTTATTTTTACAAAGTTATTTGAATTTCCCAAATGTTATAAATCCCTCAAAAACAGGACTTGTAAATTAGAAACATAAAAAATAAAAAAATATTTTTTTTTTTTATAAGCCAAAGATCTTTATTGAAATAAACACAGTTCAGATGACCATAAAACTATACAAAAACTGAAAAAGAAAAACGACAGATACACCCAAATTACATCCCAATGCTGCACACGCAGCCCCACTTCATTACAAAATCTTCAAAGAAGACCCTATTTGACTCTTGAACACCCTATTCCAAAGAAAAATAGACCCCAAAGTTGAGAATAAAACTCCTTGCAGGGAGGATTCCTTTCCCTCAAAAGTCCAAAGTTCTCTCTCTTTCCATATCTCCTAACAAATCGTGCAAGGCGTCAAACTCCAAAGTTTACTCTTGAAGGCCAAAAAACCCACTCCAATGACTAACCATTCAACTACTAAATCCCGAAAGGACTTCGGGGCACACCAAGAAATGCCAAAGAAACCCAAGAAGCGTGACCAAATCTCTAAAGCCACCTTGCAATGGAGAAGGATATGATCCATAGACTCGCCATCCTCCTTACAAAGGACCAGAAATTAACCGAGATAACTCCTCTCTTCATAACATTGTCCAAAGTTTAAAAAAAAAAAAATCCCCAAAGAGGAAACCCACACAAAGAAAACCACTTTTGAAGGGACTTTCAAGCCCGCACCTCCACCATAGGGAAGCATTGAACTTGCAAACCTACCAACTTGCAATAAAAGGACTTGATAGAACACATTCCCCTCTTTCTCGGATCCCATATGCACGAATCCTCCTCCAAGAAAGAGATAGCCACAAAATCTACAGCAAAGATAAAAATAGCCAACAAATCCAATTCCCAATCATAAAAATTTCTTCTAAACCCAAAATCCCACATCACACTTGAGCCCAGCCTAGACACGAAAAAAGAAAACTGCTCCCTTTTCCATAGATAGCTCAAAAAGACTTGGGAATTGATCCTTAAAGGCGCCAACCCACACCAACGATCCTCCCAAAACCTCACTCTCAACCAATTTCCAAGCTTAAAACTGACGAGAACCTTGAACAGATGAAGAATGTGTAGGATGCCTTTCCAAACTCCACAACTAAAAGACTGTCGCGAACACCCACTAACCCAACTCGAAGGCCCTTTATCAAACTTCTCTGCAATGACTGACCTCCAAGGCTATCCCGATTGGTTCCAAATCTCCACAACCACTTGCCTAGGAGAGCTTGATTCATTTTCTTTAAGTTCCTCACCCATACCCCCCAACCTTCTTTGGGAGGCGCACACACTTCCAGTTAATCAAATGAAACTTCTTACTTCCCTCTTTATCATGCCAAAGAAAGTTCCTAAACAACTTACTCAACCATTTGTCCACTACAATTGGCATTGTAAGGAGAGATAAATAGTAAATTGGGATGCCAACCAAGGTGCTCTTCAAAAGAGTTAACTCCCCCCCCCCCCCCCCGACAAGTATTGTGATTTCCAAGTAGAGAACCTTCATCCCATTCTTTCCAATACAGTATCCCAAATAGCCTTACTAGAAGAAGTCGCGCCCAAATGAAGACCTAAATATGATGAAGGAAAACAACCCGCTTGGCACCCCAACGAAGCCCCGAGTAAATCAATATATCTACTCTTCCAATCGCAAACACTATGATTTTTTGTAAATTCAAGGGGATCTAACGCAAGACAATAAATCTTACCCTATGATGATAAATCTGAGATCAGACTGAATTAAGATAAACAATGCAAATATAAATCATTAGCTCATACATTCATGAATATGCAAGAGAATCCAAGCGATAATCAAAATAGTCATAAGGTTCGTCACAATCCCACAATAGCTATTCAAGTACTAATAATAGGTTCCAATGGAAGACAAGTCCTCCTCTAGCCTAAGGTTTCAGTTAGATGTTCAAAACAAATTTCTAAGCTCAATTTTAATGCAAAATAGCCAAATAAGTGGTGTTAATTTATGGTGGCAGCAAGTTAACAATGTTTGGAAAAATTGCAGACTAAAAAAAAAAATGAAGGTGATTAGTTGTGGGATTTAGAATGTGCAATCAGAGGAAATCTCGTATTGCATTTCCATATTTAGCAGATTTTGTTAGTTTCCAAATAAAGAAGGACGATAATTAATATCCAAATCTCCAATATTTATGGCTTAATTGGTTTCTATTTCTACTCCCTAGAATCAAGGAGTTGAGTTACCTAATTGTGTTGGTATCCTCTCATATTTATTTTTGTAACCTTGCCTATCTAAAAACAACAATGTGAGAAGAATTTTCTCTCATATTTTCTATATGGTATTAGAGCAACCTCTGAATCTCCAAGAATTCCGATGACGGTCAAATACAGGATGGCCACTAATAAGAGTAGCACCTCCGACACCTCTTTCGGCCCTCAACAGATTTCTCACATCGGTCATGGCGGATCTAAAAGTCTCACGTTTCCAATAACTGGACACAAACTGAATGGACATTACCTTCAATGGGATCAATTGGTGATGATGTTCGTATTAGAGAAAGGAAAAGATAACTACCTCACAGGCGCTGTTGTACCCCCACGAAAGGAAGACCCAAAATTCTGAACCTGGAGATCTGAAAATAACATGGTAATGTCGTGATTGATTAATACCATGGACAATGAAATTGGGCAGAATTTCATGTTCTATGGAACCGCAAAAGAAGTCTAGGATGCAGCGAAGGAAACGTACTTCGACAACGACAATACGACAAAACTACTGGAGATTAAAAGTAGCTTCCATGATTTGCGGCAAGGTGATCTCTCCGTCACCCAATACTATAATACTCTTACCCGTTTTTGGCAACAATTGGATGTCTTCGAAGAACTTGACTATGATTGCACGGGATATGCGGCCAATTACAGGAAAATAGTCGAGAAGAAGAATCTCAAAATTCTTACTTGGTCTAAACAAAAACCTTGATGAAATCAGGAGGAGAGTGTTTGGGATGAGGCCTTCGCCCTCAATCCGAGAAGCTTTTCAGAGGTGCGTTGAGAAGAAAACAGGAAGATCATGAGGGGAAATCAAAGCACTCCAAACGCTGCAAATATTCCAGAAAGTTAGGCTTTTGCAACTCATGGAATAAATCCAACTAGTGACAATCAAACTTGCAAAAGGCAGGCATCGGTGTGATCGCTGTCACAAGGCTGGACATACCAAAGAGACTTGCTGGAAAATTCATGGGAAGCCCGCCTACTGGAAACCAAATAAACCATCTCAGGACAAAAAAGACCATGGTTTTGCAACCATTACAGATGACCAACCAACAACCGAAATTGCACCATTCAGCAAAGAACAGATTGAGATGTTGCAGAAGATTTTCAACCAACTTTAGTCAAGCCCGACAGCACTAATCATCAGCACAGGTTCAGTAGCACAAAAAGGTACATTCCTAAGTGCTCTAGGAGCCAAAACCGAGAATCTAACTTCATGGATTATTGACTCTAGAGCATCTGATCACATGACTGGGGATGCTTTTTTATTCCAAAAATGCAACCCGTATTCTGAAAAATACAAAGTGAGAATAGCAGATGGTTCCCTAGCTACTATGACTAGTATTGGGTCAATTAGCATCTCAAAGACTCTAGTTTTAAATTCGGAGTTGTTGGTTCCTAATCTGACTTGTAACCTTTTATCCATTAGCAAAATTACTAGAGATATGAATTGTGTTGCTAAATTCTTTCCCACTCATTGTAAATTTCAGGACTTGGATTCAATGAGGACGATTGGCAATGCTAAGGAAAATGAAGGGCTCTACCTCCAAAAGAGTGATAAAAACTTGGGAAACAATCTCGAAGTGTTCATTGCAGAGAGTCAGTATGTTAGAAATTCTAACTCTGTTTCAGTTTCCAATAACGAAAGTGCAAAATTCTATATTTATTTATAAATAAATAAATTTATAAATAAAAACTGAAATCTAATGATTTAAAATAAATCTTTTAGAATATTGGTTCTATTGTGTTTCATTTTGGTTTTTTTTTTTTAAACGAAACAATGGAACAAACAAGACTTCAAACCTTGAGTACAACATTGACAATTTTAACTGAATAACATTAGTTTTCATGACCAACTACACTATGGATAAATCTCAAAGACCAAATGCACTTCACGCAAAATATATAACTGAATAAGGTAGCAAATGAAATGAAAGAGAATGCAGCCTAATTTCATGATATTAATTTGGAGAGAAAAAAAAATAAATGTTAATTTATATCAGTATAAAGGAAAAAATTATTAGTATCTAAAAGTTCTCTCTCACCGGCGGTAAACGACGTCCTCTGGTAGTTGCACTAAACAAGTCACCTGCTTGGGTTCTTTCTGGAATGATTCAATTGCAAGATCATCAGCCCTTATACTTACTGATTTTCTTCGCCCCTCCTTCATGTCTGATAATAAAATTTTATGCCGTGATGACTGTGAACTAGATACGGGTGACCCGCTCACAGAGCTCTCACTATCAGCAGAAGTTGATACCGCAAGGAGCTCTGGCTTCTGTGCAAAAATAACATTGAATATTAAAGATCAACATATTTCGAGCGGAGAAAAGATATCAATTAAATTGTCCAAAAAGAGCGCAACGCCAGCATGGAAGGAAAAAAAAAATCAAGCTTCATTACAAGAATATTATGTAAACAAATTACCCATTTCAAGCTAAAGAACGTAAAATAATTTGATTCTTTATCATCAATACAAAGGTGTAGAGTTGTATACAATACTATAATGATACACAAAATTAGGGAGTAGAATTTGCTATTCATGGGAATGATCTATTTACACAAAGTCATTAAGCTCATTCACATTTTTCAGTTGACAAACAAATCTCTGACTCCTAACCTTGTCAATTGCACGTGTAGCTCTCTAAGGAACTTCCACTCATTTGCATTCAATGTATCTCCTTCAAACTTCAACACTCCATTTTAGTGTGATCCTGGAAAGTTAAGATATTGAAATAGAGTTTGACCTCCCCTTTTCCAAAGTCCATCACACAAACTAAGTTGATGCAAAATTGGGAAAATTAACCTAATATGATGAATATACCAACAGTAAATTATCAAAGGCAGCATAAATTATAAACCAACACTAATCCACCATAAATCAAGATAGAAAGTCTAGCAATTGATTAAAATTCTAGGCCAATTACAATTATGCAATACCAAACCTCAAATAATGATTTGTAGGTTACCAATTGAAATTAGGAATTGATCCCATTCATGGATTTTGATAACTAGCCCCAGTGAGATGCAAAGAGAGCTACATGCATGGAAGAAGCAGTTGACTTTAAGCAATAGTTGTGCCGAGTCTGTTATCAAGGCATTACAACTATTTGAACAAAATTCTGTCCATGACAGATTCCAAGCTTAGGTCATGATTCGGTGGGTGGCAATGAGACAGCTCAAGGTGGAACGTAAGATGTTCGAGATCAAAGAGGTACGGATTCAGAACGGTAGAGGTGTTGAGATAAAGGAGAAGGGAGAAGATTCGAGTCAGTTATTCAGCTTAAAGAAGATGAAGCATTAGGGGTAGCTTCCCATCTAGACGGTGTGAGAGGTTCTTCGAAGAATCTATGGGCTAAGTTCGCCAAGGAAGGTAGAATTTTTTATATTCAGGGGGACCAGAATGCATATGGAAGGTTCATGAAGCTTCAACAATTTTCAGATAAGATTCATTCGACGGCACTCATGTACCCGGAAGGCATAGGAGGAAAGGGCTGGGGTGAAGTAGGGCTCTCTCTAAGAATGTTGGTAGATCCAGAGGAGGGAATGAAAGCTCCGGTGGAAAGTAAGGGGTCAGGTAAATCATGGGCTGAGGTTGCACATAATCCCAGGTAGATAAACTTAAGGCTCCATGTTCAGAAGTGGAGGCGGGTTCCTGTTTTAGGGGTAAGAGCAAACCCCAAATTGGCAGAGCTTTCGAAAAGTGGAGATGGGCCTATATCTGTAAAACCGACTCTGTGAAGGTAGACTGGGAAGGTCTTCTTTCAAACATCAAGCGAGATCTAAAGCAGCCAACGGCGGTAAAGTTGTTAACCTGGGAAGCCTCCACATCTATTTTGATGCTGGGAAGCAAGTCAGAGTTTATGAGGGTGAACTCTAGAAGAATGATTGTCGTGGGTGATACTTCTTTCCACATAAGACCCTGGTTCGCGGGCTGCAACATCCTAATGCTGGATTGGAAAATGGGGGGTCTTGGATTCAAGTTAGGGGTTTACCTTTTCATTTATGGAATAATCATGTTTACAGAAAGATCGGAGCCCATCTGGGAGGTCTCTTGGATGTGGAGTCGACTACGCTCCGACGTGCGAGGTTGGATTGTGTGAGATTGAAGGTTAGGGTTTTCTCCATGGAGAATGCCACGTAGTCTTGACCTTTGGTTCGAAGGATTCAAATACTCGTTGGGGGTCGAGGAAGAAGGCGAAGAAGACGAGAGGAAAAAGGCAGGGGTGTCAAATTCCTCAGTGGTGTGCGAGTGTGGTGCAGTAAACGGAGCTGGATTTTCCAACGAGAAAGGTAACTAGGCGGAGGAAGAGGCGGGACAGAAGAAAGGCCCTGGAGATATTATTTCAGGCCTGGATCTAACGACTCCAAGGGAAGGTTGCGTGAGGAAGAAGCTATCTCAGGTCTTGACAGACAGGCTGAGTCCATGCAATGTAACACGTGGCAAGTGTGGTAATCGATAGAAACCACGTCGATGGGAGAAGGACCAGCTTCGTATGGTTTAGCTACTGGCTAAAGTAGCAGCAAATTTGAAATATAGGAAATGGTTACGTAAGGTTGGGGCAGTGGAGTGTTGTGAGCCCAAATTTTCAGGACTTGGGGTCTATGGACTCAGGCGTCCAGTAAGAGGATGGGTTGTTGTTTAGTGTAGCCCATTGTGAGGGTGTTGTTGGGGTGGGTAGTGTGGCCTTAGGTGATGCTGCAGAATCCAATTAGGTTGGGCTAGGTGACGATATCCATGGTGGAACAATAGGGCAATTAATTGGGCTAAACACCGAGCCCATTGTGACAATTTAGGGCTGGACAACAATGAGTCGTGGGTTAAAAGCTCAGTATCTAGTCGGGCGGACCTAAATAAGAATGGAAAGTGCAAGCCCAAAGGGAAGTCGAGGTCGGTTGGGCTGAGAGTTAAGGTCCATCTTCTTTTCCATCGAAACAGAGCTTACAAGAGGAGGTTCAGCTATAGGCGAACAGTGACAGCAGGTCTATCGCCTTTTTCATTTGGGTCATATTCGACGGAGATCGTGATGGATTAGAATAGCGAAATTTCTCGGGACAGCGTAACGGGGCCTAAGAATGGGAGGACTTCTAATACTGTAATAATTCCAAGTTCGGAGAGCAAGATACAGGGATTTCTTGGGAGTGAGATAAGAGAGGTTGGGCAGGATTGTCTAGACGAAGGAGTTATGGGTAGGAATAATCAGAGATGCGGTGATTTGGCTTCAATGGTAGGAGACGGGCTATTCAAAGGTTGCAATCTGGGTGGCCGACAAGGAAAGGTTTGGGATCAGTGTGTTTCGCCTTACCCCTTTTCCTTGGAGGTTACAACAAGCTCTAGAGTAGAAGCAGCAAAGGAGCAACTCAAGGTTCATCTTTCGGCTGGGAGGTGGGGCGTGGGTATTGGGTCAAGGGGAACTTTTTTATTGTTGTGGCGGAAAACTTAGGAAAAGCATGGACCCCTTGGATTAGTATTTCCTCGTCCTATCTGAGAGATTTCAGTGGGGCAAGATGCATGGGTAGTAAGATCCCATCTTGTAGAAGGGGTAAATTTATAATTGGTCAAAAAAGCAGTGGTGCAATAAACAGTTGGGAGGGGATAAAGGGCTTTTCGACGGGTCTGATAAGGAGATGACAGTTTCTGGATTAATGCAAGGACATAGGGATACTCATACAAAGTTACTAACGTCAAAGTCGGGGTTTGACAGCAAAGAGTATCAAACGAGATTAAGGAACTTAACAGAACAGATTTTGGCGAATCTGTTGGAAACCGGATTGAAAGTAGGTATGTCCATCAGGAATGAAGGTGGTGTGTCTCAATTGCTTGTTAATGTAGCACTGAAAACTAGCAAGGGGGTGGAGTGTTGTATGCAGAAGGTGGTGGGACATTGGCCTCTTTCGGGGGCTGGGCCCTCGTACAGTGGGGAAGGGGGGATGATGCCAAGAGATCGATTTTAGTATGAATTTTCCAGGTTGAAGATCACGAGACACTTATCGTGCTGCGATACTATGGTAAAGGAAAGAAATAAAAGACTGATGAGGGAAATTATCCAACTGAAGAGATCGGTGCAAGATTTTCCACTTACAGGAAAAAACGGGAG
This sequence comes from Akebia trifoliata, assembly GCF_017979445.1. NCBI lineage: Eukaryota > Viridiplantae > Streptophyta > Magnoliopsida > Ranunculales > Lardizabalaceae > Akebia > Akebia trifoliata. Next base: position 19,671,893 of record NC_141376.1, read on the forward strand.
GAGAGCCGGGAGGCGCTTAGTCGATTTAAATGTCGATTAGGATCTTGTATTGGAACGTCAGGGGGCTGAACGCAGCCTTGAAAAGAGCAGCAATCAAAGCTTTCCTTCATCATCATAAGTCAAATTTAGTGGTCCTGCAAGAATCTAAGCTAGATATAGTGGATGACAGGGTGGTCAGGGAGATTTGGGGGATTCGAGCAGTTGGGTGGTGTGCTCTCCCTTCTTGGGGGGCATCGGGTGTCATCATTGTTTTGTGGAATAGGAAGGTGGTGGTGGTGGAGGATAACCTCATCGGGGAGTTTTCGGTGTCAGTTTTATGCAGGTTGATTGGAGAGGATTTTACATGGGTGTTTTCAGGGGTGTATGGTCCAACTTTAGAGAGAGAGAGAGAGAAGTCACTTTTGGAAAGAATTAGATGACATCAGGGCCGTTGGGATAAACTGTGGGTGTTGGGGGGAGACTTTAATGTCATTTGATTTTCGTTCGAAAAAAGTGGGGGGTCAAGAGTCACGTCGAAGATGTGCAAATTCTCAGAGTTTATTGACCGGAATGCGTTAATTGATTTGTCGCTGTGTGGGGGAAGGTTCACATGGTCTAATAATCAGAAAAATCTTACGCTTAGCAGATTAGACCGTTTTCTTGTTTCGTAGGAGTGGGTAGAACATTTCGGCAGACATACTCAAGACAAATGGCCAAATCTGTGTCAAATCATTGTCCTATTTCGCTATTGGCAAGGGTGTCTAGGAATCGGCCTACGCCTTTTCGTTTTGAGAACATGTAGTTGGAGCATCAAGGATTTGGGGAGATGATTAGTATCTGGTGGAGTGAACTCTCGTTTGATGGTAGACCAGGAAAAAATTTGAGGTTAAAGCTGAAGGCTATCAAAGAAAAGTTGAAAATCTGGAATAAAGAAACATTTGGGTCTGTGCATGATAGGAAAAGTGTTGCGTTGCTAGAGTTGCAAGAGATTGAAGCCAAAGAGGAGAGAGGAGGTTTGGGCGACAAGGAACGACTAAGACGAGTAGATCTTAAGTTAAATCTCAAAGAACAGCTGCCATGGAGGAAATATGTTAGAAACAAAAGTCGAGAGTGCGGTGGCTTAAGGAAGGCGACAGAAATACATCTTTTTTCCATCGCATGGCGAATTTTAATACTCAGGTTAACTTTATCTCAAAGCTGAAAGTGAATGATTCTTGGAAGGTAGGTGAAGAGGAGGTGTCCGAGGGGGTGGTGCAATTCTACAAGAATCTGTACTCAGAAGAGTTTGTGGATAGGCCGACTTTAAATTCTTTACAGTTTGATAGCATTTCCCTAAACCAACAGAGGTGGCTCGAAAGACCATTTGATGTAGATGAGGTCTGGGGAGTGGTGTGTGGTTTGGCTAGTGATAAGGCACCGAGGCCGGATGGGTTTTCTTTAGGTTTCTTCAAAGCATGTTGAGAGATAGTGAGAGATGACATGATGGCGACTACAAAGGATTTCTATAGGGAAAGCTATTTAGATTTGGGTTCTAATTGTACTTTTATCACTCTTATACCCAAGGTGTTGGGTACGGAAGATATCACGGACCTTAAACCGATAAGCCTGGTAAGCTCAATTTATAAAATCATTTCGAAGGTTTTGGCTACTAGGCTCAAGACAGTGCTAAGTAATATCATTGGTCCGGCTCAAGGAGCTTTTGTATCAGGGAGATAAATCTTGGATGGGGTCCTTATAACGAATGAATGCATTGACTCGAGGAAAAAGCGAAAATTCCAAGGTTAGTTTGTAAAGTTGATCTAGAGAAAGCCTATGATCATGTCAAATGGAATCTGGTGAAGTATCTGTTGAGGATGGGGTTCGACGAAAAGTGGGTTAGATGGGTCATGAAGTGCATTTCAACTTCTACGTTTTCGATCTTGGTGAATGGATCTTCAAATGGGTACTTTAGAAGTTCAAGGGATCTTCGTCAAGGAGATCCGCTGTCACCTTTTTTGTTTTTGATAGTCATGGAGGCCTTGGGTAGGATGCTATCCAAGGTGGTGGCTGAGGGGGAGATATCTGGTTATTCTACCAAGGTGGGAGGACATGTGGTGTCCCACGTACAGTTTGCAGACCATACCTTGATTTTTTTGGATTACCAACCGAGACAGTTAAACTTCTTAAGTGGTATTCTTGGGTGTTTCGAGGCAATCTCAGGTATTCCGGTTAATCTTCGCAAGTGCAAAGTATATGCGGTAAGTGAGGTAGAAGGTTTGGAGGTAGCAACGGCATCAATCGGGTTCTAGAAAAGGGTCCTTCCATCTACATAGTTGGGGCTCCCGATGGGGATGGGATACACTAGCAAAGACATTTGGGAGCCAGTGATCGAAAGAATGAGAAAGAGACTTAGCACCTGGAAAGCGAAGCTGTTATCGAAAGGTGGCAAGGTTACCCTTATTAAAAGTGCTTTGGCTAGTATTCCCATCTACACTCTCTTTGTTTTCCATGCCTAGGCATGTGGAAGTGAAAATAGAAAGAATTTGTCGTGATTTTTTGTGGCATGGCAAAGGCAGCTTGAGAAAATATCATTGGGTGAGTTGGAACAAGTTTTGTTTGCCTAAGAAGAATGGGGGTTTGGGTATTTGCAAATTTGGTCTTATGAATTCGGCTCTGTTGGGGAAGTAGCTTTGGAGGTTCGGGGAGGAGGGAGAAAGTCTTTGGAGGAAAGTGATTGTGGATAAATATGGGACCAATGGGATTGATTGGGAGAGTGGCCCGGTGAGAGGTGCCTCGGGTTGCGGTGTGTGGAAGGGCATCCTCAAAAGACTTCCTTTAATTAAGAGAAAAGTGCATTATTAGGTTGAGGTTGGGACTGAGATTAAGGTTAGATTTTGGGAGGATTGGTGGTGCGGAAGTGCACCCCTTAAGGACTCATTTCCTAATCTTTACAAAGTATCCTTAAAAAAGAATCAATTGATCTAGACTTTCAAGAGCACTGTTAATGATGTGCTTAATTAGGACTTTGGGTTTAGAAGAACCTTTAATGATTGGGAGGTGGATATGCTAGGGAGGCTTATTTCTTTGGTGGATAATAGCTACGAGTAGAACCCTTCGGAAGATAATAGGTTGTGGGGAGGAACTCGGGACGGGACGTTCGCAATTAAATCTCTGTATGTTGACATTGCCCCAAGGAGTATTGTGTCATTTCCACATTCTCTAGTCTGGGGTGGTAAGATTCCTCCGCAGATATCAGTTTTCCTTTGGTTGGCGTCTTTAGGGAGACTAGCTACTTTGGATCAGCTTATTAGAAGAGGCTTCATTTCTCCAAATCAATGTTGCATGTGTCGATCCCAGAATGAAACAGTGGATCATTTATTCATTCATTGCAGGGTGGCACATCACATATGGTCGCATTTCTTGTCGTTGTTCGGCTTGGTAAGTTGTTTTCCTCGTTCAGTTAAGTCGATTTTGGAAACTTGGTTAGTGTGGGGAGGTTCTTTTTTCGCTTCTAAACGGATTCTGTGGTTCTTGGCTCCATTTGCAATTTGTTGGGGCATTTGGAAAGGACGCAACAGATGTATCTTTGAAGGGACAGTTGCTACGTTGGAAGGTCTTATCATTTCTATTTGGGAGTTCATGTATTCTTGGAGCAAGCTCTATAAAGAGTTCAAGGGGATTTTCTTTGAAGATTTCGTTGTGCGGTTGGATAGGATTTGTTCGATGCCGAGAGAGTAACTTGTTGCTCAGATTTTGTTGTCTTCTTTACACCTTTTGTGTGTTGTTTTCTTTTCCACTTGATTCCCTTGTTCTGGGTTGGTCACCTCGACCCCCTAGTTTTCTCTTTTTTAAAATTATCTTTATTGATCAAAAAAAAAATTTGATAACTAGCTTGGGCTCAAGTTTGTTCAATGGAAAGAATTTAATCGTTATCACAAATAAGCTTACAAGTAATATATATATATATCAACAATTTCTAGCCTTTTGTTTGATAAACTATATTATTTACATAAACTAAGGCAATAAATGTTGGTTAACGGATAAGTGATTGGTTTGGGTTGATAGGTGGTTTAGATTGGGATTAGGAGACCTAGCGACAGATCAACGATAGGTTTTAGAGTTGGGTTAAGGTTTGGGGTGATTAAAGGGATTAGGGTTCAATGAATTAGGTTGTTTTAGGGTCAGATGAAGTTTGGCTGGGTGTAAAAGGTTATAAAAGGATTTTGGTTGGGGTATGAATTTGTAAAAGGTGTTTGGCTAGGGTATAGGATTTGTAGAAGGGGCTCGATTGGTGTATAAGGTGGAAAATGGGGATTGGTTGGGCTATACCTAGGGTTAAACCTAGTTTGAACAAGTTGTAGAACTATTGTGGTGATTCAGTGAGACCTAGGGTTGAAGGGAAGATAGAAAATAAAGAGGGAAGGATGAAGAAGAATACAAATGAGGATAGTACCTTGTAATCACACCAGCTGCTTGGAATCACACCAAATGTTGTCATCAAACAAATATCAAATAACTGGAAACTATGAAAACAAGTAAATTTTTTATTCAATCTCCCAAAAATAAAATATAACATCATGTTTTTATGAAAGCTCCTACCATAATGACTCAAAACGAAATAAACCAAATTGTTGGGTAGCAATCCAGCCCTATTGATGTGGACATCAGATATCATGGGTCATTCTTTAGAATATTTTGTAGTCCACTAATGGGTTAAACGGATTTTAGGCATATAAGAGTTGTCTTTTTATTTGTTTTAGGATATTTTAGAAATTTGATTTGTGTCCAAGTACTATTCACGTCGTTTCTCTTGAGGTCTTATGTTGAGGGATGAAAACTTGTCGCATTGGGTTGATTTTCATGTCATTTTAAAAGCCATTTAGTTGCCTATCCAAGGAGTCAAAGATTTTAGGAATTCAATATGTTTTCAGAAAGTTATGTCAAAAATACTATAGGGTATGAGTTTTATATGGGATTTGCACCGCAAGGTGTTGGGACGTTGTGAAGGGAGATTTGTTCTTAGCCATAAGTGACTTTTTCGATTAAGCTTTTTTGGATCATGGGTCTAATACAGCATTTATAAGTCTTTCCCAAGAAAGAGGAAGCGGAAAGGTTGAGGAACTTTAGGCCCATTAGTCTACTAATGTCAACTTACAAGATTTTAGCCAAAGTCCTTGCTTTGAGACTGGAAATGGTTATCCCTAGAGTGTATTGATTCCAGGAAAAGTTCGGACAAAGCAGGTCTGGCTTGTAAAGTGGACATTGAAAAGGCTTCTGATCATGTAAATTGGAACTTTCTTTGGTACCTTTTGAACCACATGGGATTCGGTGCAAAGTGGATTAGTTAGATGAGGAAGTGCATGTCCACAGCTTCTTTCTCTATTTTAGTGAACGGTAACCCAACTGGTTATTTCAAATGCTCTAGAGGTTTAAGATAGGGTGATCTTCTTTCTTATTTCATGTTTAATCTAATGGTTGAAGCTTTGGGGGGGATGTTTGTTCGTGTCACTTCGTTGGATACGTTGTTAGGTTTTGGCATTTCTGAGTTGGGCTTGAAAGTCTCTCACCTTCAAATTGCCGATGACACTCTAGTCTTTCTTGACGCTACGATTAGCTAGGTGTGTTTCCTTAAGGGCCACTTATGTTGGTTTGAGGTTGCGTCAGATCTGCCTATTAATTTGAGGAAGACGAAGATGTATGCAATGGGTGAAGTTCCTAATATTGAGGCTTGGGCAAAATTCGTGAGGTGTCAACTAAGTAAGCTTCCTAGTTCCTATTTAGGTGCGGCGTATGGTTCTACGTATGCTTGGAACGATTTGATAAAGAGAGTGAGGAAAAGGCTAGGATCGTGGAAAGCTAAGTATTTGTCGAAGGGGGGGAAGTTAACTTTGATTAGGAGCACTTTATCAAGCATTTGAAACCATTTTTTATCTTTGCTCTCTATGCCTAGGAAAATCGAATTGCATCTCGAGAGATTTTTTGTGGAACGACAATGTGGGTAATAGAAAAGTTCATCTTGCTAATTGGAAACTTATTTGTAAGCCTAGGAGATTGGGTGATCTCAATATTAAAAGGTTCAAATCCATGAATAGAGCTTTATTGGGGAAATGGTGTTGACATTTCAACATTGAAAGAGAAGCTTTATAGAGGAAAATTATTGCGGCCAAGTTTGGGGATGAGCATTTAGGTTGGTCTAGTACGCTGACTAAGCTTCCTTTTGGATGTGGTGTGTGGAAAGGCATTGCAAAATCAAGAGGGGTGTCGGGCGAGCATATTAAGTGTAAAGTGGGCAGAGGTAATCACATTCATTTTTGGGAGGACAGCCAGTGTACAGAGACTCCTTTATAAATTTTATTCCCAAGTTTGTATGATTTATTCACGAGGTAAAGAATGTTTGTCTCTACTTTTTAGGTTCATAACGAGAGGGAAAAGCCTTGGGATCTTGGTCTCAGAAAGAGCTTGAATGATTAGAAAATCAAGAATGCGATCTCTATCATGGAGATGTTAGCTTCCACGGGTCCTTCGTTGGATAGGGAGGATAGCCAGATTTGGAAAGGTAGTAGTGATGGTCATTTCTCTGTCAAGTCGTTTAATGACTTGCTTGAAGGTAATCAAGAGATTTATTTTCCTTCCTCAATCATTTGGAGGTCTAAGGTGCCCTCAAAAGTGTCTTTTTTCATGTGGTCAGTGATCTTAAATAAACTTCTCACAATTGACCTTAAACGCAAAGGTTTCGTGTTGGTTAATTATTGTCATCTGTGTAAAGAGAACGGGGAGTCTATGGATCATTGCCCCATCCATTGCAATGTCGTTTTTAGTGTTTAGTCTTATTTTCTCTCTTTGTTTAATGTTTGGTGATGTCATCCTTCTTCCGTTTCTTCTTTATTGATTGGTTGGAGGCACCTTTCCATTTTTGGCAGGTCTAGAATCATTTTGAATTTTCTACCTTTTACCATCTGTTGGGGTTTGTGGAAAGAAAGGAACATGCACTCGTTCAATGGGAAGGAAAGCACTCTTCAAGAGATAATTTTTAGTATTCTTGGGTGGTTATTTCATTGGTGCAAGCAATTCTTTGATTTTAAAGGATTGTCCTTTGAAGACTTCGTGTTTAGATGGAAGAATGTAATTAGGGAGTAGTTGTTTTTGCTTTGCTTTGCCCTGTTTTTCTTGTTGTTTCCTTGAGGACTTCTTGTCCTCTTATTAATAAATTCACTTATCAAAAAAGAAGATTTTGAGTCTAATTTGTAAGACCCTATGTATATATGGTTATTGTAATTAATTTTAAACAATTTATGGAATAAATAAATAAAATTTACACCACTATTTTTTTTTTTTTTTTTTTTTGAGGTTTCTCCAGTGATTGGATATGGTGTGAGGTCATGTTGGTGTGATGCCAAGGACCCTTAGTATGATTCCAAGGTAAATCTATCATCTTTTTTCTTGAATCTTCTTCTTCAATCCATTATAGCCAACTATTCTCTACAGTTTTTTTTTTTTTGTTTTTTTGTGTGACAGATCAACCTATCCAAAACCTTCTTGATTCACAAGGAACCACCCAAATCTATCCTATACAAACCCATTCAAAACTCATATCTAAAATCTACAACCTTCAAACATTTCTTCTAACAAAGCTAACCCTATATCATACCCCTAAACCTAATTACGATGCCTTGTTGCAAAATATCCTAATTGCAAAACTTTGTATTTCTTATATCCAATTGGCCTTGTGAAATCTTTCACAATAGTTAATAAAACATTTGGGCTTGAAACCTCTTCTTAAAAATGCTTTTTATAATGTTTTTCTACTTCACCATCTAATTAGTATTTCCACCATCCTTCTTAAAGTAGAACAAACCTAGAATCAATAAAAATAGGTTGTCCAAGATTAATTTTGGTATTAGAGCTAAACTTGGAAATTGGAATAGAGTAAAGGCTACATATGGTATTGGTAGTTAAGACCAGATTTTTCTTACCTTCAAGGAATTCATTCAAGGGAATTGTATAGTGATGAGTCTGAGGAAAACTTGATCTCCACAAATCTTACTTAGAAGATCTTGCAAAATATTGAAGATAAGAGTTATTGAGGATATCGTGATGGTTTCATCATTCAATTCCATCAGTGAAAGTTTACAGATGGTGTTGAGTGCAAAGTAGTCCCTTTAAAGGAATGTCATACTGTATTGGGATGAGCTTGGGTCCCACGTCACATGTATAGGCTATCTTGATGTGGAGCAGAATCTTCTATGCATCACTTAAGGTAGACGATATCTACTCAAGGTATCTTCATGGGAGTGAACTATTGTACCATCAATCCAAGAGCAAGTTGACAAAAAGGCAGATGAGATATCAATTTCCAAAGATAGTGTGCCTATAGTTCTAGAACCAGTATAGGTACAAGATCATGAAATGGATAACATACGTCAAAGGAATCCAGGGAAGATCTTTTGGAGGCAACATCAACAACTTTTGTCCATTAAGTAGTTGTTCACTAACTCACACATCAACCTAATCATCTCAAACGGGTACACTGGAGGCTTTGCCAAGATGGAAAATTGCAATTTGTAGTCATGGTCCAACATTGATGGGGACATCAGATATCATTGGTCGTCATTTAATAGATTTTATAGCCCATAAAAATGTGGACGGATTTTAGGGATATAAGAGTTTTTTCAATTCTTTTAGGTTATTTTAGAAATTTGATTCAAGTCTAAGTATTATTCACGTCATTTTTCTTTAGGTATTATTTTAAGGTCAAAACTTGTCGTATTTGATTGATTTTCGAGTCATTTGAAAAGCTATTAGATTACCTATTAAAAGAGCCCAAGATTTTGCGAATCCAATGTGTTTTGAAAAAGTTATGGCCAAAATATTGATAGCGTATCAAGTTTACACGATTTTGCATCTCAAGGTCAAAAGCATCAATGTTAAATCATATTAGGATTAAGGTTTTGAATCTAATATGTGAGAACCTATACATATGGCAATTGTAATTGACTTTAAACAGTCTATGGAATAAAAAGAAATTTTACAACTTCCATATTGAGGTTTCTCGATTGGATATAGTGTGAGACCATCTTGGCGTGATGCCAAGAACTCTTGTTGTGATTCAAAGGTAAATCTATATGATGTTTTTCTCTTTAAAATTCTTCTTCAATCCCTTTTTTACACCTTTTTTTTTTGTTTATTTGTGAGATATCAACCACCCAAATATATAATAATTGGAAAAAAAAAAAAAAACTATCCAAACTCTTTCAAACCTCATATTTGAAAACTACAACCCAATCTACAATCTTCAAACATTCCCTCTAGCAAACCCAATCCTATTTCATACCCCTAAACCTAATTAGGACACCCTATTGCAAAACATCATAATTGCAAAATTCCATATTTCACATATCAAATTGGCCTTGTGAAACCTTTTAAAATAGTCATAAAAGTTTTTGGGCTCGAAACCGTTTTTCTATGATTTTTCTTTCTCCTTCACCGCCTAATTAGCCTTTCCACCGCCCTTCCTAAAGTAGAACAAACCTAGAATTGAAAAAAATCTAGGTTTTCCTACAACACCTATAATGCGATGTACTGCTTCCCCATACGGCCCAATAACACTATAAATAACAAAATAAACACACCTTTCCCCCACATATAACTAGCCCACACACTAATAACTAAAATACCAAAAAGGTAGGGTCCAATAACTGATAAAACATAAAAGAAAACTCAAGACTAAATAAACACTAGCTAGCCCACTAAAAAAGTTCTTCCATGCACCAACACTCTAATCCGCTACTTAGATGTCTCATCAATTCTCCCTGACTAAAAAAATTTTGCCTCTGGCAAAATCAATGTCTGCTCCAACGAATCAAGATCATGCCTTGTAGTCTTGCAGCTGCTCTCTATAATTGATCTTTTGTACAGTCCATGTGCAATCTGACTCTAGTCAGTTTTTTCACTTGATAAGATACTTCTGAGGTCCTCCATGTCTGGTCACATGTTCATCCAACATATCCTCTATCTCCCCTTCTCTATAGGGTAAGGATGTTGTAAGATGAAGGTGCCATTTGTTCTTGGTTTTAACAAAACCAAAACCAAACCCAAAATTCAGTTCGGTTAAGGTGGAACTGAATGGACATACCTTACCTATCCAAAGGTATCGTAAGAAACTCACATACAAGACCTTCCTTAGGCATCTACACATTAAAGGAAAACAATTATACCAATTGAAGTGGAAGGTGTATGATGGTGAGTTCCTCCTATGAACGGAAAAGTGAAAGTGTGTTCCATTATATGACTGACTTGCTGAAATTTTCAATTGGGGGCCCTATCAATATGAACAGAAAATTTTCTTGACTATTTCTCCTATTGATCAAACCCATGACCTCCTTAACATCTCTCCAAATCCATTTTACTTTGAACGAACCTTATACAGTTCTTCCCTTTGCCAGCCTTATAATGATACTTCATCATTTGCATTTATAAGTAAAGATAATTTCATTAATCAAAAACGGAGGTCGAGTGGACCAGCCGAAAGAAAAATACAAACCTACCAAAAGGCAAGCAACCCACCGGTTAAGGTGGAACTGAATGGACATACCTTACCTATCCAAAGGTATCGTAAGAAACTCACATACAAGACCTTCCTTAGGCATCTACACATTAAAGGAAAACAATTATACCAATTGAAGTGGAAGGTGTATGATGGTGAGTTCCTCCTATGAAACGGAAAAGTGAAAGTGTGTTCCATTATATGACTGACTTGCTGAAATTTTCAATTGGGGGCCCTATCAATATGAACAGAAAATTTCTACCTATTGACATAAGATTCAACCCATGACCTCCTTATCTCTCCAAATCCATTTTCTTGAGAACGTATACAGTCCCTTTGCCAAGCCTTTAATACAATAGTTCATCATTTGCATTAAGAACCTTATAAAGTTCTTCCTTTCCAGAATGAACTTTGATATTTTTATTTTTATTTTATAAGTAAAGATAATTTCATTAATCAAAAACGGAGGTCGAGTGGACCAGCCGAAAGAAAGAAATACAAACCTACCAAAAGGCAAGCAACCCACCGAAAAAGGAGGAAAAAGATTACCCCATATATATACAAACCCTCTCCCATCCACTAAAAAGTCTTCGAAGAAAATGCCCCTAAACTCTTTAAACCTTTTACACCAAACAAAAAATAACAAAGCCATGGCCTCCAAAACCACATCTTGCACATCCTTTCCTTTATTCTCGACCACTGTTGATTCTTCTCCTTCCAAGTCAACCAGCAGGGGCAGTCCATCCCTTTTGTTATTACTTTGGGAGCAGTCAAAGTTAACATTTGTATGTTGGACTAACATGGATAGATGAGTGTGGGTGTCAACTAAAATTTCTCAAAAAAAAACGGGGGAAAGAAGTAAAGAAACTCACTCGCAGTTTAAACCAGTTAAGCATTCCACGTCTCCTGTTCTTCCGGTCATCTTTAACAAATTCATCTAGATTAGTGATATCACACCTTCCTTCTGCAGAAAACTCTGAATCAAGGCTACCAGCATCATCATCAAGAATGTAATCTCGTTTTCTATCTGGCAAATATGCTAGCTGCATCAACAATGTTAGTTTGGTCACTACAAAATATAAGGAAAGATAGGCAACCAATCTCAAGAAAAAAAAAAACTATATATCATATACGTTGGCATTCAAAAATATTCAGTAACTATGTTCCATAGATACTTCTGCAGGTGTGACACACGACATAATCGTCTGATTTGGCATTGACTATATTTTACAACATTTAGAACTAAGTAAATATGTGCACAAGATAAAACAATGAATCATGCGATGGGATATCTTATGTTATGTATCACATACAATACATATCTGATACAAAGAAAATGTCGATCAGAAAAGGTGAATTCATGATTAGAATATGTTAAATGATAATTAACATCTATACAATAAAACACAACTGTAGGACACACCTTTGCTTCAGTTTTGGGGGGAATAAATGTCCCTCAGCTACAATTTTTTGGGGAACAAATGTCACATCCAACTACAACTTTTGTGGGGCCAACTTCATTACTTTTCCTCTTTACCCCTCTAAGTTTACTATATTTTCTCTTTTACCCTTTGAACCCACCTTATTATTTTTCATCTTTTACCCCCTTAACCTCAAAATATTCTAATAATACCCCTCCCACTTTATTTTTTTTCCTCTTTTACCCCCTTAACCCCGAAGAGGATGATTGTGCCGTAAGCATGAGCAAACTCTAGTCTTTCAATAAGGAAAGAGGAAAACATAGAAGTGCCACACAAGATTTTGTACAAAGCCAAAATGTGACATGTTTTAGAAGATTTAATGCAACATAGATACAAAATATCAAGTTACTTTATAAATAGATATAATTAAAGCACCTCGTCTTCCCCAAAGGAGTGCCTTCTTCTATGACCTGGCTTTTCAGGGATACTTGATGATATTGTACTTTTAGAAGAAACCAAGATTAACTTTGTCAGTCAATTTGATGATGGCATGTCATATTATTGATCAAAAAAGGTGGGGAGGGGGAGTGAAGACAATAAAGCGCTGATGAATATTTGTTAGTTGGAAATAATTAAAAACATATCATCATCAAGCCTCATCCCAAAATTTTGGGGATTATCCATTCCTATCCATCTAAAGCCACATCTTCTGTTAATTCAAGAGTGTATAAATTCACTCTCAAAACTTCAATTCCTTTGGGTCTTCATAAGAACCTTCAACTTCCATGATCCTTCTAAATGGACCTTGTAATTGGTCTTTGTCCCACTCCTATGCCTTATAATCAAGACATTAAATAATCATAGGTGGTGATTGGACACAAGGTTTTGATGCCCAAATGGAGAATAACATATCCGAACTCATCTTATTTTGTTTGGCCCACGGTGAACAGAAGGATTGGGACATGCTGTACTCAAAATTTGGCCTGATGGGGCTTTGGCTCTAGAAGGGAGTGGCCTCCAAAACAGTGTCACTGGATCTAGAAGGGAGTGGCCTCCCAAAAAACTGGATGACACTTTCGTAGACAAGATATTACACAACTAGTGTAGGTAACACAAGGAATGACCACGGTTCAATACTAGCAAATACAAAGATGTAACACTACTGTAAAGAGTAAAGACTTAAAATTTATCATTAGGGTTTTTATGAAGTATAAAAAAAAATTATCACTAGGATTCAAAACAATCAAACAAGTGAATGTTTTAATAATTATTTTTATATAGCATATTTGAAAGCACGAACCTGAAGCTTAAGATTAAAAAGATCTTCTTGGTTAGATGCAATAAGATATGGCTTCTCTATTATCCCTTCCTTTAACTGTTGAAGCTCCTGCTTTAAGCTAGAAATTTCCCTCTGATATTTTTTTATAAGAGACTTCTCGTCCATAATCTAAAAATGGAAAAAGGTTATATAGCTAATGCAATGGGCCTTGGTCAAAATGCAAATATACATAAATATTTACAAAATTCACCTTATTTTGAGAAGCTTTAATTTCCACATGTTTACTTCGATGTGCAAACTTGAGTGTATTGTGTGTCTCTTCACTATTGCTAGAAGCAGGGGTCACGGTGCAAATAAGCTACAGAAGGGGTTGAAAGAAGAAAGACTGGGTTTAAAGAAAACGAAACAACATAGACTTAAAATGATTTGTTAAAGAATTAAATTCAATGAAATTAACTTACGGAAACCCTTCCATGACCACTAAGCGAGGACTGCAACAAACGTGTGAGTTTGGAATCTCGATAGGGAATATGTGTAGCTTTTCCATCTGTCAGTTTAGAAATCACCTGCAGGGAGGAACAGTTTCTAAATCCCTACTTGAGGTAGAACTAGGATACAGATAACTCAATTAGCCACCAGAGGCACCAGTCTGCATACACATACAAATACTAGAATCTGATATCTCTGGTCAAACACTTTTATGTAATAGTAATACCAGGATAGGAATTCTGTATTGTAGTAATTCAGCATTGTCCCTTTTAAAATATTCAACTAATGTGGATCATTCCTGGGGATCAAAATGGATCTGGATGATCATTGGGGATTGATAACAACAATCCCCCCCCCCCCCCCCCAACACAGACACACACCCAAAAAAAATAAAAAATTGTAAGCCACACAAGACAGAAATAAGGGTAAACAACTGAATTTCCAGCTAGCACTAGCACCAAAGCCACCAAAACACAAGCACAAACTCTCAACTAGAACAGATCAACAACAAATGTGTAAAAGATTACTTCCAACTACAAGATGATTTTCCTAAATTTCAATAAAGAAGGGGGAGAATGTCAAGTGTGGGAGGAAACACAGGTGGTTTACATAAACAGGGTAAGGAAAGATTTGATCCACAAACGACACCAAACAACCCCGACCAAAAAACAATATGCAAAAGAGTATTGTCTTCAAGACTGATCAAGAGACTATTCAGATTATTGCTAGATTTTGTGGTGTCAAGTGAGTATATGAGCATGTGATAACCCCAAACGACACTCATCTAGATAGGGCGGGTCATTTTCAGATTTTTTATTTTAGTTATCAAGAATTTTCTTGAAGCACATGTCGAGACCCGTCTAGTGACAAGCAAAAAAAAGAACTTGTAATTTAACTGTTTAATGTTACTTTATTGGTTATACAACTATTAATCTCAAAAGGAATGATTATACAATCATAACTATCTCTTTCAATAATTCCTTGAGATACGCACTAGGATTAGATAAGGATTAAAGGTTAACCAAGGTATTAACCAAGCCAACAAACATCACCAAGGATTACCCCTCAAAAATAAAGAAAAATAAATAAAACTACATAGGATGGATTATAAGATCACCTAGATCGAAGTTGAAACGAATCTCAAGAAATTACCTCGAGATACATGAAAAAAAAATCAGATCTAATCGGGTATGACAAATAGAAAGATATAGATAAATCAAGCAAGATAGACTATTAAATCATGTAAATCGAACCTTGAGGCATTGCCTCGAGATTCGCATAATTGCTTGTAAGATGATACTTGATCAGAGTACCATCGATGAGATCGAACTACACCATTGCGTAAATCTCATTGAATAGATAAGAATTGACTATTGGATCGCCAAAATCAGACTCAAAACGAGTCCGAAAGAATGATCTGAAATCTCGTCCATCGGGGGTAACTTTGTATATTACTAGATGTAACATACAATAAAAAAAATATGTTCCTAGTCACCTCAAACTGATGGCTTACATCAGCAACATCATTGTTGCAATTTATTGCATATGGTTTTACATGTAAGACTTGGTTGCCATGTGTCCAACCCACCTACCATGCATCCAATCACACTTATCACTTAAAAATTGAACCCTCTCATTTCTACCCACCTCATCATAGTTGCCACATCAGATTTTCACTCAAAGACACCATATCTTTAACTAAGAGACAAGTGTCTAGTTAACCCCCATGCATTACTCCTAGTTAGAACTTAACTTGACCATGGTTGTTTTAAACTTTAACCAACTCCAACCACCCCTTAACTAAGGTGAAATTCTAACTAATCTTAGTTAACTAACTTGATCCTAGTTAGTTTATCTCCACCCATGACTAAATCTCAGCCCAATCTATATGATCCTATGCAAGCACTTTTTTTCAACTTGTCCATATGGCTTCATATTGCCACCTCAATTCATAGTTCTAAAAATTAGGTAAATCTCTATGTCTCTACTCTTTCATGCATTCTCAATTGCCTAAGCATCTCTAGAGACCTCCCATCCCCCTCAATTACCTCCACAAATCTCCATAACTCAAGTCTAGTGTATATTCCTCTTCTAAAGCTCTTCTCTCAACACTGTTAAGAAGTTATAAAGGATTCTTGAAAAGAAAAATCAGCAACCTTCTTATGTCACCTAACTTGGCATTTGAGAAGAAGTCTTCATTTAATACTTACTAAGGTAAGTGGTTTCTCACTACTACAGATTCTTCTATCTTTTTCATTTTCCTTTAGCCATCATTCTTGCTTATTAGGTTCTCCTTTCACTAAGAAATTATAACCTCAACTCTTCTAGGAGAGTCCACCTTCAAGCATTCTTGAAGAGGAACACATACAATCTTAGGTAAGATATATTAGTAAAGGAAACTTTAGCTAGAATATGAACTATAGACATTCATACTTAATGAAGTCTTTTTGTATTTCAACCTCAAAATAACTCAAGGTGGCGGAGCCGAAGCACAGAACCGAAACCGAGGAATAGGGTTTTTGCGAGTTGTGCTTGCGGTTTGAGAAGCTATGTTCCTTCTCACCCTAGGTAGCCACCCGACATGTTTTTTAAAATACTTGTATTGCTGATTTTAAAACTAATAATTTTCAAAATCAGCTTCATTCAACTTATTTGACATAGGAGGAAAAGATAGTGTGTTTTATATTTCACTTATCATATATAAAATGATTTTTTTGGCTTAATTATACATGACTTGGTTATTTGATATGAATGATTAGAGAAGAAAATTTCATCTTTAAATGTTTATATACTTCTAAATTACTAAATTATGGACTGTTTTCACCATCTTGTTAGACCCTACGAACATAATTATTCGAAGAAAGAACATCACTAGAAATCTTACAACCTACCTCTCATAATTGTTATGTAATATTTCTGTTTTATAACATAGAAAACTCTTATGTTGTTCATGTAATGTTTCTATTTTATAATATGGAAGTATATCATTGTTATCATGAAATGTTAATATGAAGTGCGTATGTTTTATTATCTACAAAGTTCTCAATATTTCTGCTTTGCTGTATAAATATACATCATTTTACCATGAAATGCTTATGTTTTATTACCTAAAAAACTCTCAAATATTTCTGTTTTACATCATACATATACCTCATTTTTATCAAGAAAATTTATGTTTTGTAACATTGATTTATAATCTAGAACCATCTCATCTCACTCATAAAAGATTTTGTTTTGTAAATCGTAGTAATGTTTCTTATTTACCATAAGAAATTTATAATTTATAACTGAAAAACCTCTTATGTTTACTATGAGATATCATGTTTAGTAACTTAAAAATATCTCATTTTCTTAGCAAATGTTTTTGTTTTGGAAATGAAGAAACCTCTTCTATTTTCAAAATTATCTATAATATAAATATGTGCATTTACTAAGTATGTATAGATGACTATTGTGATGTGTACTCGTCACATGGATATCCGGTGGTGTAGTTTAAGAGTGATATGGTAGACAATCAATTTGGGATATGGATAATACATTGTTTATGATTATGGATGACTTATTTAGTGAGTACATCGAGATGAAACACGACATTGGAATTGACGGGCAATTTCTGGGTATCCATGGGACGAGTTGTAATGTTTTATTTTCGTGTTTTGATTTTCTTTTTAACAAATCAAAATTAAAACAATTATTATACCGATGATTTAACATCTCACCAATTTCTTAAGGATTTATTGCAAATAAAAAACATACTTATATTATTTAAGTATAATTGGTTATTATACCAATGATTTAACATCTCACCAATTTCTTCAGGATTTATTGCAAATAAAACACATACTTATATTATTTAAGTATAATTGGTGAGCTGGAAAATGACCGTGAAACTACCTTGCGAGTAATCCCTTCGCTCTTCTAGAAATGAGGAATTACCTAAGATATCGATGGATTTGACTTGCTCCCTGGTGATATGGGACACCTTGGAGACAGTTGCTACCAACGAAGTCTAGGAAGTACTGGTTATATCTTTTTCTGATAAACCTTGATTTTGATTGTAAAAAGGTTGAGGTCAGTAGCTAGAGGGATTTAAGATTGCACGTACCCCTGATAGGCATTAAACGCGAGATTCACACCTGGTTTAGACAAGGATCCATCCTACTGTAGTCGTCGAATGGTTGACTGCCATTAGGTTTAGTTGGGCATTGACCCTATTGTCAAACGGCAACCTGGGCCGCAAAAGATGGCATATTGCGAACAACCTCATACTCTCCATGGGAGCCAATGGTTACCACACCAGACCGGAAAATCAAGTTAGGTGAAGACGCCCAACCCATGTTAAAAAGCCAACGATGTTAGGATCCCTCTTCGGTAAATTAATGGGACCTCGGTTCCGTTCTACGCCGGTACATAGTAGAGTCCTACACAATTGGGCAGGCCGACTTTGATGGGAAGATTAGTCGCAAGCTTAGACCCACTAGAAATACCCTCACTATATTGTAATATGATGTTGTATGCATATTTATTATGTTATTATATAACTATAACTAAACTAAAATTAATTGATTATCATTGCAATGCTTTAGATATGCGACTATCATGAGATTTACTTGCTTTCTTCTATTAGTAAATAACATATAGTAGATGTATTTAAACATAGTTAGATATAATTCTCGATTTATGCATCATGGTTATCATAAATAAAATTCATTTCACACACCATATTTTTAAGGACACAACTTAGAAACTAGATTGTTTTCTCACCCCTGGGTGACTAGCTTAGGGTTAGTCGGTACGTGGTGGGTGAGTTTGTTGTTCATACCATTTTTTCCATCTTTCAGGTTTCCCTATAGAAGACACCTTCCTGGTGGGAGAGTACGTTGAGGAGGAGCCATACTAGGAGCTAGAACAGAACCGTACTACAAGCCAGACCCTGATTCAAAGGTCATGCGATGAAGAGCCATCGGTTTGCTGTTGCTACGATCTATTTTCCCCGACAATAGGTCTTTTATTAGATGTTGGGATGTCTTTTGTTTATTTATGTATATTGTCCTTCGGGACGTACTTGATTTCTTAATTTTGTTATACCTTATGAACTACTCTTTTGTTATAGCTATGATATCTTCTGTCACTAAACATATATATATGCTAGTATCACCTATGCTTTAGATAAAATTCTGGTGTTACAAATTATTAGCTTGTAGAATAATTAATTATTTCTATTGCTATGTAAATTGAAATTTCTTTAGGTAGAAAGGTCTTTGAGTTACCTCAACTCTCGACCCATACCTCGGGAATCACAGGAGTCCCAAGGCGTGGTATCTAGACCAATAAGCTTTAGGTGTTAGTAGATCTCTCCCTTGCATAGTTTTGAGGTTTATGCTCAAGTTTCGAGTTTGGGACGGGTCGAGTATCCCCTAGTCATGTTGCCAAGTCAACATATAGTTGAATTTGGGGCGTGATAGAGTATTACTCTAGGTGCATCATATAGAAGTTTTTCCATTTGGGATTCAGCCATTGAGATTTGAGAGTAGGAAGAAGGTTAGGATCCTAAAAAAGCAAGATGCACTCTAAGGGGGGTAATTGAGGATTTTAAACTAGTGTCTAAGGAAGATGACCTTGGACTTCATAAATTTGGGTAGATGGGTTAGACTCTGTTGGGCAATGGCTTTGGAGATATGGTCATCAGCTAGGAAGTCCTTGGAGATTGGTGGTCGGACAAGTACAAGGTGAATTTCAACGGTTGGGACAGTGGGGAAGTTAGACTCCCCTTTTTTTATGCCATGTGTGGAAAGGAATTGTTAAGATCCTCCAAGCAATCTAGAAAAGACTAACATGTAAGGTAGCTGGAAAGGATTAGGTTCAATTTTGGGAGAATCTTTGATCTGATGCAGGCTCCTTGCTAGTCCAATTCCCAGAACTATATTCCGTGTCATCTAAAAAGAGGCGTCCAATAAAACATTTCAAGGTTCAGACTAGGGAGGAGGTGTCTTGGGATTTTCGATTTAGAAAGAATTTCGATGATGGGGAGATCCAAACAATTTTTAACTCATTAATCGAAACTCTTTTCTTGTTCACAATTAGATGAGGACTTGTCATGCCCCAAAACCTATCACTGATCCCCATGACTTCATGATAGATCCTGGGCGTGAGATATTAAAGCATAGCAAATACCCTTGTAAGAAGTGATGTACATACGAATACAATGTACATTAGGAATTTGCTTCCCAAAGCCCGTGAGATCTAATTTACAATTAAAAAAATTTTAAAAAAAATATTATTTAGCAAAAATGTGTGCTTGGAAAATTAAAAATCAATAAATATTTTTTAAAATGAAGAAGATGATTGCACCCCTTTTGTAATGATGATTAACTTGTTTAGATATAAATCTAGCAGTCACAAATTGCCTATGGAAGAAACATAAAGACAGAATAAAAATAGTAATATCTTACAGTTCCAAGAGTTAGTAAGCTTTTATTTATGTATGAACCTTCTTTTCGTCGCAATCCAGTCGTTTCAGTTTTAGAACTTTCAGACCCTGCAAGATCAATTAAGTTCTGGGAAGGAAAGTTGAGTTAACGAAAAGGGCCATCTACATCATTGCCATAAAAGCAACCTAACAGTATGTTAAAAGCCATCATACAACTGAAGTGCCTACTTTACGGAAATGCTGCACATATAAATAAATAAATAAAATAAAATAGTTTGCATAAGCAACATTACCAGTTGGGACAAGGTCACATCTTCCTCCCCTTGATTTTCGCCACGTGGGCTGCTTTCAATGGTCTGACATAAATAGTCATCAGTTCTTATTTCTGGTCTATAAACATGAGAAGTATAACAGTGAAATAAAAATAAGCATAAAAGATTTCCAAGAACACCCAATCAGGGAAAATATCATAATTTACAAATTTTTTGGTTACTAAGACTTGGGATATAAGAGTTTAACAAGAGAAAATTTTGATAAAGACAGATTTTCACCCTTTTAAGAAAATTAATCTGTAGACATGGAGTATTAATGTTTTTGTTAATATGTTTAACTACGTTTAAATGTGTAAATTAGAACTTAAAATAATTAATCATGAATAATCTGAAAGTTTAAATTTAAAATTTAAAATCTTGTAATAGAGAAAATTCATAATTTAGAATATTAGAGAAGTTGAGGTTAAAATATTGGGATTTGGGGAAAGAAATTTGAAATTTCACAATGCACAGAAATGATCAGTCTGACTAATGAAGAAAAAAAAATTTAAAAATTGAAGGATTTAAATAAAAATTTATTTCAAAATACAGCCTTAACTTAGATTAATTTAGTAGGGGACTACAAGGGAGTTTTAGTGATAAGTAGGGGTTGTAAGAAAGTTCTACATAAAGAATCAAATTGAGTCAGCTTAAGACCCCACCATTTACATTTTGATTTTAAAAAGTGCAAAGGCCTGGTGTGAGTTCAGGAGAGAGAGAGAGACAGACAGACAGACAGAGAGGAATTGTTGTGTCCACCGAAAATCACTGACGTGTTAATGAACTTTCACCATTAATTTTGCCGATTCTATTGATCCATCACATCATTTATGCTTGAGAAAGTAATGCGAGTACAAATTTGAGAATTAAAATATTTTCTGATCCCAGATGTAGTTTATTTTACAGGCTGTAACAGTAAATTGAGAATTGCTTTTGCTAAGTTCCATCCTAGAATAAAATTATGAAATGATAGTGGCATATGGGAAATGAGTAATCAGAATCTTCTCATCATCAAGCATACATGAGGTGAGACTCATCAAGCATACATGAGGTGAGACATTTTTTAAACTTATATTAAATTAAATGGACACAAGAATAATTACCAAAGTGAAAATAGTGTGGCTCCGACTGCTAAGTAAATTGAAATTATTAGAACCCACATGTCTGTGCTCTGCAACAACATCAAAAGCACAAGTAGGTTAATAAGATTTCAGCTGCTCAAGCAAGACAGAACTTGACAGTGCGAGAATGAAATAAAAGAAAACATCAATGCTATTGAAATAATGATATTTAATGGGAGAATAACTATTAAGGCAAACAGCATTTTCAAAACAAAAGTGTATGACATGGTTGACATACAAATAAAATAAGCATACCAAACAAATGAAGCAAACAAATATATAAAAGGCTACTGAGCTAAACAATATGAAATACATTTATCAAGATAAATGAAAGAACACTTTCACATAGAAAAATTATCATTCCACCATTAAAATACGAGCACATATATATATATTATATTAATTTCTTTTGATAAGCAAATCACATCGCAGTTTAAGTACCTTCACCAGATGCTATCAAGGAAAGGGCATGAGCAGGGGAGAGAACAACTTCTTCCTTAATTCCCTCAACATAAGTTCCCTGCCCAACATAAACACCAAATTCAAATAACATGAAAGAAATGAAGTATCTGAGAAATCTTAGCAAAGGGTTTGGGTTGAACTTGACATGCAATGCAAAAAAGAGGAGATATATAGAGTGAGTGAAATACAATAGAAATTTATCCTTGTCCAAGTCAAGAATCATCCTGAAAACTAAGCCTTGTAAATGATTATTAGGTAAAAATAAACAATGCAAAAGTAACAGACTTATAGCTATAAAAGTTTTAAAAACTACACAAGGAAATCAACTGAGTATTTAATAAAAAACATAGATCTTCTCACCATGTTCCGTCCTTTAATTTCTTTGGACAAATTGAACCAGTTTTCAGAGTAGAAACAAAACAGTTACAGTACATAACACATACTAGAATTCTATCCTTCTTCCATCGGACTACACAGTGGAACTCATACCTTGCAACCATGAGCTTTCTCAGGAATGCATAAGTACTCTGAAAAGTAAACTACATTCCCACAAGTTGAGACCCATTTCCACACTATAGATAGCTTCTATCAAAATTGTCTTGAATTGTATTCTCAGATTGTAAATGGCTTAGTTGTGAGAGAAAGAGACCCACTAGCCTTTATGTTAAAAGAATAAGGAAGTTACATAAATACCCTTTATATCATACACACCAACTAAACTACATACACACCACACATACAACCCAATACTCCCCCTCAAGCTGGAGCGTCAATCAAGCCCAGCTTAACCAAGGTTGCCTGAAGAAGGGAAGGACCCAGTGCCTTAGTGAAGATATCCGCTAATTGTTCAGAAGAAGAAACATGAGGCATGGAGATAATCCCAGATTGAAGTTTCTCGTGAATGAAGTGAATATCGACCTCAATGTGTTTTGTCCGTTCATGGAGAACAGAGACAAATGCAAGGTGAATAGCCACTTGATTGTCACAATCAAGAGGCATTGGGTATGAAGGAGGAAATCAAAGCTTAGTAAGAAAGGTTTTCAACCATAAGAGCTCACACATACCATGAAGCATAGCTTGATACTCCTACTCAGCACTAGAGTGAGATACAACAAGTTGCTTCTTGCTTTTCCATACTACAAGATTACCTCCAAGACAAGGTATAATAACCAGATATGGAACGCCGATCAATAGGGGAACCAGCCCAGTCAGCATCAATATAATAACTAATGTGAGAATGACCAACATCTGAGTATAAAAGCCCTCGTCTAGGAGAAGACTTGATATACCGTAGAATTCGATGTACAACATCCAAATGGGGAACCCGTGGATACTGCATAAATTGGTTGATGACACTGACAGCAAAGGTAAGATCTGGTTTCGTATTCGTCAAGTATATGAAACAACCCACCACTTGATACATTGAAGGATCTGGAAGATGGTCATCTTCGCTGGAGTTAAGAGTGTGGTTTGGGTCCATAGGAGAATGACCAGACCTGCATCTAAGCATACCAATATCTTGAAGCAAGTCGAGAACATATTTTCGTTGAAAGAGGGATAGACCTCAATTTAAGCGAGCAACCTCAATGCCTAAGAAGAATCGAAGATAATCCAAATCCTTTGCATCGAAGGCACGACCCAATTCCGTTTTTACATAGGTAATGCAAGTAGAATTAATGAGAAACACAAATCAAGTTAATGGTCCGATGCTAAATTTATAATTGTTCAGGTTTTCACTTAATTGAGTCTAGATTTATCGTTTTATCATTCAAGATTATTTCAAATTAGTTATTTTTTTAGTTTTGAGTAATTTTAGGGCTTTATTTTTATTTTTTGGGCTTATTTTCATGTTTTATTGGCCCATGATCTTAGTATAATATTTAAAGGCAGTTTGGTAACTTAAGGATGTGTTTTATTTAAATTTATTAGGGTTGAAAATTTAAGAGAGAAAGTTATGAAAATTAGGTATTTTAATTTTATTAGGACTCTTGGTTGATTTTCCTTATTTATAGATTGTATGAGGGTTTATTGACGGAGAATAAATGGAATAAATAAGAAGTTTCTGCTTTCTTTTGAATGTTGGTGCATTCAACATGGTTGATGCCATGGAAATCATCAGGGTGATTGCAAGGTAAATATCATTTTTCTTTCTTTAATCTTCTTCTTATCCTCTATCTCTTCTTCAATCCATCTTTTTTACATTTTTATTTATTATTATTTGTGAGAGATCAAGAAACTTTTAATCCTTTTAAGAAACCAATCCATAAACTACGTTTTATTGATTCTTGATTCTTAAAACCTACAAACCCCATTTTATTCTACCCTTAATCCTTAACCCAATCCCCAATCAGATTTGCCTAAACCCCCTTATTTTCTCTTTCTTCCCCATCGTCCTTTATCAAATTGGTATCAGAACTAAAGATGGAATAGATAAAGATGATATTGGAAGTCAAAACTAGATTTGTCTTACCTTCTAATAAGTCATTCAAGGTATTGCATAGTAATGATTATGAAGAGAACCTGATTTCAACAAGTTTAGTTGAGAAGATCTTACAAAATGTTTATATAAGAAATTTTGTAGGTATTATGATGGAGATTTCAATATTCAATTTTGTCAAGGAAAGTTCATCAATAGTGTTGAGTGTAAATTAATTCATTTAGAGGAATGTCATATCGTGCTAGGACATGGTTGGATCTCACGTGAACGGATTACTTTTGATGCGGATTGAGTATTCTACTTGTTGCTTCATACAAACGATATCTACTCAAGATATCACTGTGGAAATCAACTGCTATGATACCATCAGTCCAAGAGCAGGTTGAAAAAAAGACAGATTAGACATTAGCTTTAGAAGATGGTATGCCTACAACTCTGGAATCAACATAGGAACAAGATCATGAAGTGGAAAATATGTCAAAAGAGCCTAAGGAAGATCTTTTGGAGATAGCATCTACACTTTTTGTTCATGATGCAGTTGTTTCATCACTATCTCAAACCGACTTAATCATCTCAAATGGGTACAATGAAGATTTTATCAAGATAGAAGATCGTAATTCGAAATTATTGGTTTAACAAAACATCAAGACACGAGGACAAATCTTAGCCAAAAGGGATAAACCACAAATTTTCATGATCATTCTGAAGCGTTTTAAAACTCGAGAACAAGTTTTCTCCAACCAGAGAAGAATAATGCGAAACACAAATCACGTCACTGGTTAAGGCTTCTGATGCAAAATTTGTAATTGTTTAGGTTTTCACTAAATTCGGTCTAGATTTATCATTTTATCATTCAAGATTATTTTAAATTAGTTGTTTTTTTAGTTTTGAGTAGTTTTAAAGCTTTATTTTTATATTTTTGGATTTATTTTCATGTTTTATTGGCCCATGATCTTAGTATAATATTGTGGGGTAGTTTAGTAACTTTAGGATGTGTTTTATTTAAATTTATTAGGGTTGAAACTTTAGGAGAAAAAGTTACGAAAATTAGGTATTTTAATTTTATTAGGACTCTTGGTCGATTTCCCTTTTTCTAGAATGTATTAGGGTTTATTAACAGAGAATGAATGGAATAAACAAAAAGTTTATGTTTTCTTTTGAATGTTGGTGCACTCAACATGGTTGATATCATGGAAATCATTGGGTGATTCCAAAGTAAATATCATTTTTCTTTCTTTAATTTTCTTCTTATCCTCTATCTCTTCTTCAATCCATCTTTTCTACTTTTTTATTTATTATTATTTGTGAGAGATCAAAAAACATTTAATCCTTTCAAGAAACCAATCCATAAACTATGTTTTCTTGATTTCTTGATTATTGATTCTCGATTCTTTATTCTTTATTCTTTATTCTTGATCTTGGTTCTTGATTCTTGATTCTTGATTCCTAAAACCTACAAACTGTAGACACCCCATTTTTGCATCCGCCTGATTAATCAACTCGTCAACCCGATTGCAATGATTCTCAATGATGGATGTTATTTCCATTGTTTTGTTTTGTTACTAGATGTATTTCAGAAATCCGGATGAGGTATCTCGAACTAACAAAACCTTAAAAACCACGCTACGCTAGGAAAATACGACCCCAAAAACATAGAAATCATCATCTTGCAGACCAAAAAGAAGCTTCACGATAAAAATCACTAAAAATAACCAAAATACCCCTAACATCAAAACAACCCTAAAGCCTACGTTATGATTAGAAAAACTCATTCAAACACATAAAACAACAAATCGAAACCAAATAAATCATTTCTCCAATTTTAACAGAATTTAACAAAATTACGAAAATGCCCCTCATAAAATTCATGACCATTTCACACAAAAAATTTCATAAATGACACAAACTAATATTTCCATTGAGTTCCCTACGAAAAATCGATTCTAAAGCATCCTATAACATTAAAAACCGACTTAAAACGTGAAAAGTCCTCTCCGGGGGAAAAACGGTAATTTCACAATTTTCATAATTAAAATTTTCTAAATTAATAAATAAAACATTAAATAATTAAAGTGAAACATTAATGAAATTAATTTAAAATTTTGAACTAAAAAAATCGAACAATCGGACTCTCATGAAAAATTGTTGAGGGTTCGTGAGATATTTCTTTAAGGACCCCTCCATTTGGGGATCCAAAGAATTAAAAATATAATAGAGGAGGGTTCTCCAAAAATTTAAAGCCAATCAAGCAAGACTAAAGTCAAGGTATTAAATTCAATCAAGTAAGACTAAAGTCAAAATTAAAGTCAATTAAGCAAGACTAAAGTCAAGATATTAAAAGTCAATCAATTAAGACTAAAGTCAAAATATTAAAAGTCAATCAAATAAGACCAAAAGTCAAAAACCCTAATAGAGTTCTAATTAAATAATAACTCTATTTAATAGAGTTCTAACTAAAATACAACTCTACCTAAAACAATTCTAATTAAAATACAATTCTACCTAAAACAATTTTAACTAAAATACAACTCTAACTAAAAGAACTCTAATTAAACACTAACTCTATCAAAATCAACCCCTAAAAAAATTTATAAATAGAGGTGCTCACACCCTATTTTTGTATCAAATCATAAACCCTAAGAGAAGTAGATCTAAAAGCCCCCTTAGCCTCCCATAAACCCTAGTTTTGGAGCCCCAACTCCATACCTAACATCCCTCCTTCGATTTTAGCCTAAAGAACACCCAAAAGCCCTCCAAAAACACTTCAAAATCCATCATAAACTCGAAGAGTCCGGATCAAAAAAATGAGATACCTTACCTCGGAGATCCGAAATCAAATCCGGAGACAGAACGAAACAAGGGAGTACGGTACAAGGAGCAACTTTTGTCAGATCTGAGGGAACAAAGTCTTTGCTATCGGAAAGGTATAACTCTTTTATTTTTATTTTTTTTATTATCTAGGTTTTGTTTTAGCAATGTAACTTATTTTGGAAGTTAGTAGAGACCGGCTTTGGCCGGGCGGGGTTGGTGCCTAACACCTTCCAACCCCGTAACTTGATCCCCGGACTCTTTTTTTTTTTTCTTTCGTAGATTAGTTTGCCTTTTTTTAGAGTCAGTTTGGTTCCTAGACCTTAATAACTAAGTGGCGACTCCCAAACCTCAAGGGTCAAAAGCGGATCCGCGCACCCCGCGGATCGAGGGCACTTTCACAAACCCGATCTTATTCTACCCTTAATCCTTCGTCACTTTCTTTAACCCTTACTTCATTAATCTCTTTTCCAAACCTAATCCAAATATCCTACACCTTCACTTAATAGTAATTTCAAAATGTAGAAAATCCAATACCCCCTAATCATAGTTTCAAAATGTGTAATTGGAAAACTTTGTGTTTTGGAAACCATTTTCCTATTGTCGTCCAAATCCTTAACGAAATCCCCAATTCTTAACCCAAG
Organism: Akebia trifoliata; assembly: GCF_017979445.1. NCBI lineage: Eukaryota > Viridiplantae > Streptophyta > Magnoliopsida > Ranunculales > Lardizabalaceae > Akebia > Akebia trifoliata. The sequence continues at coordinate 19,699,796 of NC_141376.1, forward strand.
CCCCAACCAAATTTCCCTAAACCCCATATTTTCCCTTTCTTCCCTCACGATCCTGCATCAAGAATCGTCACCAGTATTGATAATGTCATCCACATATACAAGTAGGATAGTTCGACGACCATCCAAACCAGTGTGGGTAAAACACGTATGATCTGGGTGACACCTAGAAAAGCTTATAGCCAAAACAACAGTGTTAAATCGCTGAAACCAAGCATGGGGAGATTGCTTAATCCCGTAAATTGATTTTAAGAGGCAACACCTAAGAGTTTGCTTTTTCTAAAGTTAATTCTAAACCTTGAAATCGCCTCAAAACAACACAGGAGACCTCTACAAAATTTGAATTGATAGATAGAAGCCCCTAAAAAGACCAGGGTATCATTTGCAACTGAAGGTGAGTTACCGGAGGGACTCCTACTTTAACCCTAAAACCTATCAACTTCCCAAGACATGTCGCCCTCTTGACTAACCTACCCAAGGCTTCTGCCACAATCACAAATAGAAATGGAGACCACGGGTTCCTTGTCTTAACCCTCTCGAGTTTCTAAAGTGACCTGCAAGATTCACTAGGATGGAGAAGGACGCAGACGAAACATGTCATAATCAAACCTGTCCATCTTTCCCCAAATCCTATTCTGATTAACAAATACTGCAAAAAGTTCCAATTCACGTGATCGTAAGCCTTATGGAAGTCAATTTTTCAAACCAAGCCTGGGTTACCATCTCTCAGCCTTGAATCAATACACTCATTAGCAACCACTAACCCATCCAAAATTTGTCTTCCTTTCACAAACGCCTCATGTTCCAACCCTATGATCTCACCTATCACCTCTCCTGGACGCCAAAACCTTTGAGATGATTTTGAATGTAGAGCTGACTAGACTAATAGGCTAGAAATCTCCCATGTCCAGTACACCTTCCTTTTTTAGAATCAAGACCACAAAAGTATTGTTTAACCCAAAATCCAAGAAATTTCTTTCTTGAAGGTCCCTCACCACTTTTAACAGATTAACACCAATCGTTTCCCAACAACCTTTATAAAAGGCAATTGAAAAATCATCCGGCCATGGTGCTTTATCCCCACTTAAATCCGACACCACTCTCCATACCTCGTCTCCCTCTATCGGCCTCTCAAAGCCATTCTTGTTGATCCCTAGAGATAACATCAAAATCCAATAGCTCCGGGAACAAGTGAACCAAATGATCTTCTTTGTAAAGCTTTCTATAAAATTCTACAATGCCTTCCCTAATCCTCTCCTCCCCTTCAACCGCATCTATGGCCACTCTCCTAATGTCATTGATCTTCCTACGAACATTGGCTATTTTATGGAAAAACTTGGTGTTCTTGTTTTTAAGCCATTTCACCTTTGATTTTTGTTTCCAACTCACTTCCTCCCACAAGGAAACCTTTTGGAATTCTGCTTGAAGATTTGTCCTTTTTTATTTTCTCCTCTAACGACAAACTTAGACCCTTTTCTTTCTTATCTAGAACGTTGATTTCCTCTAAGATGGCTTTCTTCTTTAAGTCAACTTTCCCAAAAACCTCCACATTCCAACTTTTTCCTTGATAGCTTTGAGTTTCCTCCTAAAGATTATCGATCAAAAAAAAAAAAAAAAGTTTCCTCCTAAAGACCGGCCCTGGATCACCTATTAAAGCCAGCTCATTCCACCATTCATCAACCTTTTGCTTGAAATCCTCATGCAACAACCACATGTTTTCGAATATAAAGGGTCTCAACCGTTGAATTTAACTTCCCGCTTCAAGAAGAATAGGAGTATGGTCCGACGCTGGATTCGGGTAAAAAGACTAAGAAGCGGGTTCAAATTTGTCCTCCTAATCCCCGGAGATAAGGAACCTATCTAAGCGAGACACCCTCAACTCTTCTCGAGGTTAAATAGAGGGTATTGATGTTCCTTACAGGATCCCTTGTTCACCTTATGCAACATTGCATATATGGTCACCTCAGAGTTGAGGTCCACAATGACGTAGATTGGGTAGGATCAATCACTGATTGACAAAACCTCTTGATATTGTATGTTTGTAGGAGGTAATCTAGTTTCTTGGCAAAGAAAGAAACAAACCAAGATCTAGTGTTGGGGTTGACTTCGAGCTACGGTACATCGAGTATATGTGAACTTCTCTGGTTGAAGATTATACTTAGAGTTAGGTGTTATGGTTCAGATATTAATTAGTCTTTATTGTCCCAATAAAACCACCATTAGCATGTCCATAATCTAGTTCAATATAATAAGACCTAGCACATTACGGTGGATCGACACTTCATCAAAGAAAAGCTTCAACAGGGACTGATTTGTCCTCCTTTTCTTAATTCCCCAGAGCAGGTTGCAAATGTACTTAGAGAGTTAATAAAGGGTTCCTGCACATGTTGATAGCTAAGCTGGGAATGATAGATATCTTCACACCAGCTTGAAGGGGAGTGTTGGAAATCATAGTCAATCGATCGAGTTTAGAATCCGATTAATTGAAGAAGTCATATCTTTTATTTTATTTCATTGTTTTTGGTACCCGGTCGATATCTCTAATTGTTTGTTAAATATATCATTCTTTTTGGTCCTTTTGGCCCACGGAGGAGACTGAACCAACTAGGTTCATCTCATTTTCTATCAGCTTCTCCCCATGTTCATTTTCTTCTTATCTTCTCTAAATAATATTCTACTGGTTATAATATAAGAATTCAACACAGACAACAGAAGCACAACAAGGATTTACGCCAATACATATAATGGTTCACCTTTGATCAAAGGGATGAAGCTCTAGGAGACCTAGTATTACATTTATCATGCCAAACTCCCTAACATTAACAGAAATACCTGAGCATCTTCTCGTATCCGTAGGTTCTGCCCTATTGGATCAAGTAAGTCATTTATAACCTGGAAAGACAGAAACATTCAAGATTAAAAAATAGCACATTAGCGAATGATTCTAAAGGTGCAGAGAAAAAAGTTAAGTCTAGCAAGTACATAGATTTTGACAGAAAAAAAACAAGAAGGAAAAATTGCAAACTACTGCTTCATACTTGTCTCAGTGTAGGTTCTTCAATCAGTAGGATAAAAAGAGTGAACCCAGACAAGGGAGTTTGTTTTTAAGTGGGTGAGCAATTTAACATTTTCCCTTATTCTTCTATATAGGAACAAAAGGATACATTAGGACTCCCACAATTTAGATATTTTTGCTTCAGCATGGTTAATCTGTAAAATTCCAGGAAGGTTTCAATCATTTCTATGCCAAGCAATATAAGAGGAAAATGTTACAAACTTCCATCTTCCAGAAATGAAAAATACCCACTAGATCTATTCCACCTCTCTCAAATGGGAGAAAATGTGATCTCCACCCTACCTAAATAGACAATTGGATTTTTATTTTTTTTATCTATCTGTTCTTTCTTTCGACCTGTGTGATTTATGTACCTGGATAATCACATGGTATCCTTTTTTCTAAAAAGTTAAAGGTAGAATAGCAAACGAATAAAAAAAAATAAGTGTCTATCTGATTTGGTAAATGGAATGAAACTTTGAACCTTGTTTAATAGCACCAAAAAAAAAAAAGCAAAACTAGGATGGATGCTCACCTCATTGTATATTTCTAGATATGAAACTCGAAGAAGGAATTCCCGCCCAGGTGTCTGAGGCATATAATGACCAATGTTAGTAACATAACAAGGACATTCATGAAAAATTATCAATTGATGATCAAACTATTTCCACAACCTCTTGTATAATGCCGAACACGTCCTTTACTGCCAATGGAATAATTCCAGGTGACTTCTGCTCTCCCTACGATAAAATAGAACAAAAAAAATTCTAGCAACTAGCATGAATAGAAACAATATTATCTGATCAAAATAGCAATATTTGGTCAACATATTTGGACAAACAACAAAATTCAAATGAAGAATTTTTTTTAATATTTATAAATTTATAAAAACAATAAGAATTATAAAAAGACTTGTAATTACATAAAATATCTATTCATATGTAGAAATGATATGATTATTTAGGTATACATACATCATCTTGTTTTGATGTATTGTAAGCATATTAATATGCATATACAATCGTCCATGTTCTAATTAGTTGATACATTAGTAATTTATTTATATATTTTAATAAAGTATATGAACATGCATGAATGTATTTCTGAATTGTTCGATCATTTAAGTATGTCACACACATAAAAAGGTGTATCAATTAACATGACATGATAATTCTCATTTCATGTATAATATATGATTGTTTTTTGTCATAAAGTTCTCAAATACATACACTAACATGTAGTGGATTGCTATTGATATTCATTTCCGCTCCATATGACTGTTATTGCAGTTTGATAACTTATGTGTTTTCATGTCTATCAAAATTTCTGTTTTTTCTGCTACATTTTTACAAATTCCCTCATTATATTAATTTCCACACAAATCAAAACATTTCTACCAAATATTTCCATTTCTAGGCTGACCACAATGAACATAAAAACCCACACTTAGTTCAATTATTTCACAGTCCAAACAGAAGTCCAATCGCACAAAAAAGGGGCAGCCCTATCACATAGCCCAGTCAGGAATTTTGTCACATAGAGCAGGGGCAACCAGCAGCCCTATCGCAAGGCAGAAATACAGCAGCAGCACTGCTTCGAACATGTCACACAGCCAGTAACCCTATCGCAAGGCAGAACCACAGCAGTTCTGTCGCACAGCCAGCAGCCCTATCATGGCAATCCTTGTGGACCTTGTTGCAACCCAGCAAAGAAAGATGGGGCAGGCAGAAAAAGAATTGCAGGGGATCAATGACCCTATCAAACCAGAAAAAAAAAATCCCTATCGCAACATGCGATTAGGAGATATCGACCCAAATAATCCCTAATGGGAGAGCTCCCAACGAAACTGCTACTAGGGTTTAGGTCTCAATAATCTAAAGAGTTGAGGAGAAGAGAGAAGAGAAGTGAGGAGTGGCGACGGCGGTTAACTCCAAGGATAGAAAAATCGAAGAGAACAAGAAAGAGGAGCTGTCGATGGGTCCTCAACCAGCTCTGATACCAAGAAGAATTGTTGAATGTGAATCTGTCAAGTTCTCAATAAGAACTTGCCAAGGTATTTATATTAATCAAGGTAAATGGACATAGATGTCCTTACATAGAAGAATAGAAAACTAGAAAACTGAAGTAAAGACTTAAGGAAAAGGCATATTTCCCAATATTGAGTGTATATTTTCCTCCACTCTCGAGTGTGTCATACCCCAGTTAAGCCCCGTGACCTTCTTATATTCAAAGTTCACCCCCTCACCAATAGATCGGTCTTTTGGAGTAGTTGGTTGGCTAACATGGTATTAGAGAGCTAGGTTCGTATAGATCATGGTTTTGAATCCTTCCACCCTTATGGGTGAGGGGAAGTGTTAAGTGTATATTTTCCTCCACTATCGGGTGTGTCAGACCCCAATTAAGCCCCATGACCCTCTTATATTCATAGTTCACCCCTTCTCCAATAGATTGGTCTTTTGGAGTAGTTGGTTGGTCAGCAAGAGAGACCTCCCTTCAAGCCAAATCTTCAGCCATATGATTTGCTCTTCGACTTTGAGGAAGACTTCCAGTATTCATTTTGATTTGAAGATGTTGTGAGTTCAAGTTTTTTGCATCAATTTCTTTCTTTTCTGCAAAGTTCTAATAATCTCTTGGTTCTCGCACCTTAAGTGTATGTCAATTTGATCCTTCACAATTTTTTCCTCACATTGTAGTCTTCCTACATTTGATTATTGGTCACCTATTTTTTTATACATTTGTTGTTGAGAGATATGACATCGCATTAGTCTTGGTCTCAGCTTGTGAGACTTTATTTGGGAAATAGAGGCAAATCTGGATGGTTTTTAGGCATTGTTAATACTCGTCGTGGCCGAAGGGGCCGTAGTCATGGTAGAAAGAATTATTTTATTTGCGATCATTGTAGGAAGACGGACCATGAGAAGGCCCGATGCTTTCCGCTCTATTCTGATTTGTTGAACTCTACTGTCACTCCTTCGTTGGGGCATTCTGCACACCGTGCTGCCACTGTGAATTCCTCACTTGTTCCCACCACTGTCACTCTTGGCACTGTTGATTTATAGTAGGTTCAAACCTAAATTGCCACTATTGTTCATGATCAGATCTGTGCTCATACTTTCTCATCTTTGATTGTGGCCTCAATTACTATGCCTCCAGCTATATCTTCTATATTTCACGTCACCCAGTCTAGTCCAGTTCCCCTGACATAGATTATTGATTATGGTGCCTCTGATCACATGACCGGTAAGTCTGACCATTTTACTTCATCTATTTTTCCTGCTAATCATAGGGAGTTTGCCTTGCTGATGGGGGTCCCATACACCTATACACAACAAGAGTATCATCCCTTTATCATCTAGTATTTCTCTTGACTATGTGCTTCCTGTTCCTCACATATCTCTTAATCTTGTCTGTGAGTAGTATTACCAAATCTCTAAATTACTCAGTAACCTTTTTTCCTACTCACTGTACTTTTCAAGACATGACTTCGAGGAAGATTTTTTATAAGGGGTATGAGAGGAATGGGTTGTACCTGTTTGGATCTTCACATACTACAACTTCGGTATCTGTGCTACCTACCTCTGGGAGTCGTAATTTTTCTTCTCAAACTTTAGATTTATGGGTTGCTCGCTTAGAACATGTTAATTTTCAGCACTTATTTATTTCCAGCTTTAAAAAATTCTTGTAGTAGACATAAATTTCAATACACTGTGTGTGAGCTTTCCAATCATTGTTCATATATTCCTCGCATGCATCAAGTTAATATTATGTTTGATTTAGTTCATTCTGATGTATAGGGGCCTTCCCCTGTTACTGTTTTTACTGGTCATCGGTATTATGTTACATTTATAAATGACTATTTTCATTGTACTTGGGTCTATTTTATGCGATCTCGATTTGAAGTCCTTCCTATTTTTATTAACTTTCTTAAAATGATACAAACCAATACAACATCACTGTAAAAGCCCTTCGATCTGATAATGGAGGTGAATATATTTCTGATGGGGTTCACTTTCACCTTCATGAGCATGGTATGCTTCATCAATTGACTTGTCCCTACATTCTTGAGTAGAACGGGGTGGCAGAACGCAAGAACCTCCATCTTATGAATATTGTCCGCTGCCTTTTTCGAAGAATGCATGTTCATAAGTTATATTGGACCATGGCGGTCCTCACTGTGGCTTTCCTTCTTAACCGTGTTCTAAGTCACACCTTAGGGGAATAAGTGCCTCTTCATATTCTTTGCCCTGATAGTACTCTCTTTCCTATTACACCTAGAGTCTTTGGGTGCACTTGTTTTGTTCAGGATAAGACCCTTTATCGCACGAAATTAGATGATAAAGTTGTAATGTGACCTGAAAATCTTAATATGTATCTCGAGGAAAGAATTTTAAGTTTATGTTGATTCAAAGTATTGATCCTTAATTTCCAATATTTGGGAAAAATTAACTTCACCAATAGATTCAAAAGAGTCAAAAAACATACTTTAGCCTGTAAGCAAGACTTAATCAGAAATCGATCGAAAAAATTACTAAATCCTCGAGTTTCGCATTAAGTGATTACCAAATTGGTAAACGACACTTTATAGATATAATTTGAGGAATCCGATCATACCATTAGATACGTGTCGAAAAATCACCCGAAATAGAGCATAAGAATGTCCAAATCGACATTCAGGAAAAACAATTCCCGAAATGACACGTATGTCCCAACTTAAGTTATAAATATCAGTCCCTAATTAAAAAAATCTGATTTTTCTTATTCTCCTCTCCAAACAAAACTCAACCCTTTTCCCTCGAGATTTGCAAAATTTGATCTACGTCAAACGAGAACAATCCAAGCTTTGCCGTAAGAAGGAAAGTTGTTCCTCTCGTCAAGGGTTACGCGTGGACGCTAGAAACGTTGATTTTCGTCAAAGGAAAATCTTTGAGATCAGTCGGAGGTAATCCTTAGACTCCATTGAACCGTAGAGAATAGCCTGAAGTAAGTTGTCTTTCCTTCTACCTTCTAGTTATGTGATAATTTCATAAAAAATCTATGCGATATTTGATAGATCGATTGTTTCATTACATTTATACATATTTGAACGTATTGGATCATGTTTGCATGGTTATTTTTTATTGATTTTAACTCATTCGATGTATTTTAAGCGTTTTATTAATAGTATAATGTTTGGGTCGAGTTTCGACAACTTTGAAAAAAATCACTTTTTCTAACACTAAGCCAAATTTTCACAATTTTTCAATTTTTACGTCTTATGATTTTATCGTATTTTTTTCAAGTCTTTCTACTCAACCAAAACCATAGAATGGAATTGATTGATGCTCGATGGATCTCGAATCAATTTAAAAGTGAAAATACTTTGTTAGATATGTAGGAAGTTAGATGATAGATTGATCGATTTGATTAATGGATGAATAGAGAGAACGTATGTTCTCGACTGATTGATGGGACAGTGCCTCCAATTCTACGTAGTGGCCATACCACGTAAAACGTGATAGAAAGATAGATGGATGAAATGGTTGATGGATGAAAATGACAAATGGTTGTCACTAGAGAGCACAACTAGACCTTGTTTGTATTTTTTATTAAAAGAAACGATATACTATATACAAAACAAATTATTTTGTTTACCAGAAAATGTTTGTAAAAAACCCATAAAGAGTAACGCGTTGCTGTGTATCCAGAACCGGCGAGTCAATCTAGGATAACGTTAGATGTCATATACTCTTCAGTAGTATGGGATACCTTAGAGCATATTACAGCTTATGAGATCCGAGAATTTCTCCTACTTATTTCTTAGGAAACGTTGTGTATAAAGGCGGCCTCTGTATAGTGTAGAGGTAGGTGGGGTTCACATGCATTGCCTCTTGATAGGTTTCGACGCGAAGGGTATCCTGGGCTAGTTAGTGATTACTGTTAATCTGTAGTCGTCAAACGGTGGACCTCACCGTTAGTTGAACTCAGTATTGGGTTCTTGATCAACAGCGAGTCTGAGTTGGATAAATGGTCATCCAACTGTGGTATGCTAAATCGACCACAAAAGCATATTATAACTATGGGATTCCACGTCGGATTGGAAGTCTAGAATAACGAATTACCATAGCCGATGCGGTTATATCAGCGTGTTCATTTACTCTCTTATCGACTACATCGTCGTATTCTTATTATGTATCTTTTCTTTATTTTGTAATGTTTGATAGATGTTTTTATTTGAAAGATGCATAGGTTACTTTAAATGATAGATTGAAATTATTATAACTGTTTACTGAGTATGCTTAGACATTTATCGCATGTTACATTATGAAAAACATATATTATTTAACTGTTCAGATGATTACTCGTGCATGTATGACTTGTTGTTAGAACAACGTTCATTTTACTGAGTAACATTCTCTTGTTACTCACCATATCCTTCCCCTTACAGATTTTTCAACTTTTGAGGAGCCGTTCATTGAGATCCCTGAGGAAGATCAGATTGAAGTCTTGCCGCCGTCATCTCTTTAAGGATTAGTAGGGGATCTTAACGGTTTTTGCTTATAGATAAGAAACATGTTAGTTTAGGAATTTTTGTAGTATGATGTATTATGAGATTGAGGATTTTGACTCATATCTGTCACGCCCCAAAATCCCAACACGAATCCCTATGATTCATCAGTCAGAATCTCGAGGTGTGAGGTAACCAAACACACAACCTATTAGAACATTCACAAGTAATAATACTTATGGAAAAGAAAATATACGCAGCGGAATAAACATTTGACTTACATCTATACGAGAAAGTAAGCGGAAGAAATCGACAAACATTGATATAAGTCAAGATCTTCAATCTCATAATATATCAGGTTACAAAAAATTTTAAACTAACATGTTTCTTATCTACAAACAAAAACCGCTAGGATCCTCTACTAATCCTCAAAGACACAGTGGTGGCAAGACATCAATCTGACCCTCCTCAAGGACTTCCTCAAAAGACTCCTCAAAGAACGGCTCCTCAATAGCTGAATAATCTGAAAGAGAATGATAGAGTGAGTAACGGGGGAATGTTACTCAGCAGGATGAACATCGTCTAATAGCGAATCATACATGTATGAGTAATCATTTGAACAATTAAATAATGCAAGTTTTTCATATTGTAACATACGAGAAATGTCTAAGCATACTCAATAAACAATTATAATAATTTCAATGTATCATTTCTATCATTTAAAGTAACCTATGCATCTTTCAAATAAAAATATCTATCAAACATCACAAAATAAGGAAAAAATACATAATAACACGGTGGTGTAGTCGATAAGAGAGCAGAGGAACACGCCGATATAACCGCCTTGGCTATGGTAATTCGTTATTCCAGACTTCCAATCCGACGTGGAATCCCATCGTTATAATCTGATTTTGTAGCCGGTCTACCATACCACAGTTGGATGACTATTTATCCGGTTCAGACTGGCCGTTGACTAAGAACCCAATACTGAGTTCAACTAACAGTGAGATCAACCGTTTGATGACTACAGACTAAAAGTGATCACTAACTAGCTCAGGGACCCCTCGCGTCGAAGCCTATCAAGAGACAATGCATGTGAATCCCGTCTACCTCTACACTATACAGAGACCGCCTTTACACACAACGTTCCCCAGGAAATAAGTAGGAGAAATTCCCGGATCTCATAAGCTGTAATATGCTCTAAGGTATCCCATACTACCGAAGAGCATATGACATCTAGCGCTATCCTAGATTAACTCACTGCTTCCAGATGCACAGCAACGCATCACTCTTTATGGATTTTTTACGAACCTTTTCTGGTAAACAAAATAGTTTATTTTTGTATACTATATACTAATTTCTTTGTATCGAAAATACAAACAAGATCTTGGTAGTGCTCTCCAGTGACAACCATATGTCTTTTCCATCTATCAATCATCCCATCCATCTATCTATCTATCACATTTTACGTTGCATGACCACTACGTAGAACTGAAAGCACTGTCCCAACAATCAGTCGAGAACATATGCTCTCTTTACCCATCCATCAATCAATCATCTAACTTCCTGCATATCTATCAAAGTATCTTCGCCTTTAAACTTGTTTGAAATCCATAGAGCATCAACCAATTCCATTTGATGGTTTTGATTGAGTAAAAAGGCTCGAAAAACGTATTGAAACCATAAAACGTAAAAGCTAGAAATCTATGAAAATTTGGCTAGTGTTAAAAAAATGACTTTTCAAAGTTGTCGAAATTGAAAAGCCCTCGACAACATGAGAAACATCATAAAAATTTTATTACTTAATTCAAAAGAATGCTTAAGATATCGTGTTTTGAAAATCGGGAGAAAACGTCGAATTTTACGTTTTGTTTTTTAAATCAAAAATCACATTTTGATGCGATGAGATTTGGATCTTAAAACCATTCCCAACATTTTGAAATGGAGGGTAAAACCTTAACTTCATAAAAAAAAAACTTAAAGTAATTAGAAATTACTTCAATGTTTTTAATGAAATAAAAGTAGGAAATGGGTATACATACTATATGGAAGCAAAACAAATAAAAATTAGAACTAAGCTCAACATTTAGATTTTTTTTTTTTTTTTTTTCCGAATTGTTGATTTTTTTGTCGAAACTTGACAAAAATCGATACAAACCTTATACTACCCATAAAATACATCAAATAAATCAAATGAATTAAAATAAATCAAAAATAACCATACAAACATGATCCAATACGTTCAAATATGTATAAATGTGATGAAATAATCGATCTATCGAAGATCACATGGATTTTCTATGAAATTATTGCATAACTAGAAAGTAGAGGGGAAGGCAACCTACTTTGAGCTATATTCGACGGTTGAACGGAGTTTAAGATCGCTTCCGGCCAATCTCCAAATTTTTCCTCTGGCAAAAATTGAATTTCTTTGCGTCCATGCGTAGTCCTTGACTACGTGCACGACTTTCCTTCTTACTGCAAAGCTTGAATCGTTCTAGTTCGATATAGATCTGAATTGCAAATTTTAAGGAAAAAGGATGAGTTTTGTTTGGAGAGGAGAATAAGAAGAAACCAGATTTTTCTAATAGAATTCAGATATTTGTAACTTAAATGGGACGTAAGCGTCATTTCGGGAGTTGTTTTTCCCGAATGCCGATTTGGATAATCTTATACTCTATTTCGGGTTATTTTTCGATACAAATCTAATGGTATGATCGGATTCCTCAAATTATTTCTCTAAAGTGTCATTTACCTATTTGATAAATATATAAAGCGAAACTCGAGGATTTTGTAACTTTTCCGTCCGAACTCAAATTCGAACGTGCTTACAGGGTAAAGTATATTTTTCGATCATTTTAAATCCAATGACAAAGTCAAATTTCGTTAAAGATGGACAAAACAAAATTTGAGTATTTTACCGTAAGTCTCTCATTAGAATTTCTCTAAATTTCACTATTTTATTTTCTCGAGATACTAATTAGAATTCGGGGTATTACATATCAGTGTTTGACGATTACTTCCGCTTACTCTAGAATCTTATATAGATGTTAGTCAATTGTTGTTCCGCTACGTGTTTTTCCTTTTCCATAAGTATTATTGCTTATGGTTGTTCTATCAGGTTGTGCGTTTGTTTACCTCACACCTCAAGATTCTAACTGAGGAGTCATCGAAATTTGTGTTGGCATTTTGGGGAGTGAAAAAAGTCATTCAATGTGTTTTATTGGGTTACTCCTCTATGTCAAAAGGGTATCACTGTTATGATCCCACTTCTCATCATGTCATGCATTCTCTTGATATCACTTTTTTTTTAAATATTCCCTACTTTCGTGACATATCTTCTTTGTAGGACTCTTTTTTTTTTTTTTTTTTTTTTTTTAATATTCACTTTTTTTTTTCAGGACTCTTTTCCTTAGCAAGACCCTTCTCCTATAGTGAGTAGCCTTCTCCGATCTTCTTTCCATCTTCGTCAACGCTCCATGTTTACCCTCGTGGCCCTCGCCTCTCTCTAACCTTGCCAACCTCCTTGGATTCAGGTATAATATCTCTCATCCCTTTTTATTTTTGACTGACTTACCTATTGCCTTTCACAAAAGTAGGCGAAGATGTGTTACTGGTCACCCTATTTCCCAATTTGCTTCTTATCAGGGACTCTCTCCCTCTATCAAGCCTTCCTTACTGCCACTATTTCTATTCGAGACCCTCATTGGAGTGCAGCCATGACTACTAAGATGGATGTTTTGCAAAAAATCATACTTGGGACTTGTTTTCATTCCCTCTGGGGAGCGGATTGTTGATTGTAAGTAGGTCTTCATTGTTAAGTATCTCGCAGATGGCACCATTAATCGATACAAAACCCATCTAGTTGCTAAGGGATTTACACAGATTCCAAGGAAGGATTTTGGTGTTACATTTGCCCCTGTAGCTAAACTTTCTACTGTTCGCCTCTTTATTTCTTTGGTTGCATGTCACTCATGACCTCTTCACCAACGAGATGTGAAGAATGTCTTTCTGAATGATGATCTATCTGAGGTTATCTATATGGACCCCCCTCTTGGATTTCGTGTTCAAGTTGAGTATTTTGGGAAGGTATGTCGCCTTCTCAAATCTTTGTATGGGCCGCGAGCCTGATTTTAGTGTTTTTCTAAAGTCATTGTCTATGAGATTCTCTAGATGCCACTCAGAACCTACATGCTTTCTTCATCGAGATTGAATGGTCATTGTTGATTGTAATATTGCTCTGGTTTATGTGAATGATATTATCCTTATTGGGGATGAAACCCAGTGGATTGATAGGGTAAAAATGATATTGGGTCATGTTTTTGAAATTAAGGACTCTTTTTAAGTACTTCTTAGGGTTAAAAGTGGCCCGCTCTTGCCGTAGTATTTCACTATCTCAAAACAAATACACACTAGATCTTCTTCAGGATACTGATATGTTTGGTTGTTGTCCTACTTCCTCTCTTATGGATTAGAATCATCGTCTTCATGTTGAATCTAGTAATTTATTATCTGATCCTTCTAATCAGAAACCCGTAGCCCGTAGGCCGTCTGATTTATCTTACTAACACCAGACCAGATTTGACTTTTACGATTAGTGTGCTCTGCGCACTTTTCATTTTGAAGTCGTTCATCGTATTCTTCGCTACTTGAACTCTTTTACTCATCAACTACTCAACACATTTGTCTCGTTTCACTAATGTTAATTATGTTGGTTCTATTACAGATAGAAGGTCTACCTCTGATTTCTATACTTTCCATGATGATAACCTGATCTAATGGAAAAGTAAGAAACAGAGTGTAGTTTCTCGTTCTTCTACTAAAGCTGAGTATCAAGCTATGGCCCTTGGTATATGTGAGCTTATTTAGCTTCGATCTTTGAGGACAGAGCTGAGATTTTTTGTTTTTGATTCCTCCACACTGCTTTGCGACAACAAGTCCACTATTATGCTTGATTCTGACTATATCCTTAACGAAAGAACAAAGTATAGAGGTTGATGTTCACTTTCTCAAGGAGAAAGTTCGATCTGGTGCTCTTCAGACAGTATTTGTATCTTCTTTAGATCAGCTTGCCGATATGCTTACAAAGTTTGTTAGTCCTTTTGTCACTAATACTCATATTGTCAAGCTGAGCTTAGTTGATATATTTGCTCCAACTTAAGGGGGAGTACTGGGAAATATGCAATTTCCTTATGTCTTTACTTTAGTTTAGTTTTCTAATATTCTATTCTTCTATTTAAAAATATTTATGTCCATTCACCTTGATTAATATAAATACCTTGGCAAGTTCTCATTGAGAACTTGACAGATTCACATCTACAATTCTTCTAATTCCTTGATACGATGAACGTTAAGCAATCAAGAATAACACATTTATATATTAAACACAGTAGAGATGAAGATGTTGAAATGAATTAGTGGAACAACTATAAACGATACAACTAGAAATGAGCACGATCCAAAAAATATCGTAACCCAACAGGTGATAAATAAGGAGAAAGTCAATTAAGATGGTTTGGTCATGTACGAAAAAGACCGAAAAAGGCACCAGTTAGAAGGAAAATGCAAGTTTCAGGTTATAGGAGAGCGAGAGGAAATCCCAAAAAGACATGTAGTGGAACTAGAGAATATTCAAAGACTCTTGAATTGGTGGAAGATATGGCATTAGACAGAAAAGAATCCAGGAACAGTATTGATGTACAAAAAACTAAAAAAGATAACATGTCAAACAAGAAATATCTATGTGAAACAACATAGAACATTTTAAAAAGTATCCAAAAGTCTATGAGGGCATTATCCTTGCAAAATGAACATCTGATCAATAGAAACTGGTAAAAGAAAATGAGTTTAGATTAGAATTTGAAACCACACAACAATGAAATATTAACATATCCTCAAAACTGTAAAGGAAGATAGAAGCTTTAGTGTTGCATGAGAGACGCATAAGTGAACGGTGGGTGCTATGTCTACAGTTTGAACAACTATAAATGATACAATTAGAAATGAGCACGGTCCAGAAAATATCGTAGCCCAACAGGTGATAAATAAGGAGAAAGTCAACTAAGATGGTTTGATCATGTACAAAAAAGACCGCAAAAAGCACCAGTTAGAAGGAAAATGCAAGTTTCAGGTTATAAGAGAGCAAGAGGAAATCCCAAAAGGACATGTAGTGGAACTAGAGAATATTCAAAGACTCTTGAATTGGTGGAAGATATGGCATTAGGCAGAAAAGAATGCAGGAACAGCATTGATGTACAAAAAACTAAAAAAGATAACATGTCAAACATGAAATATCTATGTGAAACACATCATAGGACATTTTAAAAAGTATCCAAAAGTCTATGAGGGCATTATCCTTGCAAACATCTGATCAATAGAAACTGGTAAAAGAAAATGAGTTTAGATTAGAATTTGAAACCACACAACAATGAAATATTAACATATCCTCAAAACTATAAAGGAAGACAGAAGCTTTAGTGTTGCATGAGAGACGTATAAGTGAACAGTAGGTGCTACGTCTACAGTTTCAACATTGAAGCTCCTTTTCCTCATTTTGATCCTTTGGAGTTTCAATTTCACCAAGTCAAAAGGATCTATATGTTAATTTACTAGGTTTTTCAGAATCAACTTTATTCATTTTCTGCCTTGGCTTGCAATACTAGATAGGGATTCCTTGCCCGTTGCAAAATTATGTTTTTCCTCATTATTTCACCTCTGGAGTGGACAAGCATATTCTTCTACAATAGTTTCTAGTTCTTTTTACACTTATGTTGCATAAGTCCATTCAAATTGAGATAATTGAACAAATAATGAAGGGTGCAACTAACATGCATTGTATGAGTCTTTCCACTACTAGTAACACCGTATGCAAATACTGTGCCTGCAAAAAGTTTTAAAAAAAAATGTCATCATTAACGAAGGACCAAGTCATATGTAAAGTAACAAATTACTACCACAATTAGTATTGTTTTAGCAAGCATTATACAGGGCAACAACAAATTTAAAGGTCAAGACTACAATTGGATGGGGTTGAAAAAGTAGCATAGGAGGATAAGATTCAATTTTCCAAGCTTTTAAGTGTTAAACGGAAGACTTGTAGAAGCTTATTACCTTGAACAACAAAATAAAATCTTTAAGGTCTGATTATGGGGAAAACAAGCAGAAAAAGGAAACAGATTAACATGCAATTCTGGAAAAAAAAAAAAAAAATAAGGTCTTCTAGTATGTTCCTTAATTCATAGTCATCCACATCTATTATCCAAATTGAGAATGCGGAAAAGTTTCTTTCTAGAAAGCTACTTTGCTAACATACTCACTTTCTTCTATAAGTAATATGATCTTTTCGTTACCATCTCAAATACCAGATGGAATACTGACTATTTTTGGGAAGCATGTAGTACAATTCATAGAGAATGTGAATTTGT
Source organism: Akebia trifoliata (assembly GCF_017979445.1). NCBI lineage: Eukaryota > Viridiplantae > Streptophyta > Magnoliopsida > Ranunculales > Lardizabalaceae > Akebia > Akebia trifoliata. Next base: position 19,716,756 of record NC_141376.1, read on the forward strand.
GGCAGTGGAATGGTTGATGCACAACAGCCCTAATACAATATTGACACAGGACACAATAGGTTTCCATTGGATTCAAACAAGGGTTGAAAGATGCTTCAATTTAGGGTTTAATGGGCAGAAAAATAAGAATAGAATTATGGTTTATGGTGGGATGATTTTTAACCAGGTTGGAAGACTATAAGACTGATTTTGTAAGGCTTTATTGGGACCCAAAATGGGTAATACCAATTTGGGGATTGGGGTTATCAATGTAGAGAAATAAAATGGGTAATACCATTTAACTTACTTACTCTTATGGAGCCTCACCACACAGAAACTAACAGACGAGCCAATAAAAATTACTTTCATTCCTAGAAAATAAGGAAATCACAGCTATTTATAAAGGCATGTCCTTAAACAAAACAGCAAGTAAAACAAATAAGCTCTTCATCCACTAGCACTTATTAATCCAGCAACTATTAAAATCACAAACAAAACTTGTCAACTACACAATAAAATCCTTCAAGACTCCAACTACTAAACCCTAACAGTAAAATTTATTAAAAACAGTAAACGAGAATTTGTTATAGATATTACGTAATTGACTACAAATGTTAGTTTTTTATCGATAAAAGGTAAGGTTGAGAAATACTGAAAAATACAGAAACAGAATAAATTTCATAAATTTTGTAATCCTTTTTTGAATATTCCAAAATTCTTCATGAGCAAAACTTTGGGCGTGTTGAAAAACTGCAACAGGTTCTAAAATGATGAAAATGGGTTGGCCCATGAGAAACTTGGGCCTGGTGATGAAGAGTAGAATAACCCAGAAAAAACTGGGTGCACAACTTGTGCATCTCTATTAAAACTTAAAAGTATTGTTTAGGTCATTCTTCATAAATCTAGCTGCAAATCATAAAATCTACCCAAGGTTTCACAGTCGTTTGAATCCTGTTCATTGAACTTGAAAAATCATTAGAGACTTTCAATAAAGAAAAAAAAAGTTACCGTTAATTCCTTCCATGGCACCACTTACAACTTGTTGAGCGGCAACATCATAAACATGGCGAGTAGTTGTTGCTGGCCCAAATACTCTATCTGCAAAGAAAAAAAGAAATGCGGCATTTTTTCACTTTTGAACAACTAATATAGTTACTCCCTGGGGGGAAGAAAGAAAAGTTAAGAATCAAAATCTAAAGAGTTCTCACTCTTAAAAGTATAAGGAGAGAGTTTTGTATAATTATACTAATCTGATATGGAGAGATTTCCATAGGGCCAAGGAATAAAGCAAACATTATTTTTCTTTCCCAAGTAATTGAATTCATTTAAGAAGAAAAAGTGACAAGAAGAATGCTTCAGAAAGAAAAAGGTTCTCGACACGCAGAAGGTGCTAATTTTACCAATTACTAGACAAAAAGTTCATTTATTACTATCTCAAAAATGGGGAAAGAATGGTAGAAAGACTTCTATCCAACTCTCAAGCCTGATTAATTTCAGAGAATTCCACAATCTTCATGCACATCCATACAACCAAGACAGCATGGGAATCTATAAAAGCATGGCTCAAAGTTTCCATTCATCCTGAAATGAGTCTCTCGAGACATTTTCATATTAGAGGTGACAGGAACTAGATAAAGGGGTTTTGTCTTGGTTTTCACGCCATAATCTCAATTTGTCTTGCATTGCCTAGCTGAAATCTTAGTTCTTTTTCACTGTATAAAAGTGAACCCCAAGACAAGGACTTCAAGTCATGTTTAGAAGAATCATTCTTTCACACAAAAGGGCCCAAAAGATTAATAATCCTTTCAAAAGGCTTTAACCACTATTTCTGGAAACCTAGTTGTAGCTAGACTAGAGAAGACGCTAAGAACATTTGTTAGAAATTTTATAAACAGATACTTCAAGATTGATGAGCCAACCTCAAGAAAAATTCAAAAGTGAATTGCTCAACAGCGTATGTTCTCCACCCTCCCAAATTTAAATATCGTTATGTTTCATTGTTTAGGTTTTCAGAAAGTGGCTTTGGAGATTCGGAGTGGAACCGGAAGGGCTGTGGCAGAAGGTGATTATGGCTAAGTTTGGGAAGGACCCGATGGGTTGGGCAAGTGGTGAAGTTAAAAATCCGTATAATTGCACGGTGTGGAAAGGTATTTTAAGTCTTGCCACAATTCAAGAAAATGGTCACTTTCAAGGTAGGGAAAGGGGATAAAGTAAAGTTTTGGGAGGTCATTTGAGGTGGGGGAGTCTCTTTGAGGGAGAGGTTTCCTGTGTTATACGCCTTATATTTGAAGAAGAACCTTCATGTGGCAAGCTTTTGTGTGATGCATCTTGGGACAATAGCGTGGGACTTGGGTTTAAGGAGATAGTTGGATGATTGAATGATTGGGAGGTGACGGAGGTCTCAGAGTTGATGGGTCATCTTGATTTTGTGTCTGGAGGTATTCATGATGAAGATGCGAGATTGTGGGCCCCTAATAGCAAAGGACAGTTCTCAATTAGAGATTTCTATAAAGACCTCAATAGTAGGGGGGACCCCTCTTTTCCACATATAGCAATCTAGGGCCCAAGGGTGCATTCAAAGATAGTTTTTCTTTTTTCTTGGGCAGCTATGTGGGAAAGGATACAAACCCATGATATTCTAAGAAGAAGAGGTTTTTGTGGGCGGAATAGGTATTGTATGTGTTTGGCAAACGAGAAATCTACTAACCATTTGCTTGTTCATTGTGAGGTCACAAAGGAGGTGTGGCTCATTTTTTTATCCTTGTTTGGAGTGGTTTGGTGTCCCGTATTCAATTAGAGGCGTCCTCAAGGAATGGCTTCAATTGGATTTAAGTTTTCGACATTCGAAGAAGTTGATTTGGAGCTTAACCCCTTTTGCAATCTTTTGGAGCATATGGAAAAAAAGAAATGTTAGAACCTTTCAAGGGAAGATGCAAACGACTCAAGAGTTGATTCTATCAGTCCTTGGGTTGATATTCTTTTGGTGCAAAAGATTCAAAGAGTTCAAAAGGCTTTTCTATGAGGATTTTTTGATCCGTTGGGATATTGTTTGTAGCGTACTTTGTTGTTTTTTTTATTTTTTTCATTTTTTTTTTTTGTTCGGGGTGGATCATCTCAACAGGTCGGTTTATGTATCTTTCTATCTTATCTATCAAAAAAATAATAATAAATAAATAGATAAACTTTTTTTTCTTTACTTTTTTTTTGTTTCATTCTTAAAAACAACAACAATAAAATAATATACTAATAATAGAGAACTTCTATTGCCACACCAACTTTTGCTAATTCCACCCCAAGATGCGTGCTAATTCTTGGCGTTTTACATATGAATTGGAGTGGCATAGAAAAAGTTGGCGTGGCAATAGAATCTTTCTAATAATAATAAGTTATTCAAGATTAAATAACATTCTATATTACAAATAGGGCCTGTAAATTCTAAACTTTAGAATTACCATTTGTTCACATGGCAGGTAAAATGAATTTTACATAAGCACAATTCAGAAATCAGAATCAACAGAAATTAACCAAAGAAACGTCAAGAAATAGTAAGAACACTAAATTGCATAAAACGAATTAAAAGAGAATCTAAAACAATTGCAATGTACTAACAACTAGATACCATTAATTACTACAAAAAGGAAAAAAAGAAAATGGGATGGAAACTTGCGACTAACCAAAGCCATAACCGATGGAAGAATTGTATTCATTTCGAACCGTGTAATCTCCGTCCGCATACCATGCTATCTCGTCACCTTTGTTAATCTCTCGTGGACTGATCAATCAAACAACCATTTTTAAAACCCAACAAACAAATTTTTGAACGAGAGAGAGAGAGAGAATAAGAACCTGAGAGGGCGAAATCTAACTGTAACGGTGACATTCTCCTTGGCTTTGTTGGAATCAGCCTGATCCGAAGTAGTCGGGTTCGAAGTACTTGTCGAGTTCATTTGAGATGCTGAGAGCTTCGACGGAACCCTAGACCCGGTTGACGGAGTTGTTGGCCGACCTCCCGTTTTCGAAACCGGCATCGCCACCGCCGGAGGTTTTCTATGCCGGAATGGAGAGATACTAGTGGACGGTCTCTGAGACCTTGCAGTGGTCCCCGACATTGTGAAGAAGAGAAAGAGGTGGCGATCACATGCCGGGCAGAGCCGTCTTGTGCTTTTTGGTCCCTCCAAAACAGGCTTTTTTCCCGTATTGGTTCTTTCAAATGTGTCTCCACACTGTGCTTCTGTTGTTATTTGTTAATGAATGTGAAATTACTTATGTATCCTTCTTCTTCCACCCTTTAGAGAGAAGATAGGTTGATTAAAGCCATCAAGTCAAAGGTTGTTCTCTTCCAAAGAATTGACTTTAGTTTTTGTTCACATAATGCAACTAAGCAATGGATTTCTTAGTTTCATTCCTCCTTTCTGTGGGTAGAATTCACTTCGAGCACAAGGATCTCCCAAGTCATCTTATGGACATTGTTTGTAAGGGTGCGTCTGGGCATAGTTATGATAGATTGTGATTCCTTTATTTTTTTTTTTTTGTCACAGGTATGCCAAGCCCTGCCTTAATCTTCAAAAAATAAAAAAAGTGACTTTTGGGTGCAATCATCAAGATTGAATCCTCATATTGGGTCGGATCATAATTAGTAAATATGTGTTTAATACATGAATTATACGGCTCTTCAAGATTAAAACTTTCATTGAATTCAAAGATCATAAATAATTTGCAAATTTTTTAGCCCCAACAATGTTGTAGATGCAGATTTTCGCTCTACCTCGCGATCTTCACAAATACTTCCTAAGCTCGAGGGAGGGCCTGCAACAAAACCACTTCAACGCCCAAGTTCGAATTTTAGTGCTTATCTAATAGGGTGCTCTCTGGGGGGAATTTTTTCTAACCTTTTGGGTGTGTTGCCACCTTGTATTTATAGAGTTTTTCGCTCATGCATCTCCCTGGCTCTTCTCTATGATTCTTGCCAAAGTGGTTACACCTGCTCCGTGATCTGCCTCAATTTCCACGAAGGCAATTACACCTAATCTCTCAGTTGTAGGAACAATTACACCTAATCTCTCATTTGCAGGAGCAATTATACCTAATCTCTCAGTTGCAGGAGTTTCCCCCCAACCTGTGCACTAATGTAACCTCGAAAGGTCGATCCTAACGTTTGTCGGTTGGCTTATCATACGATTCAGTGAATCGATTACGATTCCTTAATATTGCCACATGTCACTTTCCCGAGAAATACCACCCACAATACCCGTTCTCTAGGTTTTGGGTTTTTACCCGAGACCCCGAGACTAAATAACTAATGTTTGACACATGTTGACTCTTGTTGGGCGTTAGATGGGTAGGTTTTTTATTAATGTCATTCATATTGAGTTCCGACCGTTCGAACTTCTACGATGGCATTTGCCATTGTTTCTTTCTTAACTCATGCTCTCGACAACTTTATTACACGGCGCATTAGTATTAGTCGGCCTCACACACGCGTTCGTACCTTTTACCTCGTTCCTTACACCAATCAATGTGTCGTCCTATTCATTCTTGTCTCATTTCTCAAGGGCATCTTGGCTTTCCACCCTACTACATATCTCGAGGTTCCACATGCCTATAAATACCTCTTTCTTCTCATTTTTCAATATTTACTTCTCACTTTCTGCCCTTTTCCTAACGTTTTTGCCTTTTGCTTATGCGCTCTCTTTGGTTTGGCACCTGCAAGTTCTTCAACTAGGCTCCCCTCTCCAGTGCTCTTTTCCAAGGTTAGAGAACAAGACCCCAACTCTCTCCTCAAAAATTTGTTTCTTTTTCACTTTCCTCTCTTTTCCATGGGTAAGGGGAAGACTTATTCCCCTACATGCGCTCTCTTAGCTGAGAATGAGATTAGGGATACATACGCTATCCCTAATGACGTGGGCATGTCTTTCATGGACAAGCCCTCGTCATCTCAAAGCTATCCCCAAGGCGCCATAATGGTTTACTAAGGACAACTTAAGGTTTTTCTCCGAGTTCCTCTTAGTAGGTTAACTAGGGAGGTTTTAAACTTTTACCAGAAAGCCCCAAGCCAAATGAGCGATAACTTTTATCGCTTAATCTATTCCATAAAGCAAATGAATGCTTGGCTGGAAAATGGTCTCTAGCTCGGACTCCTCGATATAAAGGCCCAATTTGCCCTGAAGAGGTGCCCTAAAAAATAGGGTGACTTTTACTTAACCAAGATAAAAGGTAAGCAATCCTTGTTCGAGCTTCCCGACTCGGACAAGGAATGGTTCTTGTTCTCGATCAAATGGACCGGACAGTGGGAGAGTGCAGTTGGGGACGAGCTTCCTTCTCTAGTGTTCAACTCATTCAACGAACTTGGTAAGTTTCCTAACTCCGAACTTTATCATTCTTCTTTCTGTTGTCGATGACTAACTTTTCGCTTCTCATGACTGTAGGTCTAGGTAAGGACAAAGGCATTGGTGACTCGGTAGTCATAACCCCTATCCTCTCCAACCTGGAGTTATATCATCGAGTCACCAAGTTTCTTATACCGATCGACTCTCAAGTGGAAGGTGAACAAGTGAGGAGGTTCATCTCTGCTCGTCGACCTACGGATGACAAAGATATGTTCCTCAAGTCGAACCAACTGATGCTTACTTTCGACTTTGACATCTTGGACAACGAGGTAATGGAGGTGCCATCCTCCTCCCATCTCGTGGAGGAGGACGAAAAGGACATGCAACCTCTTTTGAAGAGGTTGATGAGGGGTACCGACCCCCTGCCTACCAAATCTCAAGTTGTAGAACCTACTCGAGCTCCAACTCTGACCCCCACAGCTCCACCTTTGGTCCCTATTGATCCATCACAAGCTTTGACCTCTACCACTAGGTCGGGGTAGAGGAGAAAAGACCTTGCAGGTACCCCTTGGATTACCTCACCAACTGTGGTCGACCACCCAGTCACAGATGAAGACTCCGCATTATCCAACTCTAGGATTGCACGGGCAATGTTTGAATCAGCATGTCTTCCAAGGGACATGGCAATGACAAACAAACATTTTACAGAGGTTCCTAGTCTATTATTCTACGAGTTGTTCTGAACTTTGGCCAGGGTAAGCATTTTTGTTTTCCTTACCCATTTTTCCTATACCATTTGCTGACTTACAACCTTTAATCTCATTCCAGGTTCAACATGGCGTAGCTAAACTCGGACACTCTAAAAACGCAATGCTTACGGATCGAGATACTGTCGAGGCGACCGTTAAAAAGTTACAAAGTGAGGGATGCAGCCACGTTACACACTTTTAAGATCCAAGGGGACCTGGACGCTACGAGGTCTAAGCTTGAATGGACGAGGGAGGCTCTTTCTTTGACTGAAGGAGAAATTACTTTAGTCAAGGAGAAACTCGAGGTTAAGGAGGCGAAGAAGGAAAAAGCACTTGAGGATCAACTCGCTGCCCTTCAAGCCCAGCTCGACGCATCAGAGTCGACGTGGGATAAGGCTTATAACAAGTTAAAGGCAAAACTGAAGAAAACTGAACTGCCTCTGAAGGATGACCCTATCCTTCCTGAAGTCCCTAAAAACACCCAAAACACTCTCGATGATGTCGATTTCCCCCTTAATGATGTGTAAAGAGAAGATCATGTAATCGATTGGATGTAATAGATCTTTTTGTAATGAAATAAATTTTGGCTTTTATTTCTGTGGATAACATTTTTAACTTCTCTTTAATAACTGAGCGTTAAGATCCCCATACTAAGAAGTTTTGGAGTTACGTTAATAGTTAAATTTGATCCGATTAAATTCCAAATTAGGCTCAGATCCCAGAATGATCCGAGACTTAGAAAAATAGGTAGATGTGTAACCCTAAATGGTCAGGTCCTATTTCCGTGGTAAGCCAAATTTTAGAAATGCTATTTGACGTCTCGGATCGGGCTTGGTTCACGAAATGACCTAATACCCAGATATATAACAAAATCACCAAATGAAGTCCTAGATCGGTCTCAACACCTATGAAGGGCCAAATCTTTTAGCTATACCAACTCCTTAGTTGAGCTCAGCACTAGCGAAGGGTCAAGGCTTTTCACTATACCAACTCCTTAGTTGGGCTCAACACCAGTGAAGGGCCAAGGCTTTTCGTTATACCAACTCCTCAATTGGGCTCGACACCAATGAAGGGCCAAGGCTTTTTGCTATACCAACTCCTTAGTTGGGCTCGACATCAGTGAAAAGCCAAGGTTTTTAAAGGATAACAGAATTTAATAGAGTTAGGATAAAAGATAATTTATTCATAGTATTTCTTGAGATTGAAGGCATTCCACGGTGCTGTGATTACATCTCCTGGTACCATTTTTAAATAATATACCCCCACTTCTCTTACTTTGTGGACGATGTACGGCTATTCCTAATTTATTCTGAGCTTTCCACTGTTAAGCTCTCTCATGTTGGAAAATACCTTCTGTAGTACCATATCCCCGACCTTGAACTCCTTCTTCCATACTCTCCAATCGTAAGATCTCTTCAGTTGTTGATGGTACCTGTAGACACCCCATTTTTGCATCCGCCTGATTAATCAAGTCGTCAACCCGATCGCAAAGGTTCCCAATGATGGATGTCTATTCCAATGCTTTATTTTGTTACCACATATGTTTCAGAAATCCGGATGAGGTAACTCGAACTGACAAAACTTAGAAACTACGCTACGCTAGGAAAATACTACCCCAGAAACATAGAAATCATCATCCTGCAAACCAAAAAGAAACTTCACGATAAAAATCACTAAAAATGACCAAATGATCAAAATACCCCTAACATCAAAACAACCTTAGAGCCTACATTACGCTTAGGAAAATCCGTTCAAATACATAAAACGACAAATCGAAACCAAATAAATTATTTCGCCAATTTTCACAAAATTTGACAAAATTACAAAAATACCCCTCATAAAATTCACGACCATTTCACACAAAAAATTTCATAAATGACAAAAACCAACATTCCCATTGAATTCCTTACGAAAAATTGATTTCAAAACATCCTGGAACATTGAAAAACGACTTAAAACGTAAAACATCCTCTCCGAGGGCAAAATGGTAATTTCATAATTTTAATAATTAAAAATTTTGAAATTAATAAATAAATCATTAAATAATGTAAAGTGAAACATTAATAAAATTAATTATAAAATTTAAATCAAAAAATTGATCAATCAGGCTTTCAAGAAAAATTGTTGATGGTTCGCAAGATATTTCTTTAAGGACCCCTCCATTTGGGGGTCCAAAGAATCAAAGATATAATAGCGGGGGGTTATCCAAAAATTTAAAGTCAATCAAACAAGACTAAAGTCAAGATATTAAAGTCAATCAAATAAGGCTAAAGTCAAAATTAAAGTCAATTAAGTAAGACTAGAGTCATGTATTAAAGTCAATCTTATAAGACTAAGGTCAAAATCCTAAATCAAAACCCTAATCTAAACTAATCAAGTCAATCTCATAAGACTAAGGTCAAAACCCTAAATCAAAACCCTAATCTAAACTAATCAAGTCAATCTCATAAGACTAAAGTACAAACCCTAGCACAGAAATGGACGGACAAGTCTTCCCGCAATCGATTAATGCTGACACTGTTAAGAAATATTACGCCTAAGACCTGACCCTGAGATGACGAAAGGCCATTTTTGTTATCCCAAACAAACCATCACACCCTAGTCAACCCTTTTGAGTCATCACGTTCATTTCTTAACCTGAGACTGGGGCAAGTCAACAACTACAAAAAAAAAAAAAAGATAAAAAAAATAGAAAAATCAAAAGCATCAAAAGTACTCCTGGCCCGCATGAGGATAAACTGTGAACGGCTAAAAATACAAAAAAATCAAGAAAGTCAAAAACTCGAACACTTGATCTTGGCTCGACCCAAATCTCCAGCCTAAACAAGTTCGAGAGACGCTGGGAGGAGACATAGATCACTTTTCCGAAATAAAAATAGACGCACCCCATGTTTATTCCACTAAGACCCAGACCTTAACCTTTTTGTAACCTTCCACTACCATAAGCCTAAGCCAACGTTTTGTCCTACTTAAAGTCCTTTTTAATCAGGAAATGTTCTAAGGCAACATAATGACAGTGATGGCACCAATGATCTTGCAACTTGGTCCGGACCTCAAAGTCTTATTAGTCGTTGGAAGACTTGAGAGGGGAATCCAGATCGGATGTTCGAAAAAAAAGAGTACTCGAAGTGTAGAGTAGTCGATCTCGCGGCTCAACTTGAGTTGTCGAACCACGAATAGTCGTCAGCAAGCTCGAGAGGGGAATCTAGATCTATTACTCAAGAAAAAGTGCCACTACAAGAGTAGAGTCGTCGATCTTGCAGCTCAACTTAAGTCACCAAGCCACTAAGACACAGAGACTCCGAGAAGAATTGTAATGAAAAATCTAGAAAAATACAAGCATGGTCTGAAAGGGCATAGTGAAAACCTGAAAGGGCGCTATGAGTAAAAGAATCAGAGCCACCAGCACGATGAAAATCCCAAAAAGGACGTCGATGCGTAAAAATGTGGAAACCGGGTCTGATGAAAACCGTAATTGGCATCAGGGGCAATAAAGGTTAACAAAAAAAAAAAAACTCTTGGCCCGCAAGAGTATAAACTGTGAACGGCAAAATCTTTCCAAAATCCCGAGACCCAAAATAGTCTTCCAATACCATGGCACTGGGAATGACTCTAAAGGAATCAAAAGAGTAATTGACGTTTATATCCTCTGTGATTGGCAAAAATACCAAGATCGTCGCAACCAAAGGTTTTACAAACTTTGAATTTATCGTACTCATTTGATAAAGATATTTCATAAATTTTCAAAAAAGAAAAAACTACTATTTTGGCCGATGATGAAGATTCTAGGACTTATTCAAACTTCAAGTTTTCAAAGCATTAGATACACCTGAGGCCAAGTAAGTACAAAACCTATTTTCTTTGCATTAATCTTTCAACATTTTGTAATAAAAAGAAATCAATCAAGCATCATGAAAAAATGAGTCAAGGCGTTCCTACAAAGCACGGATCCGGACAGCCCGACTCATCATCAATTTTTCAGCCTGACTCATCATCACGGCTCACTAGACAAGACGCGAAGGCATCGAAGAAGGGACCGCAAGCAAGCCCCTCCTAAGATCACTCTCCGGGCCTACTGAGGTAGATAAACCATTGATCATCGAACTTACAGTTGCAGCAATGGAAGAGTTTATAAGAATGACCTAACTAGGAAAAACCCTTATGGATGCGTGGCCTTAACGATGCTTATGAGATTCTAAGTGAAGATGAGTACATACAAACATTCCCGAGGGGAGTTGGGCCAAAACCATTTGGATTGAAATCAGAAGCTTCTCGAGAAACGGCCGTTGTTATCATGAATCACATTAACCTTGTTGAGATCCTTATGGATGTGAATCAGTGGTCCACTGTGTTTTCTAACATTATTTCAAAAGCAACAACTCTTGAGGTCGTATCAACAGGCTAGCAGAAAACTATAATGGAGCTCTTCAAGTGATGACAATAGAATTTCAAGTCCCTTCACCTCTTGTTCTGACTCGAGAGAGTTTCTTTGTAAGGTATTGTAAACAACATGCTGAGGGAAGTTGGGTGGTGGTCGATGTTTCCTTGGATCATTTGCGTCCTAGTCGATATCGAGATGTCGAAGAAGGCCATCAGGTTGTTTAAATCCAAGAAATTTCAAATGGTTACTGCAAGGTTATATGGGTCGAACACGTAGAAGTGGATGATAAAGCAGTTCATAGTATATATAAAACACTGGTTAACTCCAGCCTTGGGTTTGGCGCAAAGCGTTGGGTTGCTACCCTAGATCGACAATGTGAACGCCTTGCAAGTGTTATGGCTAGTAACATGCCCGCTGGAGATGTTGGTGTGATCACAAGTCAAGAAGGGCGAAAGAGTATGTTGAAGTTAGCTGAGAAAATGGTGATGAGTTTTTGTTCTGGTGTAAGTGCTTCTACTGCTCACACAGGGACAACATTATCGGGAAGTGGCGCTGAAGATGTAAGGGCCATGATTGGAAAAAACATAGATGATCCCGGCAGGCCTCCTGGTATTGTGCTAAGTGCAGCTACTTCTTTCCGGCTTCCAGTCCCACCAAAGGGAGTTTTCAATTTCCTTCGCGATGAGAACTTTAGAAGTGAGTGGGACATTCTTTCTAATGGCGGTGTTGTTCAAGAAATGACGCATATTGCTAATGGTAAAGACCCTGGTAACTGTGTTTCTCTATCGCGAGTTAATACTCCAAATTCCAGTCAGAATAACATGTTGATATTACAAGAGAGTAGCACCAATGCAACGGGCTTTTTTAATCTATGCTCCTGTGGATATTGTTGCAATGAACGTGGTTCTAAATGGGGGAGACCCAGACTGTGTAGCACTCATTCCCCCTGGTTTTGCTATACTCCCCGATGAGCTAACAGTAAATAGAGGTAGAATTACTAAAGTTGGATCCCTATGGACTGTCGCATTCCAGATCTTGGTCAACTGTGCTCCAACTGCAAAACTTTCTCTTGGATTTGTGGCGACTGCTAACAACCTCAGTGCTTGCACCATTGAAAGGATCAAAGGTATCAAGGGACAATGCGAATTGAGAGGGTTAGCTTATGATAGAAACATAGCAAGATCAACAAAGGAAGGCAATAAAGAGGAAATGAATAAATAAATAAATAAATAAATCAAAAGAATTTCAAAAACCTTTCGAGTTGCACTCAACTCCGATTTGTCAAAACACGATCGAAGAAATAGTCGGATTTCAAAAACTCATTAAATTTTCATCAAATCAAAAATCTCACACGAGCTCCGCGCCATCGAGATCAATGAATAAGGCAAAACTCTGTCAGACCCCGTGCTTGAGTAGCCATTTTCCACAAAAATCTTCAATACAATCGATAATTCGATATCGTGTTTTTTACAGAATTTTTCTGGCCCGTACAAATAGGGGTTTAGTCTATTCTTTGCAGTTCTTTGCACGCAATTCCTGCAAAGAAGGGCAGCTGTAGACACCTCAATTTGAACGGGCCACTTCTCGAAAGGGCCCAAAAATATCGATTTTCCAAATAAATGGGCCAACGGGCCTTAAAGGCCCAAGTCATTGAAAAGTGACATTTTTACCAAACCGAGGCCCCTAAGACCTCTCAATGGTTTAGGAGGCCCACCAAAAGGACTCGGCCTACCTTACGCTTTCCCAATATTCACCGCTCCGCTTCCAAAATCAAAAACGCCAAATTTTCGATAAATTTCACCAACGGCCCTAAAAAGCCCGATTCGCCAACACGTGGCATTTTTGATCAAACTAATGATTGCAAAAATCTAAAAAAATTAAAAATGTGAGACTTGGGATGCCTACCCCTCCTCTACTACCACCGCTCCGCCTCAACCAATCCCTAAAACCCAACACCATTTCTAAAACCCAAGCCCAACACTACAAAGCCCACAAATCATTAACCATATCCAATTCATTATCCAACCCACAACCCGAACCCATAAACCACAATCCACATCAACCAATCACTCTTTTATCATCAAAAGATGACACATGTCATCACCCCATCTCACCTCCCTCACCCAACTACCTACCCCATTAATTTGTTTTAAATCTCATCTACCCACACATCAACCCATCACCTTTTCTCTCAAATCAAACACATCTACCCACACCCCTAACATATACCTCCCCTAATCTACCCTCATCATTCCCTACAAAACCCACATCTACAACCTAAACCTACACCATCCTCTCAAGTCAAACACTCAACCTCTCCCATCAACTTATCTCAACCCTTCATTTCCAACCACTTTGACACATGGCATCATCTCCCTCACCCTCCCAAAATATCATCAACCACCCTCTTTAAATCCTCCATTCTCTTAAACCAAATACCATTTAATCTCAACCACCATCTTAAACTCACCTCACCAAACACTCCACCCAAATGGGTTGGGTAGGATCCAAACCATTTGGGTCAAAACTCACCCATTTAACCCCCTTCCTTAAATACCCTCCAATCTCCTCTAAATTACACCCATTTCTCTCTCAAACTCATAACCATTCTACCCTTTTTCTTCACTTCACCCCATTATATCCCTAAAATAACTCCTCAACATCTATAAATACCCTCCGCCTCTTCCCAAAAATGGCTCCCAACTTTCACCACAAAAATTATCCCCCCCAACTTTCACTACCAAATTATCTCCAACTCTCACTACTAACAACCATCACCAATCATTTTCAAGTCTCATATACAAAAAAAAATATTATACTCCACTCATCTCTCTCATCATCTTTTCTCTACTCCTTCAACCATACAAGAATCGTTTTTTCATAAAATACTAAGGACTCAAGAAGAAGAAAAGAAGAAAGAAGATACATGGTGGGTTCAAGGCAATCCCCCCCCTCTCTCTTCTACACCCTCTCCCCTTCATTTTATTTTTTAGGATGAATGGACCCCAAGGCTAAAGGTCTATAAGGGTCATTTCCATCAATGGAATGACCCTATGATCAAGTCGAAAATGAACCCCTATCTAGGGTACAAATGCACAACACGTGGCACATCGTTTTTCTAATTTTTTTAATCAAAACGACCGAGTTGAGTTGAGGTTACCACTATTTAGTGGGGAGAAAAGGGTGCCTAACACCTTCCTTTTTCTCCAACCGAGTCGCTTACCTGAATCTCAAGGGTTGATTTATCTTTATCCATCGAGAGTCACCAAATATCAAAAATGTCACATTTTCTAAAAAAAATGCACATCGGGTGACCATTCACACCCACTTACCAAAAATGAATGGTAGCGACTCCAAACCATTGTAGATGTGGTCATCGTAATGACGAAATCCCATGTCTACACACTCGATAAAGTAGTCCGTTGTCGCCAGTATGAACGTGTTACCCCCTTTCCCCCAAAGTAAGGTTCTAACGATATCCATTCCCTAGATAAGCTGACATCGGATGAAACTCATTAGAGTCGGAGGTTCAGATGAGCATATTATTGGCATTTGTCACACGTTTTGACGTACCTTTTACAATCTTTTTGCATCATTGGCTAGAAATATTCCTGGGTTACTGCCTTATTCGTCAGTACTCTTTGTATCTTTGTCATTACTTGCTCAGACTCTTCTTTATTCAAGCATTTCAAGAGTGGTCCCCCAAACGACATTCTATACAATTTTTCGTCGACTAGCGTATACCTTTTGATTTTATAGAGGAGGTTCCTAACTTTTTTCTTATCCCTAGGGAAGATTCTTGATTGGAGGTATTCTACGTAGTCGTGCATCCAACCCAGTGTTTGGTCAATCTGCATACATTTCTTTAATTAACAGTCGATGTTTGCCTTTTACTGATATTCCACGGATATTGCTCGAGATTCCAAATCTTCGAGCATTGAAGCAATAAATGCCAGCGAGTCAACATGTTTATTTTCATTCCTTAAAATTCTTTTTTATTTTTACTTCAGTAAACCCGTTAAGCTCTCTTTTTATTGTCGCCAAATATCTTGCCATCTGCTCATCCTTAGCCTCGTACTCTCCACTGCATTGTTTTGCAACTAGTTGTGAGTCCATAAACACCAGAAGTCTGTGCTCTTGAAGTCTTTTGCTATTTTGAGCTTATTTGTGATGCTTTCTTATCCACATCATTATTTGAAGCCCTGTACCCGAGCTTCAATACTTTCTCGAGCTTGTCATTGCTGGGGGTTACCAATACACTACATTCTTCACCCTGATTGACTGCTCCATGCATCAATTTCTTCTACTATTTCATCCTCTTCCTCTTCCTAATCGGGATCCTTGATTGGAAAATCTACTAACACTTGTCCTTATAGCGTTGTTCGTCTTTTGAACTGCAAGTCATGTTCTTCGAGAGTTATTACCCATCTTAGAATTATTTTGGATTTATTCGACCTATCTATCATGTCTTTTAAAGAGTGGTCGGCTACTACTCAGATTCGAAGAGACAAAAAGTATGGTCGGAGTTTCTAGGTTGAGTATACTAAGGATAGGTCGACCTTATCTATTTTTGTGTATTTGACCTCTGATGGGTCGAGTGTTTTACTGATATAATAGATAGGATACTCTCGTCCAAGGTCCACCTTGAATAATACCGAGCTTATGGATAATGTTGTGGCTGCCAAATAAATCCCTAACTCCTCCTATTCTTCTGGAGTGTTGAGTATGAGTGGTTGTCCTAGGTACTTCTTCAGGCTGTGGAAGGCAGTCTCGCATTCTTAATTTCACTCGAACCCTTTTCCTTTCTTTAATAGGCTAAACAATGGACGACATCTATCCAAGACTCGAGAGATGAACCTGTTCAGGGCTGCTATCTTTCCGACTAAAGTCTGTACCTTCTTTAGGTTCTTTAGACTCGGCATCTCGATTAAAGACCGTATCTAGTCTGGGTTTGCCTCAATCAATTTCTTTATAACGATATGTCCGAGGAATTTTCTAGAAGTCGCCTCGAAATGCACACTTTTTCGGGTTCAATCTTATTGGATATCTTATCAAGCGCTCAAACGTCTCCCCGATGTTTCTTAGGTGGTTTCCTACTTGTTTACTTTTTACTAGCAGATCATCGATGTGCACATCTACCATCTTCCTGATCATATCCTTGAACATTCTAGTTACCAGTCTCTAATAGGTTGCCCCTGCATTTTTTAATCCGAAAGGCAAGACTTTGTAGTAGAACAACCCTTGCTCAGTTATGAAAGACGTCTTTTCCTGGTCTTCCACTGACAGGGGGATCTAGTTATCTCCTAAGTATGCATCCATGAACGACATCCTTTTGTGTCCCGTGGTAGAATTGACCAGCCTATCGATTCTCGACAAGGGGAAGCTATCTTTTAGGCAGGCTTTGTTAAGATTGGTGAAGCCGATGCATATCCTAACCTTTCCGTCCTTTTTTGGCATTACCATTATATTCGCTATCCACTCGGGATACTCAACTTCTCTGATGAACCCTGCTTTCAAGAGTTTGCTGAGCTCCTCATTTATCCCCTACCTTAGGCGTGGGGACAACCTCCTCGATTTCTATCGAATTGGCCAAAATGTTTCATCAACTTTTAATTGATGGCACATGATGAGGGGATCTATCCCCGACATATCTTTGAAAGACCATGCAAAAACATCTTTGTTAGCCTTCAGAAATTGCACCAACATGTTCCGTTCTTCCTTTGATAGTGACGTCTGGATGTTAATCAACTGCTCTCCGTCGGTGCTGAGATCAATTTGTTTTATTTCCTTGATCGATGCTACCTATTCTTTTTACGATTCTTTCTATAATTGTTATAACTGCTCGACTTTGACTAATGATTCTTTCTTCTTCTTCTGAGGCGTGGTCCCATCATGTTTCTCAGATTTGAGTGCCATTGTGAAATTCCTCTAAGACATTTATTGGTTTCCTCTAATTTTCATCATCCATTTCTTGCTCCGAAATCATATTACCTAATGGTAGGTCGATGGTACGACCTTCATCTCATGTATCCATATCCTTCTGAGAATGACGTTTATGTTGAATCTGCGTCGATCACTATGAATCTCGTCATAACAACCCTATATCATGTTGCTACTGGAAGGGTGATTTCTCTGATTGAGGCAGTCAGGACTCTGTTGAATCCGAACACAGTGGACTGAGTTGGCTCAAGGCTTTTTGAAATCCCCATCTTTTTCACTGCTCATTAGAAGAGGATGTCCACTACGCTACTGGCATCCACCAAAATTCTCCTAAGGTCTACACTTCCAATTGGTAATGCTATTACGAGTGCGTCTTGATGAGGTGTAGCTAACCTCGGAGGTCATCTTCAGTGAACAGTATTGTATGTTTCCTTTGAGATTTCACACAACCTCCATGCTTCGTCGACCCTCGATGACACTTGGTTGACGTTGAACTCATGGCATATCTTCCTTATCATCGCTCTGGTCGTTCGCTCTGACTACCTTTCTGATTCATATATCCCTGAGATTGTGTGCACTACCCTGCGCTTCTCAGGTTCATGTTGTCTCTCTCTTTCTTAGGTAGTTAAGGTCGTGGTTTATGATTCTCTTCCCTTTGATCTACTCATCTTTCCTTGGTAGTGGTTGCCACATATCTACTACGTTTTCCATCCTCGATCATATCTTGTATGATATGTTACAATCTATACAATCTTGGGTCGAGTGGTTTTCTGCTTTGTGGTACTTGCAGTATGGTTTTTTTTAGCTTTCCTTGGTAATCACGAGGTGGTTGCATGAAGTTAGGGTTGTTGTAGATGTGTCTCAATATCATTGATAGTTTCTCATTGAGCGATATGTACACTCATCTCCTCTTCTACCTCGATTTCTCTCTCTAGTCTCGACGTCTCTTCTTGTTACACCCATCGCCTGGCTCGACTACGATTTTTGGGGCCTTAGGATTTGTTGTACTGACAACGACTGTCTGTGTTATTTGCCCCATTTCTTTCAACGATTCCTCTACTAGGATGTATTTTTCAACTTTCGCATAGAGATTTTCAAGTCACGAGGGGTCAAACTTGATCAGTGACTCATGCAACCGAGTTGTAGGGATGATTGTCGCTACAACTTGTGTTTTTGTCCAAAAATGAGTCTCGAAAGACCATATAATCTCGCTAACCTCTTGCCATAGGTTAAAAAACGTGTTTAATTTGACTTTCTTTTTACGTAAGTGGATGAACTATCAGACAAACGTCTCTTCCATCTCAAAAAAATTTGTTATTGATCCAGCAGGCAACCCTTGGAACCATGACAAAACTCTTTGCCTCAGAGTTGACAAGAAAAGTTTGTAGAGTAATGAATTGTCATTTTGATACAAGACCATTTGACTCCTATAATGGATGATATGGTCCATTGGATCCCTCTTTTAGTCATACGCTTCGAATTTTGGTGGATGGAATGCCTTCGGGGGGTCAGATCCCATTACTGCTAGTGAAAATGGTGTCCTTCTAAGTTCCTGAATTGCATTCAAAGCTCTTTGTCCCGGATCCTTTTCTCGAACGAGTTTCTCATTTTTCTTTCTCAGCATTTCTTCCACTTCTCCCTTTGTCATTGGGTTTCGAGCATCAAAGCTTCCCTATTGTGTTCTTATTAGCATCAAGTTCATTATGCAACCACTTTCGATTTGTTCCACCACACAAGGTGGGTATCTTTGACTGCCTCCCCCTTCTAGACCTCCTATTGTCTTAGTTCCCTTACCTAGTCTTTGCTTGAGTTCCTCATTTTCTCTTCTTATTACTGTGATCTCGTCGTTTTGCTTTTTAATTCCCTACGCATTTCTTCTCTCATCTTCATTAGCAAATGATGCAGCACAAGCATGGGATTTTACGGTGCTAGAGGTGGGTTCATTGGTAAGGGGGTTGATGGCTTTCCACCTCCTTCACCTCTTGTTCTCACCATGTTGGTTGTTTTTCTCCTTAAAACGTTCCCACAAACAACGTCAAATTGTAGATGCAGATTTTCACTCTACCTCCTGATCTTCATAGATGATTCCTAAGCTCGAGGGAGGGCCTCCAACAAAACCACTCCGATGCCCATATTAGAATTTTAGTATCGATCTAATAGAATACTCTTTGGGAGAATTTTTTCTAACCTTTTGGGTGTGTTGCCACCTTATATTTATAGAATTTTTCGCTCATAGATCTCCCTGGCTCTACTCCGTGATTCTCATTGGAGTGGTTGCACCTGCTTCGTGATCTGCCTTGATTTTCGTGGAGGTAGTTACATCTAATCTCTCAATTGTAGGAGTAGTTACACCTAATCTATCAATTGCAGAAGCTTCCCCTCGACCTGCGCCCTAACGTAATCTCAAAAGCTCGATCCTAAGATTGGTCAGTTGGCTTATCACACGATTCGATGAATTGATTACAATTCCTCGAGATTGCCACATGTCACTTGCCTGATTAATACGACCCACAAATGTCATCATGAGAACCAACATTTTGCCAAACACTTTTCATAATAAGGGTTACAAGTTTCGAAATGGGCTGATTTTTTGTAAGGAAGATTTTTATGGTGAAGAGATCACCCTCACCAAAAATTAGCTCATTCCAAGACTTCTAACCCTAGTTTACAAGTTAAAGAATTGTGGACTGTCTGTTTTTTGTAAACCATTTTTAATGGGGTTAGAAGTTTCGGAATGGGCTGATTTTTGGTGAGGATGTTCTCTTCATCATAGAAATCATCTTCACAAAAGATCAGCTTGTTTCAAAACTTCTAACCCATACATTGAAAAAATGTTTGGCTTTTTTTAGGGCCTCCAAACACCACCTTATATATATTTACAATCTAACCATCTCCCATATAAAATAAAAGAGAGTGATGATTATTGAAAATATCCCCAGATGAAATAAAAAAGAGTGATGGTTACAAAAAGAATTCAACTGGTCTCTCTTTGTTTCATCAAATCTCCTCGTTTTGGGTTCATGAAGTGGATTTTCTTGGGAACTCTTTAAATTCATTGAGAATGAGACCAATTGATTTCTTTCTATGAGTATGCTTTTTTTATTTTTTGGTTTTTATTTTTTTGATTTTGTGTAATTTAAAATACCCATATTTTAGAAAGTCTTGTGTTGAACTTGGATCAGTTAATTTACAGTTGTAAATCATGAGAAAAAACACTTTCCTTGCTAAGTTATTAAGTAATGTTTTCTGATTGTATCACCTTGTGGCATAAAAAACTTGTTTTGATGCTACTTGGATGTAAAAGAAAATTTTTTAAGAACTTTGAAAATAATATTATTGAATTTTAATTTTAGACATGGTAAATAGTGATCTTCCATTTTCAACGCATTGGATCAAAATCGAAATGGTTGTTACTCATTTATTTACTTATTATTTATTTTGAATATGAGTTGTTCTATAAAATAACAACATTGATATTTTGAAAATAATTGGTTGTTAAACAAAATAGTAACATATATATTGTGCAAAGATGGCCTAAATCAATAATCCAAACATTCCAAAGTTATTGAGTAAGCCATGATAATGATTAAGAGATAAAATGAAGACCATGGTAATGATTAAAAGACAATACTAGTATCCTAATAATAAGTCATATATGATTTCTAAGCAATAAGTTTGTATTAATAGGTCTAAAATAGAATATTGATAAAGGAACTAACAGGGAAAAATTGGGCAGCACTATACCTTATGATGGATGAGATGTTATCACACAAGGTAACATCAAACTAAGTTTCTAATCCTCCCAATAGGGGAAAGGAGATGTAAAACTGATATCACTTGTGTGGTAATATTTTTTTTTTTGAAGAAAAATGTGGGGTATTATTCAACCCACAATCCATCCATTGAATTGAAGCCACAAAACTATAAAAGAAAATAAAAGACTGAAGAGTGAAGATATGTCAAGAAAATATACAAAAGAGAAGTATAAACATGCGTAAAGAAAGGAACAACTAAAATTAACAAGCAAACTAGACTAAGGAGATCTCTGTTCTGACCTACCCTGCTTGCTGGGCAGTGCCTTATCAACTGGTCTGTGTTAGGTACCCCCTGACTGGCTTGGACACGTGTATGGCTAAGATTGATACATAATTATTTCCTTTTACAATATATATAAGAAATCAACATCACAGTGTTGAGAATGGATATCTAGTTTTCTAACATGCAATTGGGCCCACCAGGACTATATGAAATAACTGTATAGTACGGTGCACTTTTGCACAAATTTTAAACTGCACCTCGCATTAATAGAAAGTAAATAAACTTGCAAATTACCTTTTGACAATAGAAAGTAAATTATCCTTGGATATCCGTTTATCAATCCACACATATCACAATAATGAAAATGTAGATATCACTCCTCTAGTGTGATTTTGACATTGAATCGTTTCATCCCTTCTTCCCCTTTTTTTCGAACTTTTTCGAAAACGCAATTCTTTTTTCTGATATTTATCAAATCAATGTAATTCATTTAATATCAAATCATTTTTCAACTTTTAAAATTTCTCTTATCATTTAAATAAAAAAACTACAAAATTTGGATTAAAACAGGGTCATGGTAGTGGTACATAATCGAACTGGCGAAACCATAGGGTTTTTGCGGCATTTGGCTGTGGCACCTCCAGTACTGCTGATAGCTTTCGGTAGATTGCACAAAAATTGATTTTTTTTAAAAATTTTCGTCTGTTCTTTGATAAAATGTCCCACTCACATATAAGTTGTTATAAAATATGTTTAAAATACATCAAACACATATATTTCTTATGAAATTGAAATAAAATAAGAAAATTCTAAGTTTTAAAATAAAATCACAAATTTTATAAAAATCCTAAATGCATCTTTGAAATCTACGATTACTAGTAAAAATTATACACCCCCTACCTATTTTTTGTCATTAGAAGCAAGTAACGCAGCAAAAATTCGAGGCAAATGGCACAGGAATCCAGGCAAACCAGACTTGGATACGATTGATTTTGAAAAGAATCTGATGGTTTTGACGATTTCGACGATGACGTCTTTTTTTCTTTCTTCGTCGGAGAACGATTTGGACTTTAAGTCGACAAAATCTTGGGTTGAAGGGGTTGAAACTCACTTTATGGTTCGACTATTTTTTATATATAAAAAGTAGAGAATGAGAAGAGAAAGAGAGAGAGAAATTTATTAGGTGGATTTGTAGTGTTCGATGATGCGGACAACTTTCCTTTCTTCGTCGACGGTTAACGGGGTTTCGAACACAACGAAAATCCGATTCAAAGTGGTTGAAAAATCAAGGTTTTTGAGTCGTCTTTGTTTGCTAGATTTTTACGCTTGGAAAAGACAATAAACAATAGAAGAAAAATATAAATCATTTATATAAAGTAATTGCGGGACAAAACTGATATTTTTTTAAAGGTGTTTTCATTTTTATGATAATTCAACTTTTCGAGATCGAAAACTGACGAGTGAATACTCTATTTTTCATAATTTTTCATTGCGGACCTAATGGTGCTATCGAATTCTTTTAATTCTTGTTCTAATAAAAATTTATATTTTTTGCCCTGTCTAATACAAAAATCGAGGATTTATAACTCTTCCGTTCGAGCTCGAATTTGAGCGTGCTTACAAGCTAAAGTATGTTTGCCGACTATTTTGAATCCAACGGTGAAGTTAGATTTCACTAAAAGTGAACATAACAAAATCCAAATGTTTTACCCTAAGTCCCACTTTCAAAATTTTCTCAAAATTTTACTATTTGATTTTTCTCGAGATATGAATTAAAAATTTGGGGTATTACATTGAGTTAGCCCAAGTTAGGTAATTTTGGACTGGTTGGACTTATTGAGCAAGTCTAATTTCTCGTGATTTTTGGGCATCTAGTTTCGATTCCACTCACTTTAAAATCGAAATTAGAACCAAAAAATTATAGTGGTTATGGTTCTAATTTTCATAAGAACCAGAATCGACCCATTGACACACTACACACAACCTCCAAATCCATCATTTAAATAATATTTAGCAAATCATATTAAATCGAATCTCACATTGATAACTAATAATTGTCGACAAGCCACACTACTAAGATAAAATAAAAAACTTAAAATAAAAAAAAATAAAAATCTCCATGATGCTTCCTACACTCCTTAGTTCTTAATGTCAATATCATTCCTAAAAAAAAAAAAAAAAGACAAATAAGTTGATAAGTACATATCAATTATCTATGGGATAGTACTTATAACACAAGACTTATAAAATTTTATTAAAAGATTACCTCAATGGAAATATTTCCTTTTAAGTGATAACATATATAACAATAGATTTAAATGTAGGAAGAAAACTTAATAAATTTTTTTTTTCATTAGTTTTACAAATATATTTAGGAAGAGAAAACTAACATCTTATTTTAAATAAATAAAAATATTTGAGTTGGATTGCTTAGAGCCTCAATCCGAATTCAATTTGGGTTCAGATTTCCTAGCCTAGGCTCAACTCATTTTCCATATAATCCAACCTAGGTTCGCCCATCAATCGGGTTGAGCACGAGTTGAGTTCGGTTAGCCCACCCAAGTTGAAGCTGTATTACTTTATCATGTTTGTTACTGAGCAAACCTTGGAGTGTGATCCACGTCATAAAATTCAAATTGAGACTGTTAATGTGTTACTCCGCAAACCTCAGAGAGCATTGAACCAGATCAATTTTTGACATCCAAAAACATGATTTGATGTGACAAAGTGATAAAGGAAAAAAGTCCAAGAATTTTGAAAATAAATATTCTAAAAAAATTTACTTTCACCTTTGAATTTTAGTTTTAAATTTGAGACTTCACTAGCCCTCCATTTTCAACATCTTCGATCAAGCTCAAAAAAAAAATATTTTTTTAATTTGGTTTTTTGAATATGAGTTTTTCCATGAAATACAGAAGGTTGTGTGTTGGATTGCCCATTTGATAATCCATGTCAGCCCAACAACCCTTAGTAAAATTTGAAATCTTACAAAATTAGTCTTGCTAGTCTAATTCATAAAGTAAGGTTTGTGGTAACAAACTTGATAAAGCAAGGGAGTTTTAGTGATAAAATTGTAACAAATAGGTCAGCCTGGAAAATCACTCATATTTAAAATATAAAATTTTCATAATACCCTTAACTTATGGTACGACTGAAATAAAAAACAAAAATCTCATCTTATTTTTTTGATGCCATGTGTCACTATTAGGAGGGAAGTACCAACCATGCCCGGTAAACCTCGCATATTTAAAAATAAAAAAGTAAAAGCTAGTTGTTTTGGCACCTCAACTTTTAATCATTTCACCAAAATTAAAAATAAAGAAAATAACTAAACGATTGAAAATAAGTAAAAGTTGGAGTGCCAATAGAAGCTTTCTCATTTTGTTAAATCCATTTTTTGGGTTTAAGACTACATATGAGCCTAACCATAATTGTAAACAACTAAATAATTTGTTTGAACATGTGTTATAATATTTTGTAATGTTGAGATAATAATTCGTACCAAAGCTTTGAAATGCTTGAATGGTGTGTTTTAATCGTTAATTACTCAAACATTTGAAAAATATTTTATAAGATATTTTAGTAACACCCCCTTACGAAATAGGCAAAATTAGGGTTACCATTATGAAATGCAAGATGAGGTCTACCCTCTGGACTTTTGTTAACCTGATCAAACAATTACCAACGTTTGTTCAATTGACATCTACGGTATGAATACCCAAAATATTCTTATAGCATTTAAATTATCAAAATGCCATTGCTTTACTTGAAAAAAAAATATAATCAAATCTTAAGCGTTGGATTGAAATATTTCACACTATTGGATTTAAAAAAATCCCAACTTTATTTTCTTAAAAAAGATGAAGATGAAGATAGAATTTTATCATATCTTACTAGCTAGAATTTGTATTTGTTATTGTTGGAATGTTTTCAAGAGTATTAGGGTTCTATTTCTTAAACCTCTTTTTATCATTTTTTCCTTAAGTCTTGAGTTTCCAAGAAAAAATCTTGTTTGTGTTCTTTACTGCGCGGGGGGTAAAACTAATATATATATTTATAGGAGAGGATATTACTAATTTCATTTTCTTTATTATTTCATATTTTCTCTCGATTTTTTTATATTCTAAGCTTTGGGTCAAAACATGCTTTGGGATGAGATGAAAATGATGAAATCGGAAGAACATCGTTGATATTAGATTGAAAAGTATGAAATTGAGTCGAGATTTAGCTTCAAACTAACAAAATTTAAATTTAAATCGATAAGAAATTAGTTGGACATGATTAGGAATTTCAAGATTATTCTCATTTGTGTTATTTCTGAATACTGATTTCTTTTATGGCAAAGTGAGAAGAAGTTAGAACAAACCTTATATTTCGAAATTGAATGTAAAAGAAAATATTACCTAAAAAGAAATGGTTGAGGCGTGCACAAAGCACTGTCCTAAAACGAAATTCGCCCCTGCTACGGTACCACAGTCTGTAGGCGTTCGTTCTGCAGGATTCAACAACCCACGTATCCAAAAGGGTACTCTAAATTGGAACGTAACTTCGAACTCGACGATGTTGTGTGCTCTCACAACGAAATAATAATTTACTGATAATTCGAAAATACATAATAACAGAGAAAATCAAGTAGTTTAAATCGACTAAACAATTGATATAAATAAAAGAGAAAGTGACTGTTTAGAACAGTCAAACTGGTTCCGAACAGGCACATTGTGCTGGTTCAGAATAGACACACTGGTTCAATTTAAATTTAAATAAAAACGGACCTTGAAAATTAAAGCAAAAACGGGCCTATGCACGCACCCACGTGAGGTGTAAATCCGAGAATTTGCACCCCCCCTGCGTGCACGCATTAAGGTTTTCGGACCGGTGGATCCAAATTCCAATTAGAACCATGGGTTTTCCTCTTGGACCCCCGTGTGCACGCGTGAGCCCGCCCACTACTTCTATCAACTTTAAAGCTATTAGAAGCACAACTACTTAAGAATTGCAAATCAATTCTTCTCCTAGTCGATGTGGGACTAATATTTCTCAAGGCAAAATCAAACATTCAACTAAACATAAAGCAATAAAGTAAAAAGCATAAAGCATAAAGTAAAAAGCAAAAAGCAAAAAGCAAACATGGGATGTAAATACCCTATGGTTAATTGATTTACCATATGGTTGCAATTACATGAATATTAAAGGGTTTTCTAATTCAACCCTCTAAATTCCAACAATTTGAACAGAGTCAAGTTGCTCATTTTCGTAATTTCAAAATATAAGGGTATTTTTTGTTAATAATTTGACCAGGTCAACAAAAATCAAAGGGTAAACCTCATCTTGCATTTTAGGAGGAATACTAATATCACCTATTTCAAATGGGGCTTTACTAAATTACCAATACCCTTACAACTTAATTCTTAAAACCAATTATAATTTGAGTAAAAAATTTGTAAGGTTTGAAAAATGTTCTAATTTTTATTTGAGTTGTGATAAATAATTTAAGAAATTGGGGTGCAAAGAACAGCTTACTTTAAGAATAAAGAATATAATCGGTATTTAATCTTTTTAAAATGTCGTGATCCCACTCAAAAAGGTTTGCCCAAGTAACAAACTTCATGAAGTATAAGGTTGGGTGAGTCGTCAGAACTCCAATGGTGATTTTTTGTAATAAAAATGCAACAGTTAGGTCTGCCGGCTAATTCTCAAGTCATCCTTACTGCAAACCAATTTGCCAATTCATCATCATTCCCATAAAACCCTCTTACCAAGAATATAATTCAATGTGTTCACAACTCCTGAAAAATCTTCGAAAAAAAAATCATTACTTCTTGGAATGAAGCTCAGACAATTTTTAGAATATACAAAAGAAAAGGTGGACGACTTTACACTTCAAAAAATAAAAATAAAAACATGGTCATATCTCTTAATATAGGGAGAAGTTCTTTCCAAGAAAAAAAGAAAGGAAAGAAGGAAAAAACCGAGGATCCATAACAAACAACTGAATCTCGTTATAATTGTAGAGATGGCAATACATATTGCATTGCCATGTAACTTAGAAAAGCTCAGTTCTACAATTCCTCAGGACTCATTTTCATTTTTTTCTTCTAAAGATGTTGATTCACTAGCACCTATAGCCTCACCTGTACAACAAACTTTTACAGCCCTGACATTTCCTCCACCATCATCCATCTCTAATCTTCTACATTGTTGAAATCTGAAGGCGACCGACCACCTCTGCAAACTTAATGAACATTTTTACATTTCATCTCTGAAGCATAATCTTTCACAGCTACAAAACTGAACCTCAAAAGAAAATACTACTTACAAGCAAGAGAACCAATCGACCAACACATTGGGATGGACTGGTCAATTTGTGTACAAATTATGTACGTGGAAATATATTGACTACTCACTCATTCACATGCTCTCGTTCGAGATTCTGTTGGTCCAGCTGATCTCGATTTCAAGTGTTCGAGAAGAACCATCTTTGTTGTTGTCGTGGTTGAGGCTGAAAAGCCCACTGTATGCTCCTTCGGTTACAACTTTATCTATTTGGATGGTTACTCTCCCAAGAGTTGACTGCAACACCCACATCACATTTAACATTGTAAGAACAGAACCCTCCCTCCACGTTGGGGGTTGGAGCAAGAAACTACAGAAGGTAATTCAGACACACATCCAACTAGATTTGGTGAATATTTGAGATACCACACTGGGCATTTCCAAACTGTTGACATAACCCATTTTGAATGGTAGATACCACCCTCTTCAACCTCTTACCAAAAAGCCTGGATTTCCCCCAAAATAGAATTCCATTGTCTTCCATCTATTTGAAATCCTTGATTTTTCTCCCAAAAACTCGAAGTTTTCACCAAAAAAATCCATCATCTTCATAAAACTCTCCATTTTTTTCAACATGGTTATCTATCTATGTTAAAAACTTCATATTTGTTTTTCTCATTGATTTAGAAGATGAAGCATTAGATAAAATTGAGTAATTAACCAAATTGTGCAGAGAACAAGTGAGGATCATATCACCAAAACCCAAGTTTTCGATGAAGGATTTTTGGGAAAGAAGTTGAAAATGAGTGTGTTTTGGCCATACGTTTAATCACTTCGACTACAGCCAAAAGAGGAGGGGGAATGTCATCAATGGGAAAATGCATAGGGGTATCTCAAATATTCACCAAAACCTGGAGGGTAAGTCTAAATTATCCACTAAAAACATCTACAAGGAGATCTACATACCTTTCCAAATGTATTTTTGCTTTTGCAGAGGATGTGAAGTTTTTGCCCCTTTGGAGGTACATCAAATGCCCATGTGAACCCTTCTTTCCATTCCGGACATGTGTTGTGGCTCACTACCTAATAAAGATAAAAAAAAAAATATCAAACCTAACCAAAATGCTTAGAAGATTTAGATTAACTAGAATAGTGGAGCCCCTCATAACTATAACTTAAGCTTTTCTTATAGAATAGAAAAGAAACAAAGAAAATGGTATTTTAGAAATACCCCCCTGTTAAATTGGTGATATTAGGTTCACTGTCTTGCAAAATGCAAGATTAGGTTGATGATTTAATAGTGAATTTTTAATTTTTTCCAGAATGCTCTTCAAATACTTAAATTACTAAATCAAAATTTGGAAAAAAAATTAAAATTTCACTGTTAAATCATCAAGAAAAAACATTAGTCAAGGGGGTAAATGTAATATCACCAATTTAACAGCGGGGTGTTTCTAAAATACCCTAAAGAAAAGTACCTTGGTCTGCCGTGAAGGACCATTTCCTATTGTCAACCGACAGAAGGCATTCGTGCTCCCCATTGTTTGCTTCAAGTTGTTACCACGTTTAATAGTGACAGTCAAACACCCTGGTAAGCAATGTAACAGGCTGTCTGCTCTATCATGAAAACTAGGTGGACAGGTTTTCATTAGCATTTGAAGCTGAGGAATGGCTTCGGCAGCAATCATGGCTTGAGCTTTAGCAATATCTATGGGCATGGTTGACCATGAATGTTTTAGTAAGCATAAGGTATCCAATACCGATTCCTGAGCAGCATCAGTTCCAGATTTGAGTGCTCCAATCAAAGGTGGAATGCACAATGTAGCTGCTTCAGAAATATGAAGCTTAGAGAAATTGGAGAATATCACATTTATGGTTCTCAAGACCTCTTCATTCATTTTTGCTGCGGACCACAACCCTTTCTCCAGTGCAGCTGCATGACAAGACAATGCCAGAAACTTAATTAATACACTTATGCACAAAAGATGGACAAAATGTATAGTTGTTGTAGAGGGTAAAATTGGTATTTCATCAGGATCCTACATGTGTTCTGATGAAAGCATGAGCTGGAAGGTAGAGAAGCGACTGTGAAAAGTAAGAGGTACTCGGAACAGTTCAATGATTCAGTCCTGCCCGTATGAAGGGCAGGACAATGATAGAAGTCTGCCCGCAGAGCAGACCAGTATATTCAAGCAATCCCATGCCTCACGCTTCAAGCTTCGAGATCCTGGGAGAAATCCCAAGGATCCAGGGACACATGAAGGAAGATTCCAATTTGGTTTAGGATCCCTTTGATCCTAGGATTTACCATGATCAAATACTGAATGAAGGGGAACCCTAATTCCGAAGTGATCCTATATATTCGAGGGAGGACCAAAAGCTAAGGGATCTTTTTGGCCCCCTATCGATTTGAGATAATGTCTGTTAATCCTTTCTGCAACTCTAACTTGTTCGTCAGAGGATTATTGGCAGGTATCACACTGGTGCCATTATGGAGGAGTGAGGAGCACTATTTCGGAGCAGCAGAGCAGAGTAACTTGAGGTGAGACTCGAATTTGCCTCTACAGTTTTCACCACTGAAAAAGAACTTAGTAGGACTCAACCTCATAATGGTGGTTTAAGAATTATTATAATATGAGGGTTGTCTTGGTAGTAGACATTTTAAGGACATGAATATGGTTCTCTTGGATAAATGATAGAGGTTTGGCAAGGAAAGGGACAGCTTAAGGAGATGGGGTGATTGGTGGATGATTTGGAAGCCTGAATGATGGACGGAATGGGAGTATTGCTCCTTCTTATGGAGTACAAGTGTAGAAAGGGATCTCAAGGAACTAGCGATTATATAATGCAAGTTGTCATTCTAAAGTGGGCTCATGTGATTTGGTGTGTTTTTTGGGAAGATCATAGGTATGGTAATTTTCTATTTCGCATGAAGTACCCTTCAATTGATGCTATGTGTAAAAACAATATAGCTCTTCTACAGAAAAACGATAAAAAAACGATAAAAAAACAAAAAAACAAAAACAGAGCTCTAGTGAAAGATTGTTTAAGGCTTTAATTTTGACAGAAGTTCTTGGAATTTGGATCTTAAGGAGAAATCTAAATGACTAGGAATTGGAAAGTGTAGCTAATCACATTGGAAAGTCCAAAACTTGGAGACTATTTTTGCTTTGAAGGCAGAGAAGAGAGATCGTAACAGGATGACAAGATTCAACAAAATCCTAACAGTGGGCCATATCATTAGTGGAAGATGTTCTATGACCAACAAGTGTCTTTTATTTAAGTCCAATGGGGAATTAATAAATCCCTTGCTTCTCCATTGCAATATCTAAAGAAGAGGGTCGGAAGGACGTTTAGAAAACGTTGGATTACCCCAAATCTATGATTGAGATATGCATAAGGTAGCATATTGAGGAATTTTCATCAAGGGGAAGTGTGTTGGGAAATGCTCCCTTTTTTTCAATGTGTTGGGTGTTTTGGAAGGAAAGGAATAATCATATTGTTGCAAGCAATGAAAACTTGATAGTGTTATGTATAAAGGACTCAATTCTTTTGGAGTTTCATTATCATGAGAACTAAGGGATTCAATATGAGAACTTCGTATTAAGATGGGAGGAATTGGTATTTGGTTTACTCTAATATTCTCGTCTTTAAATATCTACAGCAAAGTTCTTGGCTTTGGCCTCTTCTGACAAAAATGCTTCTATTGATATTAAAATGAGATGGGCACCCTAAAAAGTGTGCATATTTCTTTTCTAAAAGAAGGCACATTATTGGATACAAGTTACTGCACATTGTAAAATTGAAGGAAAATGTATCATGTAAGAGTTGATCAGTTGAAGAACTCGGTTAGTGACAGAAGGATTCAACAAAACTAATGGAATTATCCAAACTTGAAATATTTTCCCTGATTGCCAAAACAAACCATCTAAAGGTTCACTGAAGTTACAACTTACAAGTGGCTGGTTTCAATGCGTGGTTGTAAAGCAAAAGGCAGGAACTAAATCTACAATAGAACAATGGGTGGAACTTTTAGTATCAATAAAAGGTTTTTTATTTTCTTGGTGTAAAGATTTTGTGGAGTTCAAAGGTGTATTCTTTGATGACTTCATGGAGGTGGGACTGGGTTTGTAGATTGTAATAGGTGTTTTGGGTTTTGTTTCTTTGATCATCTTGTACTTCTTTTCGGTCATCTCGACCAAGCTTAATATTAATTGCATTTACCTAAAAAAAAGAACAATGAGTTACCTGTGAGAGACCTGATGAGCTCATTTGATACGTACTCTTGAAGCGTGTGATTGGAGAACAAGAATTTAATAAGCAATGCTGCCTGCCCAGCAACTTCAGAATTTATAGACAGTAGTAGTTCCTGAATTACGAGTATGCCACCTGCTTCTGCTACAGCTCTCCTATTAGTCCTACTGTGCATAACCAAGTTCTGCAAAGCACATATTGCAACCATTTTCATGTCTTCAGTTGGCTGGTCCTCAAGCAAGCTTACAAGTGCACGGCACGCAGATACAGAATCCCTGGCCCTAGCAAGTCCCTCATGTTGGAAGAGGTCACCAAGTGCAAGAGCTGCAAGAAGCCTTCCAGGCTGTGATCTTGTTTGAGGATCCAATAAATATTGTGATAGCGGAGCTATAGCATACTTGGAAACCTTCATTTCTCGTACCCTCACATGGTTAAATAAAGCCTCAAGTAGTCTTCCAGATGCTTCTTCACATTGATGGGATCTTAGAAGGTCTAACAGTGCATCTATTGCACCAGCCTCAGCCATGAGTTCAGCACTGGAAGCATCGCTCCTCTCTTGAACAATCAACGCATTTAGAGCTACCGTAATAGTACTCTCCGATGTTGAGTGTAGCATTCGCACAAGGACCACTAATGGAACTTTGAAATAGTACTCTGCATTGAAACGCAATACATTTGAGAGAACCAATGAAGCTGATTCCCACAATGCATGATGCGGTTGAGGATCGTCCTGAATAATAACCTTAGAGAGCTCAAAAATACCCCCAGCATCAGCAACTGCCTTTGGCCAACTCGTAGATATACTCTCCAACGCCTTTATCGCTGTCTGTTGTAAGTTGAGGATTCCAATTCCAGCGAGCTGTACAAGAGGTACGACTGCATTTTGTGTCGTAATATCTTGCTGGAAATGCTCTTGTGCTAGAAGATGTGACAACAATTCGGTACCAAGTTGCTGAATAGCTTGAGAAGGGGACTCTAAAAACGAAATCAGAGGTTCGATGACTTGGCTAGGAGTGAGTTTCAGCGTTGCAAGGCTCTGTGGCTTCTCGAGAATATTTACAAGTGCTTGCAAGGCACTGTGTTGTCCCCATAAACTAAAATCTGGATGGAGTAAAGCCAAGAAAAGAGGTTCTACCATTCTTGCAGCAGCAGAGCTTCTTGCAATCCCGCTACTATTCGTTAAGATTCGAAACAACTCAGCAATCGAGGAGCATAAGGAGCCCGGTGCATCGGGGAGTAACTCAAGACAAATATCGATAATCCCAGCTTTGACCATATCGAGCTTCAATTGAGTACGATCTTTCCCCAACTTTATTAGAGTGCTAATGCTAGCCTCCGTAAGTTGATGGTTCGACCCAGAAACCAATCCAACAAGAAGATCAACAATATCGTATGCTGCTGCGAGTTCCACTTGTTGTTCATCATCCAACAGCCTGTCAAAAGCACATGCACCGGATTCTACTGCCAAAATTGTATCTGACTGCATTAGAGATATTAGGGGTTGTATACATTCGGAGGCCATTTCCATTGCTCGCACCTTTGAGTTACCAAAGAGAAAGAAACAAAGTTGAGCAGCATTTCTCTTCAGTTCCAATGACAAAGTGGATGACAATATTTTATAAAGGCTTTCAAGTGGATTGCCTTCCACATCAGTTAATGATGATGCATTCGAAGCATTTCCAGAGATTAACTTGATAAGGGCAATGAGAGCTGCTTGTTGCTCTCTTTCTGATCCTGCACTAAGCATGTCGACTAATG
The DNA here is from genome assembly GCF_017979445.1 of Akebia trifoliata. Lineage (NCBI taxonomy): Eukaryota > Viridiplantae > Streptophyta > Magnoliopsida > Ranunculales > Lardizabalaceae > Akebia > Akebia trifoliata. The sequence goes on from NC_141376.1 coordinate 19,750,454, forward strand.
GCTGAATGGCTTGCCTTGCTAACTCAGAATCTCTGATGTTTTCAGCATCAAAAAGTTCGTGGAGAGCCCTAGCAGCATTGAACCTAGCATTTCTTGATCCCAAACGCAAGACAGCTATGAGTTGATTCAAGGAACTAAGTGTTGCTTCATGGCGAAGCAAATCAGGATTGCTAAATAAGATTCTCAATAATTCAGCTATAGTGGTCTCAGTTGAGTCTTGAGGACTCAAAGATAGGTATTTGGTTAAAGCATCCAGAGCTCCAGCTTCTGCCATAGCAAGTTTGTTCACATCATTTCCATCTGCAATGTGGGTCAAAAGGCGAACGGCAATTGGAGGGGCACCTGGCCTATCTGGAATTGGTCTCAAAAGGTCCACTAAAAGAGGTATAGACTTGCGTGCAGTAGAGCCGACTTTTATATCTTCAATTTCAAATAACTGCTCCAGAACAACTTGATCGGGGTTTCGTACCAACGAAAATTCTTCAGATAAGGCAACAAGATTTGGCATATCGGATTCTATATAACCGATTAGAGTAATTAGCCCTGCAACTGCACCAGAATTCGCAATTGCAAGATGTATTCCCTTATTTCCACGACAAACAAGACTAGCCATTGCTTGTGCAGCATTGTAGCGGTCAATAACTTCATCAGATCTGAGCAAAAGAGCAAGTGAAGGTATGATACGCATCGTGGCAGGTGATAGAACAACATTAGCATCTTGGAATAGAATAGCTAAAAGCAGGGAACTAATCCATATACCCTCTGTATCCTCAAATTCCGCCTGTCAACATAAATCCGACAAATAACTATTAGAAAACAAAATCACAAATTGCTATTGATCTTCATTTGTGACTGACAAAAGTATGCAAAGGTATGATACAGTTCGACACCATTGTTGAACGAAGTTGAAAATAATTGCAGGACTAGGAGTGCATCAAAATGTTTACTAATGTTCATGCATATAGTTAAATGTTTGAAGAAGTATGAATCTAGCCTTGACTTCGTATATAAATGTGTGCATGTATATATTTGAACATTAAAATCTCAGTGACTTGCTCTGATTGCATTAAATCTTTGAATTCTCATGATTAAGACCAACTTACTCAATAAAATGAACAAAAAATGTTATAACCTAGTGTTGCAGAAATGCCAAAGGTAATTGCCAGAATGGTATTTTCATGGTCTAATCAGCCTGTAGGGATCACGTGGATAGCATTTTAGATAATCCAACTGTACAATGAATTGTCCATGCCTAGAAGTCCATTTGGGATCTAGTAATTAAGCATGTAGGGAAAAAATTTGGAATATGGAAACCAAGATATATATAGAAGAGAGGAAAAGTGATTTTGATCAAAAGCACCCCATCTGGTATCCCAATCTACTTCCTCTCCTTGTTTGCTATGCTAAAAAGTATTGAAATATGGTATGGTCTGGGATTTTTTATGGAATTACAAGTATGGAAATAGGAAATTTCACTCAGTTAAGTGGAACTACACATTTAGCATACTAACTTTTTTGTTATTATAATAAACTTATCACTTATAAATGAAAATAGAATATTGTGAAACTTCAGACCAAGAACAAGTTTTTACTGGCATGCACAACATAAAAGGTAATGTATAAAAGATGTGCTCTAATGATAAGCAAGGCCAAGGAGGAAACCAGATCAAAGTCATACCTGTGGATTGGTGGTGTAACTGGCAAGCTTATCAGAAAGAGCCTCTACTCCACCAGCTTCCATGACAGTGAGTCTGTTCTTTGCATGAAACGAAGAAATTATTGACAACAACCACAAGGCAACTGTCCCCCCCAAAACAGTGGCTGGATCAGGAACCTCAAAGTCATCACCTTCTTGGAATATTGTCCTTTCTGAGTACCCTCTAGGGGTTCTTACTTCAATTTCGACCGATGAACAGCTAGAATTCCGTTTCATCATATCTACCAGAGCATAAATGAGGGGCTTTAAAAATCCCGATGCGTCAAGTGCATCCATGGACTGCTGTTTGTGCTCTTTTGAAGCACAAATGAGTAGTGCAGCCCCACCAACTCTCACTTCCAAACTAGGTGCACTCATTATTCTATTAGCTAACGAAGCAATGCACCTTGGTTTTCCAACCAACAAATCACCTAGTACAACAGGTTGATCGCTACATAACCTAGACAGTATTTCAATTGCCTTGTCTTGTGCTGGAGGAATTCCTTCAGCTAAGCATCGGATTAATGGTTCTAAACTTGAGGGAACTTCAGCAAGGGCGGACCATGGAGGATATGTGAAGTTAACACTCTGTTTTGTCCTAGCCAACAGTGCAATAACTTCTAGGGCTTCAGTAGAATCAGTCCCATCCATGTCCATTGAAGATAAGGAATCAGCGAGTGCAAGAACCGTGAAACGACACTGAGCATTTCCGGTAAGCACGTCCCCAACTGAAAAATTGTTCAATAAATGGTGAAGAGCACGTGAGGCATTTTTCTTACCTTCCATCGTCCCTTCACCCAATACTCTTGTCAAAGCCGAGACAATGTCTTCCGCTAGAGCTTCTGCAGCTATTTGAGGATCGCAAAGAAGATTTGCTAATGCAGCCACTGCAGTCTCTGCAGCATCAATGGAAGATGTTTTTGCTAACTTAATTAGTGGCTTGACATCCCCTTCAGCAATGTAAGACTTCTTGTTTATAGCCATGTTATTAGCCTTGGAGTTAGTTGGACGAGACAGTGCACCCAAGGCCCGAGCCGACTGTGTAGCAATAACTTGAGTTTTGCTAGTCAGAAGCTTCATACAAGGAAGAACAATTTCATCTGTTGCAAGGCTATCACAAATATCTTGTCTAGTACTGAATATATCAGCTAGGACAGAAGCGGCATATTCTTGAGTTTCCTCATTCGAGGAGTTGAGAACCTGTACAAGTGATTTGAGGCCTTTATTGGCGGGAGTTCCCTTCTGTACAAGGTCTTTTTGGGATGCTATAGTAAGTACATGACCCAGCACTCTAATGATATGGGCCTTTGAGCTCGGAACATCTCCCAAGAGCAAAGCCAACAATTGATTAATAGTGGAAGAGTCAGCTGACTGAACAAGCTTCGTAAGTGCCATTGCAGAAGCTTCTTGTCCTTTCGGCCCACCACTTTTTAGAAGCCAAAGGAAAGCTGGAACTGCTCCGGCGCTTTCAACACATGCACGGATATCTTCACTATGACAACATAAATTCCAAAGCACGTGTGCTGCGTCTTCCCTTGCTTTTTGAGACCCCATCTCTAATAACTGCACTAGAGGAGGAATACCGCCCGCAGCAGTAATAGCCCACTTACTGTCATCAACTTGGTCAGTCAAAATTGCCAACAACTCAACAGCATACTCCTGATGTTGCTCACTAGCTAAACCCAACAAAGATATCAACAACTGAATACCCTCTCTTCTCCCAAGTGCCTCCCAAATACCAACACCATCATCACAACATAAGCTTGTTAATGAGATTATCAGATATTCCTGCACATCAGCAGAAGCCATAGTTATCAGCCCAATGAGAACCCTCTTTGCATCTGCATGACTTAGCCATCTCGAGAGGTAGTTATTGCCATATAGGCTTGCCAGAGCCTCGAGAACACGTTCCTGAACTAGCTTATTATCTCGAGGCTTTAAAAGCATTAATAGAATATCTTCTATTTGTGTTGTCGCATCAAATGGTTCTTCTTCAAAAACCATCAATGAGTAAGCAAGGGCTCCGATTATATCGGCAACGGGGGCAGCCAAACGGGGTGATTGGGATAATTCTCCGAGATAAAGAATTAGAGCCGACATTCCACTGCAAATGTTTGCTAGAGCACGTATAGCATGACCTTGTAGGGCCTGACCACATTCACCGCCCTGCATACACTCTTTTGAAGGAGCTACAACTGCCCCAATGAGTATGGGTATGCCATCTACATCCACTATTGCTTTCTTAGCACTTGCTGACTTTGATGAAAGAGCTTCCAAAGCATCGGCAGCACTGGCACGAACCGAAGTATCGTTTTCCCGACCAACTAAACGAAGCAAAGCTTTGACAGCTCCGGAATCTATAACTTTGGGAATGCTATCACTAAAAGCCAACATCAACCGTGCCAAGAGAGATGCTGCGTTAGATTGAGCTGCAACATTATCTGAAGAAAGAAGCCCAACAATAATATCTACTCCTCCCGCCTCGAGTGTGGCCCTCCAATATCCATTTTTGTCACCACAAAGGTTCCTCAAAGCCCCCGTCACGAAACCCTCCACCACTTTATCTTGCTTGATCTTTGGATTCAATTGATCCCACAGAGTGGGGACCACACCTTCAGTAACGAATATTTTCATACCCACGTGATCTTCTGATAGCCCACCAGATGAAACTTCAAATATTGCTTCTGCGGCAGCTTTTCTTGCCTCTGACGACGATTCAGACTTGAGAAGTGAGAGTAATGGGGGTATGCAGCCACCCAAAAGTACCTTTAACCGTAAATCTTCTTCTTTGCAGAGAACGCTGAGAGTTGCTGCAACATTGACTTTTGCAATGGGTGTTCCAGCTCTGAGGACAGATATAAAGAGTGGCATTGCTTGGGTGTGGGAGCCAATAAGTGTCCTTGCATCCTTTCTTGCTCTTGCAATTCCAAGCAAACGTGCTGTAATAAGCTCCTTCTCATGTGGTGAGGACATGTTGGCATGTAACTGCTCAACAAAATGAGCGACTGTAGCCATCGTAGTTTCTGGATCATCCATTCCTGCTGCTTCATTTGATTCCCTGTCAAGTAAACATAGAGACTCATAATAATCAGAAAATTTTAATATTTGACACCATAAAAGCAAGAAAAAAAAAAAAAAAAAATTTTCATTATGATAACCCAGTTGGAAAATCTTTGGAAATTTCAGGATGCATGGAAGATGTTTCAAATAAACATATTTTAATCCTCAAAACAAAACCAAATGGGGCATCAGCATTAGGCCTTCAATCGATAAAACACATAAATTTAGAACCAAAAAAAGAAAGAAAAAAAAAAAAAATACCTAAGCAGAGAAGAAGAAGATGAGGATAAGATGGATTGTCGAGGTTCAGGTGAGGGAGATTTAGACATTTGCACCAATTACCTACTCTCCGCAGCCCCCACCTGAGGAGATCAAACACAATAATAAGCAATTAATCATAAATATAAAAAAATGCAAATAATCCTAAAATCCCCATTTCTTCGAATTCGATCGACTATAGTTCCTCAATTGCTTCCAAATTCCAATAATCATAAAACCAAAAATCCAAAAAAAAAAAAAAGAAAAATCACAATTTCCTAAAACATAATCACAGCAGGATTTGAGATCCATCCCATCGCCGACACGCATAATCCAGTCTAACCATTTCCCACAAAGATGAAAAAACATACTACGACGAGATCAGAATTAGATCACACAAAAAAAAAAAAAAAAAAAAACATTAAAATTAAAATTAAGAAGAAAGAAGACATACTTGGGCTGGCAGAGAATGCAAATGCCAAAGAAATCCCTACTTTGAATTAACCCTCAATTCCTCCTCCTTCTCCTCCTTCTCTGCTCGAGAGAATCAAAAGGTCTTAATTCCTCTTCTGCATCTAAGAACAATAGTAGGGGAAATCGAAAAAGAACAGTAAGCCTAGACTCGTCTCCCTCCCTGATTCAAATCAAACAACAAGAAGAACAACAGCAGTAACAGAGCAAAACAACGTTAATGGTGGAGATCCAGATCTCTTCATAATTATTAACTGAATTCTTCTTCTGACATTAACAAGTACGGTGGAGATCAAATCAGATCAGATCATATTATATCATATCAGATGGAGAAGAGAATTCAGATTCTCTAACCGAACGCAACCCACAATTGGTCTCTTTCTCTGTGTGTGTGTGTGTGTGTCGGAGAAAACGGGCGTCAGGTTCGGTGCGAGTGTGGAAGAAAACTTAGAAAAGGAAATAAGCCAATTGGTCTGTACAGCCAAACAACCCAACCCGATTTCTCGGGGTTGGCGGGCCCACAATTTTTTCTTCCTTTTCTTTCAGTGATGCTGATGATCTCGTACTCCCCAAAGTTGGATTTAAACTTTCCTCACTTTCCATTACGTACCACGTGGCATTCAAATTGTTTTTTTATTCTACCTCACCGACACAATAATTTTTTTCCCCACCAACACAGCAAAATTCATCCATCAGGGTATCTAATAGCTATAAATCAGTGTAGAAGATAAATTTTGGTGTGCGAGTACTAATGGATCTAAAGAAAGTACCACTATGTGTTGTGCAAAAGAGACTGGGAGTAAGAATTTAACTTAACACCCTGGAGTAGAGAATCTTATCACTTTTTCTCCTTTTCTCTCCTCCTTTCCATCTACCATCATTTACTACCACATTTAGTATTATAATAATAATTTACTTTAAAGATTAGTAAAAACAAATGGGGTGGCATGTATGTCTGCACACCTAAGTATCCTTATCATATAAGGAAATGCTATATGTTCTTCACAAATACCTGCCAGCAATATTAGGCCACACTAATGTTGTCACTTGGTATATTTTTTGCCTATGAACTATAAAACTAAGGTGAGGTGGTCGAAGGAAGGTGACAACAATGAAAAAAAAAAATTCCATCATATTGCTTATTCTAACTAAAGAAGGAATTTCATTGAGAAAATTTTGGTGGAGGATTGATTGCTTGAGGATGAAGGGAATATTAGAAACTCCATTGTGGATTACTATCATAATCTTTGTTCGAAGGAGTGCGAAGAGAGGCCTTTGTTGGATAATTTTGATTTTGATAATATTTCCGAGAGTAGTAGGGATTGGCTTGAAAGAGTGATTGGAGAGGATGGGGTTCTTCAAGCAATCAACAACATGTTCAATGATAAGGTTCCAAGTCCCAATGGTTTTACAATGGATTTCTACAAAACTTATTGGGACGTGGTGAAGGAAGATTTGTGCAAGGTTATAAGTGATTTCTACGAGAAGGTTTTTTGGATCATGGTTCTAATTCAACTATCATTACTTTGATTCCTAAGAAAGAAAGGGCGGAGGAGTTAAGAAATTTCAGACCTATTAATCTAATTACGTTTGCCTATAAGATTTTATTGAAAATTCCTACCTTGAGATTAAAAGTAGTGATTCTAATCATTGGCATGGAGCAAGGGACTTTCATAAAAGGCAAACAATTTTGGATGGTATTTTGTTGGCCAATGAGTGCATAGACTCTAGGAAAGTGACGGACAGGGAGGGGTTATTTGTAAAATTGACATCAAAAGGCCAATGATCATGTTAATTGAACATTCCTTTGGTATCTTTTGTATCGTATGGATTTTGGAGAAAAATGGATTAATTGGATGAGAAAATGTATTTCTTCAGCTTTTTTCTCTATTTTGGTTAATGGGAGTCCAATTAACTACTTTATAACTCTAAAGGACTTAAACAAGGTGATATGCTATCCCCTTTTCTTTTTAATATGTTGGTCAAGGCTTTGGGTAGAATGTTCCATCAAGTCACCTCTTTGGAAGTGTTGTCTAATTTTGGTGTGGCTAATAATGGATCGCAAATCTTGCACCTTCAATTTGTAGACGACATGTTATTATTATTTTTAGATGCCAATACAAGTCAGGTTTGTTTCCTTTATTGATTTGAGGTGAGGTTTGGTTTTCTCATTAATTTGAGAAAGACTTTTGTGTTGTAGGCGATTTTCTTGATATTGAGATGTGGGCAGATTTTTTGAGTTGTCAAGTTAGATCCTTGCCTTATTCCTACTTGGGACTTCCTTTAAGAGCAACACACAAATCTTTGTCAATCTGGGAGGTGAAAGCGCCCTTGATCTGCGGGGGACGCGGATCCGCTTTTGACCTACTTCTCTTAAGGTTTATGATTTGATACGAAAATAGGGTGTGAGGACCCCTATTTATAGATTTTTTTTAAGGGTTGGTTTAAATAGAATTAGTGTTTAATTATAATTCTTTTAGTTAGAGTTATATTTTAATTAGAATTATTTTAGGTAGAGTTGTATTTTAATTAGAAATGTTTTAGGTAGACTTATATTTTAGTTAGAATTCTATTAAATAGAGTTATTATTTAATTAGAACTCTATTAGGATTTTGACTTTTGGTCTTATTTGATTGACTTTAAGATTTTGACTTTAGTTTTACTTGATTGACTTTAATATCTTAACTCTGGTCTTACTTGATTGACTTTAATTTTGACTTTAGTCTTACTTGATTGACTTTAATTTTTGGAGAACCCCCCTCTATTATATCTTTAATTCTTTGGATCCCCAAATGGAGGGATCTTTGAAGAGATATCTTGACAACCCTCAACAATTTTGCCTGAGAGTCTGATTGATCGATTTTTTTAGTTTAAAATTTTAAATTAAATTTTCTAATGTTTCACTTTAATTATTTAATATTTTATTTATTAATTTTAAAAATTTTAATTATGAAAATTGTGAAATTATCGTTTTGCCCCCGGAGAGGACTTTTCTCGTTTTAAGTCAATTTTTTATGTTCCAGAATGTTTTAGAATCGATTTTTCATAAGGAATTCAATGGAAACATTGATTTGTGTCATTTATGAAATTTTTTGTGCGAAATAGTTGTGAACTTTATGAGGGGGCATTTTCATAATTTTGTCAAATTCTGTGAAAATTGACGAAATAATTTATTTAGTTCTGATTTGTTGTTTTATGTGTTCGAAAGGATTTTCTTAAGCGTAATGTAGGCTCTAAGGATATTTTAAGGTTAGGGGTATTTTGATCATTTTTTAATGATTTTTATCGTAAAGCTTCTTTTTGTCTGCAAGATGATAATTTCTATGTTTCTAGGGTCATATTTTCTTAACGTAGCATGGTTTCTACAATTTTGTCAGTTCGAGATACCTCATCCGGATTTCTGAAACATATCTGGTAACAAAATAAAATGTTGGAATAATCATCCATCATTGGGAACCGTTGCGATCGGGTTGACGAGTTGATTAATCAGGTGAGTGCAAAAATGGGATGTCTACAGATGCCCCTATTTGACAGAGGGTTGAAGCAAACTAGATAGAAAATCTATTTTGGTAGATAGTGCGATATCCGAATGTCAAAGCTAGTAACAGTTCATTTTGTAGCCTGATTTAGCAATTCGTCGAGGCGTTCAGATCCTTGAGCGTAAAACTCTCCCCAAACTAAAAGGTTGTCAGGTCATCGAGCGAGAACTCTCACTGATAGTGTCAGATCCTTGAATTTTAGAGAATTCTCCCTGACTAAAAAGTGCAAGTGTAGGTGTGTATACTATGTGAAACTGAGTAAAATTGAGGAAAAAAAAACTTAGCATAATCTGAGCAAAATTTGATTGTCTTACTCTACCTACCCTAGGTAAAAGAGTAATAAACTAATTTTTTGAAAGTCCTACTCTACCTGCCCAGGTGAAAGAGTACTTTACCTACTCGGAGTGAAAGAGTACTTTACCTACTCGGAGTGAAAGAGTAATAAACTAATTTTTTTGGGAAGTTCTACTCTACCTGCCCAGGGTGAAAGAGTAATTAACTATTTTTTTTGGGAAGTTCTACTTTACCTACTCGGAGTGAAAGAGTAATGAAATAATTTTTTTGGGAGTCCTACTCTACCTGCCCAGGGTGAAAGAGTAATGAACTAATTTTTTTGGAAAGTTCTACTCTACCTACTCGGAGTGAAAGAGTAATGAACTAATTTTTTTGGGAGTCCTACTCTACCTGCCTAGGGTGAAAGAGTAATGAACTAATTTTTTTGGGAGTCCTACTCTACCTACTCGGAGCGAAAGAGCAATGAACTAATTTTTTTGGGAAGTTCTACTCTACCTACTCGGAGCGAAAGAGTAATGAACTAATTTTTTTGGGAAGTTCTACTCTACCTGCCTAGGGTGAAAGAGTAATGAACTAATTTTTTTGGGAGTCCTACTCTACCTACTTGGAGTGAAAGAGTAATGAACTAATTTTTCTGGGAAGTTCTACTCTACCTGCTCAGGCTGAAAGAGTAATGAACTAATTTTTTTTTCGGAAGTTTTACTCTACCTACTCGGAATGAAAGAGTAATGAACTAATTTTTTTATTTTTTTTTTGGAAAGTTCTACTCTACCTACTCTGAGTGAAAAAGTAATAAACTAAGCTTTGAGGGAACAAACAGGGGATTAACCTCGCATTTGATTTTTTTATTTTTAAATGAAAATTAAATTTTATGAAGGTCCAGTAAACATTTTAACTCTCTTTGAATCTGAAGAGTTTTCAAAATTCCTATCAAAAGGGTAACCTTTAATTCAAAGTTAACCTTATCCTTTGGGGTTGAAATTGACTTGGCTTCAGAACCAAAATGCCCCTAGTTTGACAGGGAATATTACACTGGGGATAATTGAACATAATTTGAAAACAAATGCCCCTAGTGCAAGGGGGGAAACTGTTCTCTTTAAAAAAGGAAGTGCCCTTGTTATTAAAGTTTGAAATCCTTGATTACCGCAAGCGCAATAAAGGTTTAACTTTTAATTTTGCCTTTTTATATTGAAGATTTTAAGTCAGGCTCAAAGAAATTGGAACAAAATATTTCTTTCTGAAATTAATCATAGAATTTGTTTTTTCTCCCTATCGGTTCACTAAGGGACATGAAACTCTTCAGATCAATCATAGACGAGATACTTGTATCCACTGCGTTTATATTTAGTTCAAACTGGGTATTGAAACTTGATCATTCGGACTTCTAATATTTCTACTCAGACTGTCTTTTCAGCTTCTCAACTCAACTGAGATTTTCTTTTATTTTTTGATTGCTCTAAGTTTTGCCTAGATTGCCTTTTCAAGTTTTCAATTTAGCGAGCATGCTCTAATTTTTGCCTAGATCACCTTTTTAGGTTTTCGATCTAGCGAGCTTACAATTTTTTCTCTTTTCTTTGCTCTGATTGTTGCCAAGGTCGTCCTTTTAGATTTTCAACCTTGCGAGTTTCCCTTAATTTTTGTCTAAGTCGTCCTTTTCAGCCTTTTCCGGGTTTTCATCTTATGAGACTTCACTTCTGGAGTTACTGTCTGATCATGTTTTGCTATCTTCCTTGACTTTTTCGCACAATACTTAGGAGGACTTTTATGGGTATGCTTAAGACTAGGTATAAAAAGAAAAGAATTTTGAGGCTCAAAAATCCAAATGCCCTTTATGTGGCATTTCTTTTAAATTGTTTTCATTTTCCTTGAATTTTCTTCCCCATTTTTGATGATATTTCTCTTTCTTTTGAATTTTTTTTCTTTTTAAATTTTTTCTTTGTCGGGGAATCTATTTTTTTATTTTGATGTGGTCGGGCTTGAAGTAACTTCTCAGGTTGCCTACGTACCCCAGAATTTTGGGATCAGACCAAGACATATTTCAAATCTTCCCTCCCCTAGGTTAGGTGATCGGGCTGAGAAAGAAAAAGACATAATTTTTCTTTTTGAAAAGACTGCAAAGGGGTTGAGAAAGGATATGTTGAACTGGGTAACTGGGTAATATGAGGATTGATTCGACCAAAGATAGCCTCCTTAAATGTAGTACCGTTTGATTTGGTCAAGGTTGGTCGGTTCTGGTAATTCGATTCCATCATTATCTTGAAGCCTGACAGCTTTTCCTGGTAATATTTCCTTGATGATGAATGGACCTCCCCAATTTGGTTTGAACTTCCCTCTAGGCGAGGAGGGGTGCTCAATTTTGAAGTTTGATGGCTTTCCAAGGCAGTGTTTCCCTTACTAATGAATGAATCTCTCCATTTAAGTTTAGACTTCCTCCTATGATCGATGAGGGGTGCTCAATTTTTTGTGTGAAGTCTGATGGTTAAATCCCTAGCTTGTAGGTAACAACTTTGACTTCCTTATCTGCGTTGACTTTTCTTTGATAAGTTTGCACGTGGTACATAACTCTAAGCTGTTTTTCTTCAATTAAGTTTAGTTCTTCGTACCCATGACATACCTAGTCTGTTTTTAACAATTGACTTTCCATCAAGACCTTGAGATATGGGATTTCCATTTTCACTGGTAAGATTACTTCCATATGAAAAACTGTATTGAAGTACGATACATCCAAAATGTGAATGATAGCTTCTCTAACCAATCTTGGTGCGATTGACACATTTTCACGATGATTATCTTGAGACTCTTACTAGCTGCCTCAACCGCTCCATTAATTTGAGGACGATAGGGGGATGATTTGTGATGTCGGATCTTTAAACTTTGAACATAGAGTAATCCTTGACTTTGAAGTATGACCCATCATCAGAGATTAGTTCAAAAGGTACCCCCATATTGACTGATAATATGTGATTTGCAACTCAAGATGTAGTGAGGGTAGTACTGATACATTTTATAACATCTCTATCAATATTTTCATCTCATCGGGCGAGTATCTATTCCATGTTGAACAACACCCAAGCTTGCACCTAACATATCCTCATAAGCCCACGTGAACAAGTCTTTTGAAATTTTTGAGAAAACTCATTATCCCCTTGTGTTCCTCTAGGGAGAGGATGGTTTCTATTTGAATCTCTTTAGGAATTATTTTCTGTTTTGAGGTAAATAACATTTACTTTCTGATTGAAAGTTGTTGAGCTCGACCCTTATCTTTCTTGCTCAGGAAAGAAATCTATCTTTGAAGCCAGATTAGTAGTTAATTTGTTAATGCGATCGAGGTATTCAGAAATTTCCTTTATCCAATAAAATTCAGATGGCGCGACAGACACCTCTATAAATTTGATAAACTAACTCGACTCAATAGGAAAAGAGTAGACTCAATTTAAAGAAGACATGATCTTGTTGAAAAAAAGGACTCGAACTAACCCAAATGACTCATGAAAACTCAAGACAACTACCCACACCAGACTTGATTAGGACTGAGGACTGAGACATTGCTTGCAACCGACAGGGTTGAGACACTGTGATCTTCAGGGAACAACTGGAAAATGTTGAGATATTCTAAAGGATTGATTTGGTGTTGACGTTCGTTCCAACTGACCGGACTAGTAACCCTAGCTAGACGATGGACGATTGAGCTTTGGTACAATGATAACCCTTAAACCTCATTGAAGGTGAATTTAACCAATTTCAGTGTTACCCCCTTGATAACATTTTAATGAATCCTGAGATTTTATTGAATTCTGTGCACCAATCTATTAAACAATTCATCCATTCAATGATTATTCAGAACGAAAATAATTTTATTATTGAAAAATAATGTTTTTATTGAATAATAATTTTCACAAACACATTTCAATAATTTTTCATGCAATCATTTTTTTTTTGAAAAATATTTTTCTTCCTTTTCTTTTTTTTGGAAAAACATTTTCTTTTGGAAAATCTTATTCTTCTGGAAAATATTTTACTTTTGGAAAGCATTTCTCTTTTGGAAAATATTTTACTTTGGATTCCATTTTGATTCAAATGGATCGGCCCATAATGATCGTTGGATCAAGATGAACTGGGTCATTATGAATTATTGCCAAGTTTAAAATGGATTTTTATTGGGTCGGTGCACCCATTTTAATCAGGTAAAACAAAAATTTTAATCCTTGAAGACAACCATACATTCTGATCTCATCATTCACATATATTCATCACTCACAAGGTCTCATTCAATGAACCACCCGGGAACACCCATGATAAGTTCGAGTCGTGACCTATAAGGAAGGTTTCTAGACTCTAAGCTTACTACGTGCAATGCATTTTTATCTGGCCACTCTTGCCCAAGTACACTTATATACCTCTCGAGCGTACTCAATCAGACGGTACGTGGTGACTTGGTTTGATATACCGTATAGGTGATTATCTAAAACTTCAACTCACTTCTCTGAAGTCAAAAATAGTCAGTTTGATCCCCGGTTGAGAGGTGGCGCACGATACTGAGCAAGGGCCCACTTAAATGCCTCTCGTCTAGAATAAACATAGTCTATCCCCCTTATACAGTAGGGTACTGTAGACACCCTATTATTGCATCTGTCTAATTCGACAATTCGTCACCCAATTTTGGTGGATTCCTAATGATGAATTTAAAAGAACTTGAAGGCTTGTGAGTACTGCTTAATTCCTTCTGTTTCTAGTTTCTTTTCATCCTCCCTACTCGTCACGACTTAACCTAGAAATTTATGTACGCTTAGGATCGCTACATCTTACACCCGACTTAGCAAGTACGTACGCATAAGTTCGCTACACAGTTCGATAACTTAGAGACCTCACTACGCTAGAAAAATATGGATTTGAGATTTAGAAATAAACACACAGGGCCTGAAAGAAATCTCACGCAGAAATTCCTAAAAATCTGTAAAAATCACCAAAATGACGAAAATACCCTGCATAAATTTTTGATGTCCGAAAAGTCTCAAAAGTACCCCCATTGCACTCAGAACGTGATTTCGAGTCTAACGGGACTCAAATCGATGAAAACAGAGAAATTGGTAAAAATTTGTAAAAAATCATCAAAATGACGAAAATACCCCTCATAAATTTCAGATGTCCGAAAAGTCTCGAAAGTACCTCCATTGCACTCAGAACGTGATTTCGAGTCTAACGGAACCCAAATCGATGAAAATAGAGAAATTCAAGAAAAATAGTCAAAAATCATAAAAATGACCAAAACGCCCCTTAACATCTAACTCTAACATAGAGACCTTGATCCCTAGGAAAATAAAATTCAAATAAAAAAATTAAACCGAAATAAAATTAAAATAAAATTCAAAATATAAAATTAATTTAAAATCGTAAAATCAAATTAAAATTCAATACCAAAATAAAAATTACATTTTTAAGAAACCGATTAAAATACAAAATCAAAATCAAAATCAAATTGAAAATCAAGTTAAAAATCACTCAACCAATTAAAATGCAAAATTGAATGAAAATTTTAAATCAATCAACCAAATCAACCAACCAAAAATGTAATTAACAAATTAAAATCCTTTCGATCACATTTAAATCGAAATCCAATCAAACCGACCAATTAAAAATTGAAATCAATTTAAATTTCAAATGAAAACGCAAATTAATCAATCCGTTCAAAATTTAAATTAAAAAAAATTAAATTCAAATTAAACAATTAAAACTCAAATTAAAAATCGAATCACCCAACTAATTAAAATGTAAAAATAAAATCGAACGATCAATCAATCAAAAATCAAAATCAAATCAACCAACGACCAAATTATTCAAATTAAATTCTAATCGAAATTCAAAATTTAAAATCAAGTACAAATTCAAATGTAATTTAAAACATCAAATTAAATTTCAAATCAAAACATCGACTAAAATAAAAAAAATTTCGAAATCAATTAATTGGAAACAAAATCAATTCATTAACCAATCACGACTCATTGGTGGAGAATTACCGTAGTACGAGTAGCGTAGGAACCCCCTCTCTCATTCTTTTAAAAAATAAATAAATAAATAAATAACAAAAGGAAAAAATAAATAAATAAAAAAAACACGTTTTTCCTCTTCTTCCCCAACGCCTTCTTCTCCCCCATGTCTTCAACTCCTCCTTCTCCATCTTCTCCAACCACGTTTTGGACCACCCACACAACACCCACTTTCTTCCCCACTCTTTCTCCAACTCTCTCTTTCTTTCTCTCACACACACACACCCATGTTTCATAGAGAAACCATTATAAAAGAGGGGAAGGAGAACAAAAGGAGGGGGAGTTTTCTGGTTTGCTGCCATTGATAAAAAACAAAAAAAACGTTTTTTGGCTTCCATTAAACCTGCAACATACATACTCATTTTTCGGATTTTTTACAGCAACGATAAACTAATCCATTTTCTTCTATGCTGCCCCAACGTTTTCCAGCCACTCTCCATCTCCAATAGCCTATGTCTTTGCCATTAAACACCTTCCCCAACAACCAACATCTTCTCCATTAAAATCTGCAACATCTTCTTCTTCGTCTATCCAGCCACATCTCCCTCTCTCTAACTATGCCTTCTAACCCACGTTACTCTCTCTCTCTCTCTCCCATGTTCACGTTGGACAACAACCATTCATCCTCTTCTCCATAAAAGCTCAGCCAACACTCTTCATAAAAAAAAACAGCAACTTTCCACTTTGATAGCAGCCATTAATATCCATTATTTCCTTCTCTCTTCACCATAAAAAACAGCCCATTTCTCTCTTGATTACACCCTCTTCTTCTCCATAAAAAGAGCCAGCCCACTTCCTTGCCATTACCTCCTTCTCCATCAAAAATCAGCCAAGTTCTCTACCATTAAATCATCTCCATTACAGCATACGCACCATCACACGCCCTCTTCTCCCACGTCTCTCTCACTCTCTCTAATTTTGGATGCCCCTCTCTCACTCTCTTTACTCTCCTCACTCTTCACCAAGTCCCAACAACCATAATAGCGGTCATAGCTGTAGCCACATCGCCTCATTTTTTATTTTTGTATAACTCGCAACCACAGCGACCCGTACGGCATTATTCACTTGCCATTTCAAGTTCTTTTGAAAGAATCCACGCATCCGAAATTATTCGGCAAAGGTAAATTTTTTATTTATTTTTATTTCATTTTATTTTATTTTACTTTTATTTATTTGTTTATTTATTTTTATTAGTCCTTGATTTCGTATGAATATAAACTAATTCATTGATTTTTGGGGTACACGTGGCACTAATGACAATTTTCGAGTTTCTGAATTATTAGCGTATCAATTCACCCATATTTTTTGATTAATAGATCGATTGAATCAATTCACGTATACCAAGTTGATGGACCGACTCATTGGATGTTAATATTTATCGGGTTGATTCGTCACTTTTTGATGTTGTTAGGTCAACTCATAAATGTTGATTTTAATCGACTCAATAAAAATTAATGGTGTACACTAAACATAAAAATAAAAAATCGATTTTCAAAATAAAAATTACGAGTCAACTCGCTGATTTTGGAGGACATCGAAAATTTGAATTGGTTTTATTTTCAAATTAGGCACGTGGGTTAAATCACATATTTAATACATGTGGCGATTTTAAAAAATAATCAAAGATTATTTTGATTAACAAATTGCGAGTCGACTCGCTGCTTTTTGGTACATTGGAAATTTGGTTCGATTTTTTTTAGAAATTGTGCACGTGGGTTAAATCACATATTTAACACATGTGGCGATTTTAAAAAATAATCAAAGATTATTTTGATTAACAAATTGCAAGTCAACTCGCTGATTTTTGGTACATTGGAAATTTGGTTCGATTTTTTTTAGAAATTGTGCATGCGGGTTAAATCACCGATTTAATACATGTGGCGATTCCAAAAAAATTAGGATTCTTTTAGTTAACAAATTACGAGTCGACTCGCTGATTTTGGGGACATTGAGAATTTTGATCGAATTTTTAAAAATTAGGCACGTGGGTTAAATCACCAATTTAATACACGTGGCGATTCGAAAAAAAAAATTATTATGATATAAAAATTGCGAGTCGACTCGCTGATTTTGGAGACATTGAGAATGCGAATCGAATTTCTTTTCAAAAAATTAGGTTTCTTTTGATTAACAAATTGCGAGTCGACTCGTTGATTTTTGGGACATTGAAAATTTGAATCGATTTTATTTTAAAATTAAGCACGTGGTTAACTCACCAATTTAATACATGTGGCAACTCAAAATTTGCGAGTTAACCCACTGAATTTAATGCACGTGACGACTTAGAAATCAAATTTCTTTGATAAATATCATCAATGAGTCAATTCATTAATTTCATGTACGTGGCATTGAAAATCAATTTTCTATTATTCAAAGTATGATCGAATTGATCCATTAATTTTTGGTGTCATGTATGCCTCATTAAATCATGTAATTATTTTAACCGTAGGATTTGTTTAGTAAATCCGATGCAATTTGATGATGATTGGACCCTAGTTTGACTTTTAGTCTTTGAATGTTGACCGTAGGATATTTTTGGATCGCAGTAGAGACTGATCATCTTGATCAGGCGAGTTTGGTGCCTAACACCTTCCAAAATCCGTAACCTGACCCCTTACCCATCTCTCTGATCCACGGACCGACTCATATCCATTTGGAGTTAATTTTGGTTCCTAGACCTAAACTAGGTGGCGACTCCCTATTCTTTTAAAAATCCCCGAGATACGTATCAGAGTCACCTGTCAGATGGTACTGATGCCCCAGTTTGATATACCCTAAGGTACGTAACTGGAGTTGTGATTTTCATGAATGACATCGCATCTCTGAAGAGACTGGGCTACGCACTAATGCCACGTTGGCTATATGGGACGTGCAAGCGTGCAAAACAGTAAACGTGCATGTAGTGTGTGCAAAACAGGGTGGGGTGTGCCCGGGCCTTTTTCAAACAAATGGGCCCATGGGTCTAATCAAACCGATCATAACATGGGCATTACATAAAATCCATAGCATCGAGATCCACATCAAGACATGCACATCAAGGTATATATCAATCAGGATAATGGCACATCAAATAGGCAATCAATTAAGGAAATGTAAAAGAGAATGATAATCAATCAATCAGGATAGTACAAAAACAATATCAATCATTGAGATAAGTACAAAAAATCGAATTTTTTTTTTTTTTTTTAATAATAATTTGACCAACCCAAAGATATTTCAAAATTAATTAAGGGTTACTAAGCCTACATGGTCATCCCATCAGTAATTTATTGCCATAGCCTTTTTAAATTTGATGGAAAAAATTTGGTTATGAGAATAAAATTCAATTTTAAAAAATAATACTTGGATCCAAGTTTTGAAAATGGGTGGCTAAGAAATTTTATCAAAATCCACAGTTTAGAATCAAAATTCTATGAAATATACAATTATAAAGGATAAAATTCTAAGAATTTTGAAAAATGATCAACTTTCACCGTTGGATTTCGATTTTCAAATTGGGAGATCATAGCCATCCACTTTCAACATCGAAGATTAAGATCAATTTTGTTTTTAAAATCTAAGTTTTTTCAAGAAATCTAAAAGGTTACCGCGTCAGATTTCTAATTTGATATTCCAAGTGGACCTAATGACACCTAGTAAGATTTACTATCTTACTAAATGAGTCATGATAGCATGGCTCCTAAAATTAGTTCCAACCAAAGTTTTTTTTTTCACTGTTGCTCACTCTCTCTTTTTTTTTTTGTTTTTTTTTTTTTTGTGTTAACACAACGCCACTTTGGTTGCTGTCAACCCAACCAATATGCTACCAGCAAAACACACACTCATCAATTTTTTTTTTATTTATGTTGCTGCCAGCAACATCTCCCTTTTTTCTAAAATTCTATGTCAGGCTTCACAAACCCAGCAACCAATGCTCGTGGAAGCGCTTGAAGCCACTAATGCGTTGAGGAAATTATTAAAGATCAACTGTGATCTTTTGGAAACTAATGCAGATTTTTCTAGGCGTCAAATTGTCTTTCAAATCAGACTCGGATCCATGTGATTCCACTAAGTGATGGACCAGATTTAAATGATCAGTGGACCCTCCCTTTTTAAAATGTCTGTAACAACTATTAAAGATCATTGCTGTCCATTCTTGTTCCAAGTAAAGTGGCATGACGTTCATGCTATCAAATCTTCCAAGTTTGACAAAATGAAACCATATCAGATTAAAGAGAAAAGAGAAGAGATACCGTATATCAGCAAATATACTTTCTTGGGTTAGGCTTTTCTCCACCGTTTAGATCCTTCAATATGGAAATCTGCGAATTCTTTCAGATCTATGAATCAATCTCCTTCTGTATCGATCTCTTCCAACATCTTCTTCGGCTCCTCTGGAGATGTTTCAGATCAGAGAAAGCTAAGAACGTTGGAGAGTTAGATTTGAAAAGATCTTTCCGTCTCCATTGGTTTTGTATTCCTGAATCCTCAGCAATGGTATCTTGTTTTGCAGAGGCAACAACGGTTCCCTCATCACAAGATTCGATTGTTCCCCCCAATTCCTCAACGTGGACTTGTTCTTATTCTCTTAGAGAGAGAGAGAGAGAGAGATCTTTATCTCATTTTATTTTCCTGTTTTCTTCTTTTCTCCATGGAGAAGAAGATAGAAAAATAATAAATCCCGTTTTTGCTAATGGCACACCAGTTCGATGTGCTGTTTTTTTTTTTATGTTTTTTTTTTTTTTGCAATTTTTTTCTTTGAATCCCCTCTTCATCACCAACAACTTTAAAAAAACAATTTTCTTTATTTCTTAGCACATCACTTTACAAATAATTTATCTTCTCAACTTGCCACCCATGCATACTACGTGCTAAAAAATTTCATCCAAAATTTTTTTATATATAAAAAAAATAGGTAAAATCCATGACTTTCATCCCAATCACCATGATTTCATCCTCAATTTATAAGTCAATTTAAATATTTCATTATTTAGGGTCATCCCAAAATGACATTGAATCATAAAAAGAGATACTCCAAAATGACATACCTAAAATCAATCCAAATAATGCCAAGAAAGGATAATACGACCCAAAAATATAAAATAAACCAAATAATGAGAATGGTTCAACAACTATTTTTTCCACACTAATATCCTGTTGGCATCCTGCATTATTTAGGGTCATTCCGAATGTTGAACCATGAAAATGTGCCAAAAATAAAGTATTCGGAATCCAAACAAATGATCCATAATTAAGCCAAAAAGAAGGATAAAAAAATAAAATAAACAAATAAATAAATCAAATAAAAAAAAAGGTCCTACTGGCAATGCATCCCACACTTGGGGCTTTTTAAGTCTGATCCTCAATGGTCCCCAGTGGAGTCGCCACTGAAACCACCCTTGATCCGCGGGGGACGCGGATCCGCTTTTGACCTACTTCTCTTAAGGTTTATGATTTGATACGAAAATAGGGTGTGAGGACCCCTATTTATAGATTTTTTTAAGGGTTGGTTAAAATAGAATTAGTGTTTAATTATAATTCTTTTAGTTAAAGTTATATTTTAATTAGAATTATTTTAGATAGAGTTGTATTTTAATTAGAAATGTTGTAGGTAGAGTTATATTTTAGTTAGAATTCTATTAAATAGAGTTATTATTTAATTAGAACTCTATTAGGATTTTGACTTTTGGTCTTATTTGATTGACTTTAAGATTTTGACTTTAGCTTTACTTGATTGACTTTAATATCTTGACTTTGATCTTACTTGATTGACTTTAGTCTTACTTGATTGACTTTAATTTTTGGAGAACCCCCCTCTATTATATCTTTAATTCTTTGGACCCCTAAATGGAGGGGTTTTTGAAGAAATATCTTGGCAACCCTCAACAATTTTGCCTGAGAGTTTGACTGATCGATTTTTTTAGTTTAAATTTTTAAATTAAATTTTCTAATGTTTCACTTTAATTATTTAATATTTTATTTATAAATTTCGAAAATTTTAATTATGAAAATTATGAAATTACCGTTTTACCCCCAAATAGGACTTTTTGCATTTTAAGTCGATTTTTTATGTTCCAAGATGTTTTAAAATTGATTTTTCATAAGGAATTCAATGGAAACATTGGTTTGTGTCATTTATGAAAATTTTTGTGCGAAATGGCGTGAACTTTATGAGGGGCATTTTCGTAATTTTGTCAAATTCTATGAAAATTTACAAAATAATTTATTTAGTTTCGATTTGTTGTTTTATGTGTTCGAAAGGGGTTTTCCTAAGTGTAATGTAGGCTCTAGAGATATTTTAAGGTTATGGGTATTTTGGTAATTTGATCATTTTTTAATGATTTTTATCGTAAAGCTTCTTTTTGTCTGGAAGATGATGATTTCTATGTTTCTGGGGTTATATTTTCTTAACGTAACGTGGTTTCTACAATTTTGTCAGTTCGAGATACCTTATCCAAATTTCTGAAACATATCTGGTAACAAAATAAAGCGTTGGAATAATCATCCATCATTGGGAACCGTTGTGATCGGGTTGACGAATTGATTAATAAGATGAGTGCAAAAATGGGGTGTCTACAGGAGGTCCTAATTAAGAAGGTGAGAAAGAGGCTTAGTCTGTGGAAAGCTAGATACTTGTCTAAAGGGGAAAAGATGATTCTAATTAGAAGCATTTTGTGTAGCATTCCAATACATTTCTTATCTTCATTTATGTTACTATAGCACCCCATTATGTATCTACCTGATCCGACAATTCGTTATCCGATTGTTGTGGATTTCTAATGATGAGCGTAGAATATACAAAAAAGTCGAATGCTTGTGAGAGATCATCTACCACTTTTATCTTTTCCCAATCCTAAGGATTCCATTTTCTCTTTTCTCGAAATGCGTGACATAGAATTACGCATGCTTAAGATCCTCAAATCCTACATTTGGTTTAGCAAGTACATACACTTAGGTTTGTCATGCATTTCGATAACCTAGAAACCTTAGGAGAATGTGAGATTTAAACTTAGAAAGAATCACATTGCGACTGAACGAAATTGCTTGCCCAAATTCAAAAAATTAATAAAATTATGAAAATACCCCTCGAGAGTCCCACACTTCTGAAATGTCTTGAAAGTACAATTGTTGTGCTCAGAATGTGATTTCAAGTTTGACGAGAATAAAATCTGTGAAAAGAGAGAAATTTATGAAAAATTACAAAAATGACCAAAATACCTCTTGACATTCCTCTCTTGTGTTTAGAAATATTGATTCCTAGGAAAACATGACTAAAAATAAACTTCTGATAATATTCACGCACATTGAAAAAATCTAGAGTTTGTGCTTAGTAAGACGAATTTTCTCACATGACAAATTTTTTTTTGATATTAAATGGCACAAATCACTATATAAAAATGATGATTTTCATTACATGGAATGACATCAATCGATCATGATGAGAAAATAAAATTATAATTATAATATTAATCAAGGAATCGAGCATTGGACCTTTGCCGATAAAAATTTAAAATTTTACTTATTGCACCCCAATTTAAAATGTGCAGTGAATGGCTAAGATTAAATGAAGTAGGGTGTAAATAATATTTCTTTAAACCAAAGAAAAATAAATTATTCGCAAATAGAGAAAATAAGCTATCCAATCAATGAATAAAATCTAATTTTCGATCGATCTCAAATTGTCCATTAATCAAATTGTCGATTATTAATCACCAAATAATCAATCATGATAAGTTTCAAATAATTAACCAATCAAGAACTTAATTTTAACCTATGGAATCGACTTAGTTTTAACCAATTAAAAATTGATCAAATATAAAACAAATCATAACCAATGAGGAGCGTGGGATCATTACCCCCCTTCTAATTTACACCAAAATGTGGTGAATCCTTCCCAATGGTCCGGCTAAGAAAAATACCTAAATAGGTAACTTAAAAAAAGAGAAGAACAAGAAAAGGAAAAAAGAAAATACGAAAAAAGAAAATAAAAACCTTATAAAAGGGCTAACATCTTCTCCCTTTAGGTAGACTTTTCTCTTCTGATACTCAAGAGTGTAGATGATAGAACAGAGGGGATATACAATAGTAGGGAGAGTAGAAAAGTAACAAAAGAAGAGAAGAAAAAAGAGAAAAAAGAAGGGAGTGGAAGGAACTCACCTTCTTTCTCCCTAGCCATTACAGCCCCCACAATCACCTTCTCCCTCTATTCCTTTTTCTTCGAACAAGACCCCATCACCCTCATCAAACCACACACTTTCGACCACTAACAACAGCCTCAAACCATCATTCTTTGTCCTATAATAATAGTCACAAACCATACTCCTTCGACCTTTATAAAAAACCCACAAAACTATTTTTTTCAACTTTTAACAATTGCCCCAAACCTCTCATTCGATTTATACTAATAGTAGCTCCAAACCACATGCCCTCACCCTTTACAAATAGCTCATGAAACCATTTTTTTCGACCTTTAACAGCAGTCCCAAACATCTCATTCAATCTCTACAAACAACTCCCACACCTTCCTTTATTGACTTTTATAAATAGCCCCAAACCACCTTTTTCTTCCGCTAACAGTAGTCCCAAACCACTATTTTTCATCCTCTATTAACAACCCCAAACCACCCTTCTTTATCCTCTACAAACAACCCCGAACTCCCTCAAAACCTTGCGATTGCAGTAGCCCAAACACCCTGTTCATTCATGATTTTGGCACTTTTTCGATCATCTCTCATAGTCCATTCGATTCATTCCATCACTTACTCGATCCTACTCTCTCATCAATCTCTTAAGAACTCCCAAATTTTGAATGAATAAAACCATAACACACCATCACGAATCAAGGTAAGCTTCGCTTTTCTTATGTTTTTATGTCTTGTTAAAATTTTCATTCATCATATATTTTCGCGATTTCATATAAAATTTTGTTCATCATGTTTTGGACTTTGGGATTGCTTGTTTGGGCTTGTGATCATATCATAATTTTATGGGATTGATTATTTTTTATTGATGTTTACTTAATCATGCATGAATAATTTTTTGATTGGCATAGTGAAATTTTTATGTCCAAATCAAATGAATACATTCTCTTGGTAGTTTATGCTTAGGACACCATTTTGTTAATTCCTTCTAATATGACGAAGCCTGAATTATCCGAAGATTTCCTTTGTGCACCTAGTAAAATTTGAACTAATTTTGGGATTATTCATACTCATAGTGAAATGGAATTCACTTAGTAATTATTCTTTCTTAGGGTTAAATAATGACCAGTTTGATAGTTGTTTATACTTATAATGGAATAAATATTGACTAATTTGGTAATTATTTATGCTTATTATAGAGGGAAATAACCGCGCAATTATCTAAGCCGTACATGTGTCTAGGTCGATTGAGTGGTACTATGTGCAGATTAGCATGCAGGGTAGGTCAAAGCAAAGATCTCCCTAGTCCGACTAGAAGGGCAGCACCATACTAAATGGAACCTGGTCTACCAAACATGGCAGACCTGGTCATAAAATACCCGTAATTTTGATATGCACACATCAAGCCTAGAGATCTCAGAGGATATCTCCATAGTATAGTATATCCAATCTAGAAGATCCCTGTTCCGTTGGTGGATCTACGAAATCAGGGAATTCTCCAGGATCACCACTCGTGAAAGGGGAAAAGCCTGATTAGCAGCAATGATCCATAAATAACATGATTAACACATAAGAAATGATCTTTTGGCGGATTGGAGGTCTAACCGATTCTTTAGACTATTTCTCTGTTTCTCTAACTTGAGCGTTGGAGAGTTTTTGACAGATACTACGCCAACACGAGGAGGAAGGTGACATGAGTGACTTCGGATCCGTGAGGCTGAGTTCATCAATAATGTTTAACTGGATTTTGACCACACAAAATATGTGTCGTCTGTGGGAAAACCAATAGTATATAGATTTCAATTGAAACAATGGTGAGATCCACATGAACCATTGAAGTCAATGCACCCTAACTGTAGCAGCAGCCACTGATGCACAATTTTTGACAATACTAGAGGCCATAAGTATCCAATAGGAAGAGATGTAAAAGAAGATGGATGACTTAGTTGAACGGAATCGAAACCTGAGTCAGTGTCTTGAGAATCAACTGTAGACACCTCAATTTGAATTATCCCCCATTCGAAAGGACCAAAAAATATATACTTTTTCAATAAGATTTGCCAACGGGCCTAAAAAGCCCAAATCATAAAAACATGGCATTTTTATTGATTTAAGGGTCCTTAAGACCCCCTAAAGGTCTAATAGATCCACAAAAAAAACTTGGTGTACCCCTACCTTCCCTATCTTTCATCGTTCCATTCTTGGGATATAAAATACTCCAAGCCCGCTTAAGGCCCACATACTATCAATTCCTCAAAAATTATTCCTCACCTCACCCAACTTAGTCTAAACTTAATTCCATATTACCCAAATTCTAAAACTCACCAACCCTCAAAATTCTATCCTAAAATAAATCCTAACCAATTTCAATAATCTAAAATCTTTCCAAAAACCCAAGTCTAACACACCAAAGCCCAAACCAATTTAAATCCACATCCATAATCCACAAACTATTACCCACAAACCATTATCCACATCAACCAATTAATTTTTGATCATCAAATTGACACTTATTTACACCACAATTCACCTCCTAAAAAATCATTTTACCAAACTTAACCCTTCACCTTTATCTAACACAAATACTAACCCACATCACAACACATACCCCAAACTCTATGTCATAAACCTAATCCATCATTTTTCTCTAACACAATCACCAACCCACATCACAACCCGTACCCTCCACTCCATGTCATAAACCTAATTTATCAATTTTCTCTAATACAACCACCAACCCACATCCCAACTCACACCTCCCTTCATCATTCACCCTCCTTCCAGTCAACTCACATAAATACTCTATCTCCATACTCTTTTTACACTTGTCACAATCTCCTTCACCTTCCTAAAAACTTAAACACCTAACTCCTTACACTACCCATCTTTTTAATTAAACATCATACCTTCTTATCCTAACTAACACTCAATCCCATTCTTTCAACCAAATCCCCCATCATTTCACTTCACCAAACACTCCTCCTAAATGGGTTGGGGAGGATTCAAATCATTTAGATAAAAAACTATCCATTTACCCTCATTACAGAAATACCCTCATCCCAACTCTAAATTTCATACCCCTCACCTTCAAATCCCATGTCATTCTCTACTCTTTTATTTTTTTTATCCCATTATACCCTCAAAAGTAATCCTCAACACCTATAAATACCCCCCTCACATTCCAAAATGGATACCAAGTCTAAGTAAAAAAAAAATTAATTTTCTCAACGTTCTACTCATCTCTTCTTTACTCCTTTCACTTTACATACTCTAACAAAAATATAATATCACAATTTACTAAGGACTCAAAGAAGAAGAAAACATAGAAGAAGAAGAAGGAAGGAAGGAAGGAAATAAGGATCAAGCTAAGGCCTCAAGGTGGGTCAAAAGAAGTATTGTATCCCCTTTCTTTCCCTTATTAATTTTCCTCTTCACTTTTTTATTTTTCTTTTAGAAAACTTTTAAGATGTGATGTTCCCTCTCTTTTATCTCTGGTAGATTGGACTCTGATTCGGTTGAAAGTATAGGGGTTGTAACCATTTTCAAAATAAAATCATTTTAATCCTTCAAATTATTTTAAGGCAATCAGTATTTGGGACCTTCTCAACCCATGAGAATGGACCCGTAATCATTAGCCAACACTTTTCCAAAAAAAATATGTATTGTTCCCGAGGCTAAATTCTGTAAGGATCATCTCTTTTAATGAGATGATCCCTCTAATCCAAGTCGATAATAAATCCCTTCTTAGGGTACAAGTCATCAAATACACGACACTTTTCTTTTTATTTATTTATTTCATTTTATCTGAAAATGATCGAATTATTTTGTGGTTACCACCACTTGGTAGAGAGAAAGGGGTGCTTAACACCTTTCCCTTTTTCTAATTGAATCGTTTATCTCGATCTTAGGTGAATTACTATCTTATCCATATGAAAGTCACTAAACGCCAAAAATGACGTTTTCTCTAAAAATGTACATCGGGAATCATCACACCCTTTTCCAAAAAAATGAATGGTGGCAATTCCAAACCTTCGTAGAAGTGATCTTTAGAAATCGAAAATCATGTTTCTACATCAGTAGTCAACGAGACAAGATCTTCCACCGAGAGATCCTCAGCCTCATACTGAAGATGATCATGCTTTGAACGCAGAAAGAAGTACTCAACCATTGATCCCAACGGGAGAATGGAAGACAAAAGTTGTTATTGCAATTACTCGAGCAGAGCTTACAATGGGTCTGACTTGAAAGGAGATTAGAGAGTTGATCAAGAAAGAGAATGAGACAATGACGAGTGTTGATATTGGCACATCGACAACGCAAGTTGTCAAAAAAATTTAGAAGTCTTCTTTTACAAGGGAGATCTTGGTTGGAGAAATTCTGAAGAAGTTTATGCCACCACGTTTCACCCCTTATTCTGGGACGAAAGATCGAGTGGAGCATCCATTCCACTTTTGATAAATGCTCACTTTTTTGAAAGAAAATGAAGGATTGATGTGCAGGATGTTCCCTTCTATTCTATAGTGAAATACGTTAACATAGTTCCACAAGTTGCCATGTGGATCAGTAGCTTCTTTCAAGAAGCTTTGTATTGCCTTTGTAACACGTTACATTGGCAATAGAAAGAGTGGTGGAGACGTAGACACTCTGCTCAGCATGAGAATGCTGTCTTTGGAAAGACTTGGAGAGTTTACAAGAAGATTTATGGAAGAAGCGATGTCCCTAGACAGTTGCAATGAGAGAACGACAGTAGTGGCATTCAGAAACCCTTTGCCATATAGCTCAGGATTGAATAGGTCTCTTATGAAGAAGAGGCTAGAAATATTAAATGAGCTATTTCAAAGAGCAAAAAAAATATATTCACTTGAAAGATGATCCCCAAAATTCGATCGAAAAGAACAAAGTAATACACATTGTGGTGTAGCCCAACAAGCAGCATCAACTACAATAGGAAAGCAAAAAGAGACCGTTTGAGCATGACAAAGAATGGAGGAGAGAGGGGACATATTTTTCTATGCCTCCTAGGGAAATTTTACCACTCATCATGAATAAGTCTTATTTTTAGTGGCCAACACTACTTTCTCAAGATCAGATAAATCGATATGAGAGATACTATGAATATCACAAGGTACAGGCGCATACCACCAACAAGTGCGAGGCCTTGAGAAGGTTTCTACAGAAGTTGACAGAGCAAGGAAGACTGAGAGACCTGCCTAGAAAATAGAGGGAGAATCCACCCTGAGACAGGAATCAGAGGCTTGATCATCTACCTATTGAAGGGTAGGATGGAAGAGCAGCAGTGATACATGTTGTCCTAAAATAGAAGAGCATAAGGTCAGGCCTGAGCAGAACTGACGAAAAATCCAAAAAGCGACGAGCAGAGCATTTTGCTTACGTCTATACAACTAGAAGCTGGCCTACAGAAAAATAGAGTCCCATGGAGAGCAGACCATGGCTTTCATGGATAGGGATCTGGAGGGGTAGTAAGGTTCCATTATAATTCATTGGTGGTAACCCTCCAAGTAAACACATTTACTTTAAAGAAGGTGTTGATTGACAATGGCAGCTTTGTCAACATTTTGTATGCTTCGACCTTTTTGAAGATGGGTTTTAGCATAAATGTACTTACCCCAATAGGAGCACTTTTGATTGGGTTTGATGGGAGAACAAGCCAACCATGGGAAGAGATGGTCTTACTCATGTAGGCAAGACCGGCGACCTTGGTGACTAGGTTTATGGCCGTCGAAGCAAGTTCCCCATACAATGACATCCTGGGCAGATGGTAACCACATTAGATGAGGGCCATTCCCTCTACATATAAGGTTCCCAATATTATGAGGGATATGGGATATATGAGGGGATTAGATGACTACCCAGGTGTATCGCTTGATAAGGAAGAACTCCCCAAAGATAATGTCCAGCAATAGTAGTTACAATGGGGGAAAACCAAGCCTGAAAAATCCCCATGCCTAGAGAACATCCAGATGGTGGATGTCGGGGAAGGTAGGTAGATCGGGGTAGGAGTAGAATTGGCATTAGAAGAGCTGAGAGAGCTTACAGACTACCTGAAGAGGAACTGAGATATTTTTGTCTGGTCCATAGAAGAGATGCTAGGGATCAACCCAGAAGTGATTTGTCATCACTTGAATGTGGAATCGGCTATCAAGCCAGTAAAGTAAAAGCCAAGGAGATTAGCGTCGTTGTTCATAGAAGCGGTAAACTAAGAGGTGAGCAAGCTAATTAAAGTAGGCTTTATCAGGGAGGTGTAGTTCCCTGAGTGGATAGCAAGTATTGTAGTAGTACCGAAGAATAATGGAAAAGTTAGAGTCTGTATTGACTTTACAAATCTGAATAAGGCTTGTCCTAAGGATAACTTTCCTATGCCAAGGATAAATCAGTTGGTGTATGCGACTTTGAGCCATAAAATTTTGTCCTTCATGGATGGCTATTCTGATTACAATCAGATTCATCTTAATCCCGTAGATCAAGAGAAGACAACCTTCATCACTGAGCAAGGGTTCTACTACTACAAAGTTATGCTCTTCGAGTTGAAAAATGCAGGGGCAACTTATCAAAGGCTGGTAACAGAACTCTTCAGGGATCTGTTAGGGAAGACTACAAAAGTCTATATTGATGACCTGCTGGTGAAGAGTAAGAAGGAAGATCATGTTACTGATTTAGAAAAGGTCTTTTTTCGAGTGAGAAAGGTTGGGATGAAATTCAATCTAAAGAAGTATACTTTTGTGTTAATTTCGAGAAAGTTCTTGGGCTACCTGGTCACGAAAAGAGGTATAGAAGATAACTCAGACCATATCAGAGCACTACTAGAGATTCCCTCCCCAAAAAAGTAAAAACAAGTCCAGAAGTTAGTAGGAAGAGTAATAACCCTTAATTGATTCATTTTCAAGTCTTCAGATAAATACAAGCCATTGTACCAACTATTGCAAAAGAATACCAGGTTTGAGTGGATAGAAGAGTGTGAGCAAGCCTTCACAGAGCTAAAAAAAATATCTGGATAGACCACCTATACTCTCCAAACTAGAGGTAGGAGATGAGCTAGGATTATACCTAGCTATTTCAAAATGCGCATTCAGTTCAATCTTGGTCAAGGTTGGGACAGTGGCAAAACTGCCTATCTACTTCTTGAGTAAAACCTTCACCGATGCAGAAAGATGCTATTCCAGATTAGAAAAGATGGGATTAGCTTTAATCTATACAATTTTGTGCCTAAGACTGTACTTCTAGGCGCACCGAGTACAGGTTATAATAAAGTACATTTTGAAATATGTGTTAAGAAAGACGGAAGGATCGGGCAAAATGGCAAAATGGACTGTACAACTAGTAAAGTTTGGACATGAATACAAGTCCAAAGCTTCGCTAAAAGGGTAAATAGTTGTAGATTTCTTAGCAGACTTCCCAGTGGAATAAAGAGCAGATCTACTGGTAAAAGAGCTGGAACATGTTGAAGAAGGGCAAAAAGTGAACAACCATCCAAGGTGAAAAGTTTATGTGGATGGATCTTCAAATTTGGAAAGATTAGGGATATGAGTGGTGCTAATCACTCTTGATGATTCTAGGATAGAGAAGACGGTCAAACTAGGATTCAAAGCATCAAACAATGAAGTAGAAAACGAGACAATGCTATTTGGCCTCAATTCGTTAATAGGGCTAGGGGTAACTGAGGCTATAGTTTATAGTGATTCATAGTTAGTAGTTAACCACGTCAATGGGATGTTTGAAGCACGAGATCCCAGGATGCAACTCTATTTGGAGAAAATCAGATCTGCCATACTACGAGCTGAAAAAATTAGAGTAAAACACATATTGTGGACAGATAATAGGAATGCAGATGCCCTAGCCTTCATAGTCTCAATGCTGACAGGACTAGACAAGAGATAATTTCCATTGGGCTACCAGGAAAGTCCTACGATAGACATGTCAGAATTGATCAGTGTGTTAGCTATAGTAGGAGATCAAGGATGGATGATCCCGATTCTCACCTTCCTACAGATAGGAGTGTTGCTCGACGATCCAAAGGAGGCCAGATGAGTAAAGTGCAGGGCAGAGAGATACACCATCCTGGATGGGATTCTGTATAGAAAATCAGTATGAGGGATACTCCTACGTCGCCTAATGCTAGATGAGGTAAATGACGTATTGAACGAGATCCACGAAGGAGATTGCGGGAATCATTCAAGGGCAAGGCCTTTGGCCCTCAAAATATTCTTTTAAGGGTATTTCTGGCTATATTTATAGAAGGATGTAACTCTACATGTCAAGTATTGCGAAAAATGCCAAAGACATGGGAGAATAATCCTACAGCCAGCTGTACAATTCAATTCTCTCATAAGCCTTTGGCCGTTTGTACAATGGGGAATTGATCTAGTAGGCTCATTACCCAGGGCACCAAGTAACCTAACTTTCTTGTTGGTGGTAATAGATTACTTCACCAAGTGGACATAAACACTCCCTCTAACCAGAATGCGTAAGTAGGAAGTCTAAAAATTCCTATGGGAGAACATAATCTGTAGATTTGGTCTATTACATACTATAGTCTCAAACGATGGGAGAAAATTTGTAGGAGATCATATCAAATATTTTTGTAGAGAGCATGGGATAACGTAGTTATTTTCCATGCCACAGTATTCGTAGGACAACGGATAGGCTGAAGCTACCAACAAAATTCTAATAAACACACTAAAGAAGAATCCGGGAGAAGCAAATGGAAAGTGGACAACGATCTTTCATGGTATACTATGGGCCTATAGGACAACTACCAGAACCTCCATAGGGATGTCTCCATTCACTATGGCCTATGGTATGGAGGCAGTAATTTTAACAGAAAATAACTTTCCCATAATAAGATCAAGAGTGGTGCAGGCTGAACATAACAACCAGTAGATAATTGCAAAACTAGATTTCTTGGAAGATAAATGAGAAGCAACACTGATAAGAATAGAGAGCTAGCATAAGAAGTTGTAAAACTACTTCAATAAGAAAGTCCTCCACAGGCAGTTCAGAGAAGGAGACCTAGTGCTGCATAGAGTATTCTAGAATACAAAAGAGTAGAACAGTAGAAAGCTAGGTCCTAACTAGGAAGGGCCATACATAGTAGCAAGAGTAGGCCTGAAATGAGTCTATTACTTGATTACAATGATTGGTCAAGAGCTATCTAGATCATGGAATACATGTAACTTGAAAAGTTACTATCAATAAATAAATCCTTTTTAATTGCTAGTAGCTTACGAGCGGATTTAATACTTAAATATAGATCTCACCTGGATCCAATCTTACGTGGGTCCTCTCTACCTTAATTGGTAGGGTAAGAAACTGGTTGGGCCCCTACTTTGACGAGAGTAAAATAACACTTAAAGATAGACCCAACTTGGGTCTGGGCCTACATGGGTCTTCTCT
Source organism: Akebia trifoliata (assembly GCF_017979445.1). Lineage (NCBI taxonomy): Eukaryota > Viridiplantae > Streptophyta > Magnoliopsida > Ranunculales > Lardizabalaceae > Akebia > Akebia trifoliata. Next base: position 19,783,347 of record NC_141376.1, read on the forward strand.
GCCTTAATTGGCAGGGTAAAAAGCTGGTCGACGTCCAACTTTGACCGGAATAACATAATATTAAAAGTGGACCCCACCTAGGTATGAACTTACGTGGGTCTTCTTTGCTTTAATTGGTAGGGTAAGAAGTTGGTCGGGATCCTATTCTGTCACTAGTTCAAGAGCACTGAAGATGGATCCCACCTGGATCAGGGCCTACGTGGGTCTTTTCTACCTTAATTGGCAGAGTAAGAAGTTGGTCGAGGTCCTACTCTACCACAAGTACAATAACACTAAAGATGGAGCCCACCTGGGTCTGGGCCTACATGGGTCTTCTCTACCTTAATTGGCAGAGTAAGAAATTGATCGAGACCCTACTATGTAGGCTTTTCCAAAATTCTGATCCTCATAACTCTCTTCTGTCTTAACAAACAGAGTGAAGAGTGTAGACACCCCATTTTTGCATCCGCCTGATTAATCAACTTGTCAACCCGATCGCAAGGATTCCCAATGATGGATGTGTATTCCGTTGCTTTATTTTGTTACCAGATGTGTTTCAGAAATCCGGATGAGGTATCTCGAACTGACAAAACCTTAGAAACCACGCTACGCTAGGAAAACACAACCCCAGAAACATAGAAATCATCATCTTGCAGACCAAAAAGAAGCTTTACGATAAAAATCACTAAAAATTGATCAAATTACCAAAATACCCCTGACATCAAAACAACCCTAGAGCCTACGTTACGCTTAGGAAAACTCTCTCGAACACATAAAATAACAAATTAAAATCAAATAGATCATTTCACCAATTTTAACAGAATTTGACAAAATTACGAAAATGCCCCTCATAAAGTTCACAATCATTTCACATAAAAATTTTCATAAATGACACAAACCAATATTTTCATTAAATTCCTTACGAAAAATCGATTCTAAAACATCCTAGAACATTAAAAACCAACTTAAAACGTGAAAAGTCCTCTCAGGGGGCAAAACGGTAATTTCATAATTTTCATAATTAAAAAATTCGAAATTAATAAATAAAACATTAAATAATTAAATTTAAACATTAATGAAATTAATTTAAAAATTTGAACCTAAAAAATCGATCAATCGGGCTCTCAGGCAAAATTGTTGAGGGTTCGTGGGATATTTCTTTAAGGACCCCTCCATTTGGGGGTCCAAAGAATTAAAGAAATAATGGAAAAGGGTTCTCCAAAAATCAAAGTAAATCAAGAAAGACTAAGGTCAAGGTATTAAAGTCGATCAAGTAAGACTGAAGTCAAAATTAAAGTCAATTAAGCAAGACTGAAGTCAAGATATTAAAAGTCAATCAATTAAGACTAAAGTCAAAACATTAAAAGTCAATCAAATAAGACCAAAAGTCATAATAGAGATCTAATTAAATAATAACTCTATCTAATAGAGTTCTAACTAAAAAATAATTCTACCTAAAACAATTTGAATTAAAACACAATTCTACCTAAAACAATTCTAATTAAAACACAATTCTACCTAAAATAATTTTAACTAAAACACAACTCTAATTATAAGATCTCTAATTAAACACTAACTCTATCCAAATCAACCCCTAAAAACATCTATAAATAGAGGTGCTCACACCCTATTTTCGTATCAAAGAAAAAACCCTAGAAAAAGTAGGTAAAGAAGCCTCCATAGCCTCCCCAAAACCCTAATTTTGGAGTCCCAACTCCTTCCCTATCACCTCTACTCCGATTTTAGCCCAAAAAACACCCAAAAACCTCTCGAAAACATCTCAAAAATCTACAACAAATTCGAAGTACCCAGATCCAAGAAGGGGATACCTTACCTCGGAGATCAAGAATCAGATCCGGATATAGAACGAAGTAAGGAATACGGTACAAGGAGCCATTCTTACCAGATTTGAGGGAATAACAATTTTGCAGATCAAAAGGTAAATTTTTTTTATTTATTTTTAATCTAGGTTTGTCATTAGCAATGTAGATGTATTGGGATAAGTAGAGACCGGCATTGGCCGGGCGGGGTTGGTGCCTAATACCTTCCAACCCCGTCACATGATCCCCGGATTCAGATTTCTATAGTAGATTAGTTCTTTTATCCATTGTAGGGTCAATTTGGTTCCTAGACCGTAATAACTAGGTGGCGACTCCCAAACCTCAAAGGTTAAAAGCGGATCCGCGCACCCCACGGATTGAGGGCGCTTTCAGTGGCGACTCCACTGGGGACTATTGAGGATCAAACTTGAAAAACCCCAAGTATGGGAGCATTGCCAAGATGACCTAGTTTTTTTTTTTATTTACTTGGATTTATTTTATTTATTTATTTATTTTTTATCTTGATTGTAGATGATTTTGGGTATTGCATATTTTTTTCTCCAATTAAGGATCACTTTTTGATGACCCCTAAATAATGAAAGATTCAAATTGACCTATGAAAATGATGGAATGATGAAGGTTGGACAGAAATATTAAAATACTTTTAGAGAATATTTTAGTGAGAATTAAGTCTGGGAGCCTATTAATAAAACATAGATCTCATCAAGTAGATTAATTTAAAATCTGAGTTCACTCAATTTCGTTATCGGAAGCCTTAGATATCATCGATGCAAGTTCAATCTGTAAATCTGGAATTATTTCTGAATGAAAGTTGGGACAGCAACGTTAAAACTTTTTTACAGAACATTTTAGTGAGAATTAAGTCTGGGAACCTTTAATAAAACATAGATCTCGTCGATTAGATTAATTTAGAATTTGAGTTCACTCAATTTCGTTATCGGAAGCCTTAGATATCATCGATGCAAGTTCAATCTGTAAATCTGGAATTATTTCTGAATGAAAGTTGTGACAGCAACGTTAAAACTTTTTTACAGAACATTTTAGTGAGAATTAAGTCTGGAAACCTCTTAATAAAACATATATCTCGTCGAGTAGATTAATTTAGAATTTGAGTTCACTCAATTTCGTTATCGGAAGCCTTAGATATCATCGATGCAAGTTCAATCTGTAAATCTGGAATTATTTCTGAATGAAAGTTGGGACAGCAACGTTAAAACTTTTTTACAGAACATTCTAGTGAGAATTAAGTCTGGGAACCTCTTAATAAAACGTAGATCTCATCGAGTAGATTAATTTAGAATTTGAGTTCACTCAATTTCGTTATCGGAAGCCTTAGATATCATCGATGCAAGTTTAATCTGTAAATCTGGAATTATTTCTGAATGAAAGTTGGGACAGCAACGTTAAAACGTTTTTACAGAATATTTTGGTGAGAACTAAGTCTGGACACCTATTAATAAAATGTAGATCTCATCGATTAGATTAATTTAAAACTTGAGTTCACTCGATTTCGTTATCGGGAGCCTTAGATATCATCGATGCAAGTTCAGATTGTATTTTCCTAATTCACAGAAAATCTGAATTTATCTAATATTGGCACAATTAATGTTCTTGAGAGTGAGCTCATCTCAACCATTGTCATTCTATCATCAATGTAACACCTATTGGAATCTCAATTTATTTTGGATCACCCAAAAGTGATCATTGATTGGACCTTAAAAATTATAAAAATTATGCTTATTGCAATGTTTGTTTGATCATTATCATATGCCATTTTTAATGATTAATTTACCATGATCTTGCTTGAAATACATGATTGATGTTGATCGTAATGTTAATGTGCTTATGTGCTGGGAATAATGTGATCTTAATTGAATATTCATATGATTTGAATGATTTTGATTTTGATTAAATGTATGATTGGTTTGATTGGATCCATGGGCCCATTTGTTTGAAAAAGGTCCCGGGCACACCCCACCCTGTTTTGCACACACCACATGCACGTTTACTGTTTTACTCACTTACACGTCCCATTTAGCCAACGTGGCACTAGTGCGTGGCCCGATCTCTTCGGAGATGCGATGTCATTCATGAAACCCACAAATCCAGTCACGTACCTTAGGGTATATCAAACTGGGGGCATCAATACCATCTGATCAGGTGATTCTGAGAAGTATGCTGATGCACCCAGGCTGGATCGACATGAGCCTTTGACCTATTGTAAGTCACACAGTCACATGTCCCGATTGCCAACGTAGTACTAGTACGTGGTCGGTCCCCTCGTGGGATGCCAAACCATTTATGAAAGCTACAACTCTTGACTCGTACCCGTAGGTATAAAAGATAGTCTAAGTATATCAATTGCACTTCTTGGTCAAAACCGGTGCCTAAGCAAGATCTTGCCCCGCTGTACCCTATTGAACGAGGGGGATAGACTACGTCTATTCTAGACGAGAGGTATTTAAGTGGGCCCTTGCTCAGCATTGTGCGCCACCTCTCAAATGGAGATCAAACTGGCTATTTTTGACTTCAGAGAAGTGAATTGAGGTTTTAGATTATCACCTACACGGTATATCAAACCAAGTCACCACGTATCGAAAGGTATATAGGTGTGCTTGGGCAAGGGTGGCCAGATAAAAATGCATTGCACGTAGTAAGCTTAGAGTTTAGAAACCTTCTTAGTAGGTCACGACTCGAACTTATCGTGAGTGTTCCCGGGTTGTTCAGTGAATGGAATATTATGAGACCTTGTGATTGTTGTGAATGATGAGATCAGAATGCGTGTGAATGATGAAATGGATGTATGTGAATGATGAGATCAGAGTATATGATTGTTCTCAAGGATAAAAAAATGTTGTTTTTGAAAATAAAAATGGGTCCACCGACCCAATAAAAAATCCATCTCTTGCAAATGACCCAGCCCAACTCGATCCAACAATCCTGATGGACCGGGCCATTTAAATCGAAATAGAAATCAAATTTTCAAAGAAGAAAAATAGTTTACAAGAAAATATTTTCCAAAAGAAAATATTTTCCAAAAGAAGTGTTTTCCAAAAAAGTGTTATTCTCTAAAAAAAATATTTTCTAAGAAAAAACGTTTTCCAAAAAATATTTTCCATAAAAATAAGATTTTCCAAGAGAAGATACTTTCCAAAGAAAAAACTATTTTTCAGAGAAAAAATATTTTCCAGAAGAAAATGTTTTCCAAAAGAAAAGAAAAAGAATGAAAAATAATTTGCAAAAGATCTATTTTTGCATGAAAAGTTTTTATGGACCTTGGAAAACTACCAAAAAATATTGCAAAAAATAATCAGATTTGTGAAATAAAAATATTATTTTCCAATATTTTTCAAGAGTGCAACATAATTATTTTTCTTCTGAATAATCATTGAATGGACGAATTTTTTAATGAATTGGTGCACAAAATTCAATAAAATCTTAGGGTTCATTTAAAATGTTATCACGGGGGTGACATTGAAATTGGTTAAATTCACCTTCAAAGAGGTTTAAGGGTTATCATTGTATCTAAGCTCAATCGTCCATTGTCTAGCTAGGGTTGTAAATCCGGTCAGTTAGAGTAAACGTCAATATCAAGTCAACAGTCAGAAATGACCTCAAAATTTCTCAACATCATCCAGTTGTTCTTTGAAGATTATAGTGCTTCAATCCTACCGGTTGTAAGCAATATCTCAGTCCTCAGTCCTAATCAAACTCGTGTGGGTACTTGTCTTGAGTTTTCGTGAGTCATTTGGGTTAGCTCGAGTCCTTTTTTTCAACAAGGTCATGTCTTCCTTAAATTGAGTCTACTCTTTCTTATTGAGTCAAGTTAGTTCGTCGAGTTTATAGAGGTGTCTGTCGCCCCTTCTGAATTGATCGTACAAAAGAAAATTTTGAATATCTCGAGCGCATTAACGAATTAACTAATAATCTAGCTTCAAAGACAAGAAGATAAGAGTCGGGCTCAAGAAAGCAAAGGTCATTGACCTCGGAACGGAAATAAATTTCTAAAGAGATTCAAATAGAAGCCATCTTATCTCTAGAGGAACACAAGGGGATAATGAATTCTCTCAGAAATTTCAAAAGACTTGTTCGTGTGATCATATGAGGGTATGTTAGGTACAAGCTTGGGTGTTGTTCAACATGAAATAAATACTCGTCTATATCAATGGAATCAAAGAAGATATTATAAAATGTATCAGTGCTATCCTCACTACATCTTGAGTTGCAAATCACACATTATCCATCGATATTGGGATACCTTTTGAACTGATTTCTGATAATGGGTCGTAAATCATTACTCTGTGTTCAAAGTTGAAGATCCAGAAACACAAATCATCCCCCTACCGTCTTCAGATCAATGGAACGGTTGAAGCAATTAGTAAGAGTCTCAAAACTATCATCAGGAAAATGTGTCAATCACATCGAGATTGGTCAGAAAAATTATCATTCACGCTATGGACATATCGAACTTCAATTCGATCCTCTACTGATACTACTCCCTACTCCTTAGTATATAGTATGGAAGCAGTCTTGCCAGTTGAAATGGAAATTTCGTCTCTCAGGGTCTTGTTAGAAAATCATTTGTTAGAAACAGATTGGGTTCGTCAGCAGTATGAAGAATTAAACTTGATCGAAGAAAACGAGTTAAAGCCCTGTACCATGTGCAAGCTTATCTAAGAAGAGTTACCCGTGCAAAAAGGTCAAAGCTCATCATTTACAAGTCAAGCATTTGATAAAAAGGTCAAAGCTCATCATTTACAAGTCAAGGATTTAACTATCAGACTTCAAAGAAAATTGAACACTTCTTCTCGATTATAGGAAAAAGTTTGAACCCAATTGGAGAAATTCATTCATTAAGGAAATACTGTCTAGAAAAGTCGTCAGACTTCAAGATCATGATGGAATTGAATTACCAGAACCAACCAACCTTGACCAAATCAAACGGTACTACATTTAAGGAGGCCATCTTTGACCGAATCAATCATCATATTACCCAGTTACCCTGTTCAACATATCTTTTCTCAACCTCTTCGCAGCCTTTTCAAAAAAAATTATGCCTTTTTCTTTCTCAGCCCGATCACCTAACCTAGGGGAGGGAAATTTGAACTACGTCTTGGTCTGATCCCAAAATTCTGGGGTACCTAGGCAACCTGAGAAGTTATTTCAGGCCCGACCACATCAAAATAAAAAAATCTATTTCCCCACACAAAAAATAAAAAAAAATCAAAAAATAAAAATTCAAAAGAGAAAGAAATATCATCCAAAATGGGGAAGAAAATTCAAGAAAAAAGTTTAAATGAAATGCCACACAAGGGGCATTTGGGTTTTTGAGCCTCAAGATTCCTTTCTTTTTATACCCAGTCCTAAGCTTACCCATGAAAGTCCTCCTAAGTACCGTGCGAGAAGTTAAGGAAGATAGCAAAGCATGATCAGATAGCAACTCCAGAAGTTCAGAAGGGAAGAAGAAAAAAAAATTTGCTAAGTTGAAAACCCAAAAAGGGCGGCTTAGGCAAAAATTAAGGTAAGCTCGCAAGGTTGAAAATCTGAAAGGACGACCTTGGCAACAATTAGAGCAAAGATTGTTGAATGATTGCAGTGTGCCCTAGAAAAATAAAAGTATTGTAGAATAGTTGTTTCAAGAGCAAATGAGTAAAATTGAGTTAAAGCTTTCTTGAAGGACAGTAACTCAAAGGTACTTTCCCAAAATTTTATGTGGTTATTTAAGAAAAGGTTCCACCTAAGTAAAATTTATGTAAGGTAGAACCTAGGGGGAAGAGGTAGCAAATATAAGCAGTTCAAGCAAGAGGTAGTAAATATAAGTAGTTTAAGCAACAAGTAGTAAATATAAGCAGTTCAGTAGATTGAGTGTGAAATGTAAGTAGTGCGGAAAAGTAAAGTTCACATTGAAGACAAATATAAGCAGTTCAACAGATTGAGTATGCAGTGCAAAAAAGTAAAGTTCATATTGAAGTCAAATATAAGTAGTTCAGTAGATTAAGTGTGCAGCGCATGCAATATGGAAAAGTAAAATTCACATTGAAGGTAGAATAGTAGATTGCTTAATGTGCAATGAAAACAATGTAAATGAACATATCTGTCAAAGTCTTTAAGTAAAACATGATGTTGAAATTTATGCTAAGTTAAAAAGCAATTCAACTGTTAGGTGTGCAGTGCAAACAATGTGAAAAAGTAAGGTTCATGTTAAAAGCAAAGTAGCAATTGGCTTAAAAGCAAATTATTCATTACTAGCAAGAAGAATACAAGAAAAGTTCCAAAGATTGGATAGTATAAAAAATAGCAGCAAAAACAAGATAAAGTTGAAACTAAGGAGCATATCTTCATTCGATGGCAGATAGTTGCTGGCAGAAGGTGAAGTTTCAGCAATAGGATTTGGAAGGTCGACTACCTCACTTGATCAACATCAATAATAAGGGCAAGAGGCAGGTCAAGAGGTAGATTACTGGCCTGAGTAGAAGAACCAGTCGCTCTGGCTTGGTCCAAATCTATGGTGCGCCTAGCCTTCATAAGTTCACCAAGGACTCGGTCCAAGATAGCAACGGGGTTGAAATTACCAGCTTTGACCATGTCTAGTCCTAGAGGGGGGTGAATAGGACAATTTACAAATTCTTTTAAATGAGAGTACTTAGATGTAGCTGAATTTTCAATGAGTTCATTTGATATGTCAATTCACTATTACCCAATTTGTGAACTAAGTCTTCAATTTGCAATATAGGTAATTATGCAAAATCTGATCAGAGCATTCACCAAGTCATTCATGGAATAAGGGATTAAGCATTCAGTGTTTAATCATGACATACATTCAAATTCGCATAGAGTTGAGGAAATTAGGTAGGTGCACAAGACAAGCAATTTATAATGGTTCAGCAATTGTGCCTACGTCCACTCCCAAGAGAACCCAATCGTTGGTTCTTTGGTGTTTAGTAAAACAGAGGTTTATGGTTCACCTTAAATCATACATAGAATTTTCTCTAGGCTAATTTTACAACCTTAAGATCGAGTGAACCACATCCACTCAAAACGTTTGAGTTTTATGCTTCAGGAACTTAGCAACCTTTTTCACTTAACTTGAGTCCGCGACTCAGCCAAGTGCTTGATTTTGAAGACAAAAATCAAGAAAATTGTTACAGTGTTTTTGAAATTAAAAACAAACAATGATGAACTCACAATGATGGTGGATGTGGTGAGTTTGTTGGTCCTTGGTTATTCACTTCTTTCTTCTTCTATCGCTCCTTGTTTAACTAAATGTTCATGTGTGGTTGTAAGGAAGATAAAGGTAGTGAAGCTTGATCAACTTGGATGAATCCACATGATGTACATGTGTAGACACCCTATTTTTACATCTGCCTAATTCGACAATTCGTCACCTGGTTATTATGGATTCCTAATGATGAGTATAAAATAACTCGAAGGCTCATGAGTACTGTTTGATTCCTTTCGTTTCTAGTCTTTTCATTCCCCCTACTCGTCACGATTCAACATAGAAAGTTACGCACGCTTAGGATCGCTACATCTTACGTTCGACTTACAAACACGTACGCATAGGTTCACTACACAATGCGATAAATTAGAGACCACGCTACACTAAGAAATTACAATCTTGAGACTTAGAAATAACCACACAGGGACTGATAGAAACCTCATGTTGAAATTCGTAAAAATCTGTAAAAAATCATCAAAATGTCCCTTATAAATTTTGGACCCCCAAAAAATCTCGGAAGTACCTTCAATGCACTCAGAATGTGATTTCGAATCTAACGGGACCAAAATCAATGAAAATAGAGAAATTCTTAAAAATCATCAAAATGAGGAAAATGCCCCTCATAAATTTTAGACCTCCGAAAAGTCTCGGAAGTACCTCCATTGCACTCAGAATGTGATTTCGAGTCTAACGGAACCCAAATTGATGAAAACATAAAAAGTCAAGGAAAATCTGTAAAAATCACCAAAATGAAGAAAATACCTTTCATAAATTTCGAACTTCCGAAAAATCTCGAAAGTACCTCCATTGCACTCAAAATGTGATTGCGAGTCTAACATGACCCAAATTTATGAAAATAAAAAAATTCAAGAAAAATAATGAAAAAATCATAAAAATGACCAAAATGCCCATGAATATCTAACTCTAACATAAAGACTTTTATTTCTAGGAAAATAAAATTCAAATCGAAAATCAAACTAAAATTCAACCATAGGAACCAATTTAAAATTCAAATCAAATTTTAACCAAAAATCAAAATAAAATTCAAATTGAAAATTAAACTAAAATTTAACCAAGATTAAATTAAAATTCAAAATTTAACAACAATTTAAAATCAAAAATCAAATTAAATTTCAATTAAAATACAAAATAAAAATTAAACTAAAATTTAATCAAGAAACTAATTAAAATACAAAATCAAAATTAAAATTTAAACATCAAACTTAAATATCCAATTAAAATATTGACAAAACCAATCTAAATTCAATTCAAAATTAAATTAAAAATCAAATTGAAAATCATTAGAATCATCAAATTGATCAACCAATCAAAATAAAATTAAAATTGAATCAACCAAATCAAATTTTAAAATCAAATTGAAATTCAAAATCAAATTAAAAAAAATTCAAAATCAGATCATAATCAAACAAAAGTCAAATTAAAATCCAATCGATTAAGCAAAGTGAAAATTAAAATCCATCAAACTTTTAAATCAAAATCCAATCCATCGATTAACATTGAAATTAAAATCCAATCGACAATTAAAATTGATCAACTAAATTCAATACTAAAATTGACCAATCGAATTCAAAATTAAATCAATCAACTAAAAAATAAAATCTACTCAATCAAATTGAAATCCAAATCTGAAATCGCCTCGACCCGTTTTCCACCAAATTTGTGGGTAGGGGTCCAATTGGTAAATTGGGGATTTTGAAAGGTAAGGAGTCGCCACCTAGTTTAGGTCTAGGAACCAAAAATAACTCCAAAACGGATCGGGTCGGTCCACAGATCAGATAAATGGGTAAGGGGTCAGATTACGGGTTTCGGAAGGTGTTAGGCACCGAACCCGTCCGATCAAGATGATCGGTCTCTACTACGATCCAAACTATCCTACGGTCAACGGGTAGAGACTAAAGTCAAGATTATGGTCCAATCATCATCACCATCATCATCAAATTATATTGAGTGTGCTAAACGAATCTCAAGGTCAATATCCCCCAATTATCATATGATTCTTGAATTCCGCATCAAAGTGAAAATATTTGAAAAAGCCTAAATTTCAGATCATGTTTCAACTCTCACGTGGCAAGATATTCCAATTACAAATCCAAATATGTGAAGATTTTCCAAATCGACCAAACTAGGAATTTGTGAAAACTCTTTAAAGTAGAAAACTGAGAATGTGAAACTTCTAATTTGGGAACTTACGAAATTTCCAAATTAGAAATTAGAAACTTCCTAAATTGAGAGTTCAAAATTAGAAATTTGAAAAAGGAGTTTTCCAAATTAGAGAATTATTAAAAATTGGGTTTCCCAAATTAGCAATTTACAAACATCAACTTTCCAAAAATAGAAAATCCTGATCTTAGGAAAATCACCAAATCAAGGAAAAATCCACAAATCCCAAAATTAGCAAGTTGTGAATTTTCAAGAATCCATTTTTTTCACGTGAACATAAATCGGCGAATCGACCCATTAACGACATTTTGAAAAGTAAAATAAGTTTTCACACCCCAATGTCCACCAAAATCAGTGAGTCAACTCATACGTCCATTCCGTCAAAAAAATCCGATTTTGAAATTCCTATGTACACTAAAAATCAGTGAATTGGCTCACGTGTCAATATTATTAAAAAGATTGATTTTGAACCTCTATGCCCACGTGCAAATCAGTGAGTTAACTCACGCGGCAATATTATTAAAAAGAGTGATTTTGAACCTCTATGCCCACGTGCAAATCAGTGAATTAACTAGCATGGCAAGTTAATAAAAATGTCAATCCTAAACTTCTAATGCACACAAGTCAGCGAGTCAACTCAGTATCCATTATCAAAAAGAACATCGATATTAAACCCATATGAGCACACAAATCAGTGAGTTAACTAGCATGGCAAGTTAATAAAAATATCAATCCTAAACTTCTAGTGCACACAGATCAGCGAGTTAACTCATATACCAATGTTATCAAAATCCGATTTTGACACTCTCATGCATACAAAAATCAGTGAGTTAGCCCCCCATATTACTTTGATAAAAAAAATTCAATTTTGAAACTTGTAGGCACACAGAAAAATAGCGAGTCGACCCGTATCCCTTTGATAAAAAAATAATTTTGAAACTTCTAAGTGCATAAGAAGAAACAACAAGTTGACTCGTGGGAATTCACAAATTAAGACTCAGAATGGAACCCACACATAGAATAACGATTATATAGCCGTAAGAAGAGACAAAGAAAAATCGAACTTACCACTTGCAAGGGTCGAGTTCCGTGGGATTCCTTCAGAGTATTTGAACAACGACTCGGTTGTGTGAATATTGCTTCAAAATCCACGGATGAGAGCTTCAACAACGATAATTCTGGGCTGATGTGGGGAGTGCAGGGAACGGATAGAGGTGACTGCTGTAGGTGCTTCAAGAGGAGAGAATAGAAATCGAAGGTGAGTTTAAGAAAACTGCATGGCCGAATGGGAAATATGATAAGAGGTTGGCTTTAACGTGGGTAACAGGAAGGTCTGAAGATTGGTTTCAATGGCTATATGAGATGAGTGTTTTAATGGTGAATGGGACAGCAACGATTAACAGTAGGAGAGGGGCATGTGATGGGGGTGTCGTGCATGGTTGAATGGGACAGAGGGGTTGCTAATGGAGGAGAAGAGAGGGCAGCAAGGGTGCTGTAATCAATGGTTGGTCGTGTTGCTGCAGGTTGAAGATGAGAAGGAATGGACCGTGAGAGTTCGGCTGAGAGAGAAGTGAGAATAAGGGCTGCTGTATATGGTTGAAGAGAGTGTGGTGGCTGTTAATGGAGGCCGTTATGACGAAGAAGAAGAGGGCTGGGAGAGAGCGTGTTTGGGGCTGTTAATGGGGCTGAAATAGAGGCATTCAAGAGGGGACTTGGGTGTTGTAATGAAGGTTGTAGGTGGAGGCCGTTTGGGGTTGAAGAAGGGATAAAATGAAGAATAGAATGTGAAGGTCGGGGGCTGATTTCAATGGTTGTGTGAGGTGATGATAGGGGCTGTTCTGAACAGTGGTTTGCTGATTTTTTTTGGGAAGAAGAAAGGGTAGCAATGGGCTATGGTGATTGGAGAAGATGAAGTCAGTGGAATCCCTTTTCTCTCTTTTTTATTTCTCCTTTTTCCTTATTTTTTCTCTCTATTATTTCCTTAATTGCTGTCCAAAAAAACGTCAGCCCTCTTCTTCCTTTCAAAATATCAGCTTCTCCTCCTCCTTTTTCTTTTAGAGAACATGGCCTTTATATTAAGATAAATTTCTATTCTTTATTTTTCAATTCTTTCTCTCTCTTTCCTTTTTTATGTTTACATTTAATTTCTTTTCTTTTTTTTTATTTTATTTGCTTCTTCTTTGACCGAACCAATAGAGAGAATATCTCTCTTTTAAAGTTTAGAAAGAATGGGACCATGATCTCACGCTTCGCAATACGTGGCACATTGGTGGATCATTGTTGATTGAATTTTGATTTGTAATTTTGGTTGATGGATTGAGTCATAAGTTTTAATTTTGGTTTGATTTTAATTTAATAGATTAATTGTGTTTCACTTTTCGATCTTGATTGGTTGATTAAATTAAGATTTTAATTCGGATTGGTTAATTGGAGCTTGATTTAAATATTATCGATTGCTTGGATTTTTATTTATGTTGATGGGTTGATTAAATTTTGGTTTAAAGTTTTCAAATTAATTGTTTAAATTTGGAATCCGATTTTAATTATTTAATTTTGAATTAAATTTTAAGTTTCAATTTTTTTAGATCTTAATTGTTTAATTTTAAATTTTAATTTTTTTTAATTTTGAATTATATTTTAATTGTTTAATTTTAAGTTTTAATTTTTTTAATTTTGGATTAGATTTTAATTATTTAATTTTAAATTAAATTTTAAGTTTCAATTGTTTAATTTTAATTTGATTTTAATTTTTATTACATTTTCCTAAGGATCGAGATCTCTAAGTTGGGTTTGGAGGTCGAGGGGCATTTTGGCTATTTTTCAATTTTTTCATAAATTTCTCCAATTTCATCGATTTGGGTACCGTCAGACTCAAAATCCTATTCTAATAAAGGTACTTTCGAGACTTTTTGGAGGTCCGAAATTCATGAGGGGCATTTTCGTCATTTTCTTCAATTTTTATCCATTTGGGTGAATTTTGGCGTGAAGTTTCTTTCAATCGCAACGTGATTATTTCTAAGTTTCGAGGTCATGTTTTCCTAGCGTAGCGAGGTCTCTAAGTTGTCCAAATGTGTAGCGAGCCTAAGTGTACGTACTTGCTAAGTTGAGCGTATGGTGTAGCGATCCTAAGCGTGCGTAATTCTATGTCGTGTGGCAAGGAGAAAGAATAGAATAAAATTAGAAGGCAGAAGGAATTAGAAGGAGACTTCTCATGAATTTTCAAGTTCTTCGCGCTCATCATTAGGAATCCACAGCAACCGGGTGACGGATCGCCAAGTCAGGCGGATGCAAAAATGGGGTGTCCACAAAATCCGATTGAATTAAAATCGAGTTCCAATCGACCAATCAATTTAATGGTCTATGAGATCATTAAGGCGAGTAGCGTGGGATCACCATCCCTCATTCTCCAAAAATAAAAAAGAATAAAAGAGAGAGAAAAAAACGTGTACACACATTTTCTTCTCCAACTCTCTCTTCCCCATGTCCTCCATCTCCCTCTCTCCAACTTCTCATAAGTACCCATGTCCTCCACCATCTCTTCCTCTCTCATGTTTGATGGTAGAACCACCATAAATGAGGATCAAATGAACCATTGAAGAGGAAAAAAAATATTTTTGAGGCTATTCTTTAAAAAAAGTAGCAACATTTTTTTCACCATTAAACATACAACATTTTTCTTTCTTCTTAAAAAAAAAAAGTCACACCTTCTTCTCCATTAACGTCCTTAACTCCTCTCTCCCACATTAGATGACAATCCCACTCCTTTTTCTTCTCCATTTTAAAAAGAAAAAAAACTGCAACAATCATCTTCTTCTATTAACATTTTTTCGTCCTTTTAAAAAAAATAATTCAAAAATAGAAGATACCCCCCCAATCATCTTCTTTCTTTCACTCTCTCTATTTTTCTTTTTCTTCACTACATCCTTTTTTTCAACTATTCAAATAAAAAAAAATCGATTTTGGAGAAAGATTCACACATCAAACTCACAAGATCATGACACAACTTATAAGTTATTTTGAATTTTTATTGAAGGAATCCAAGTATCCAAAATCATTCGACAAAGGTAATTTATTTATTTATTTATTCTTGATTTCATAATTTTTTATGAACCTGAATGTATTCGTTGATTTTTGAGGTGTACGTGGCACTAATGATAATTTTTTAAAGTTTCTGAAATATTGATAGATTAACCAATTGATTATTAATATTATCGGATCGATTTCCTCATTTTGTAATATTAATGAATCAATTCGTTAATTTTGCGAAATGTATTGGCTAACTCAATGATTTTGCTATACGTGATGATTTTAAAAATCAAAATTTCCTTGATCAAAATTATTGAGTTGATTATTGATTTTGGGTACATTAGAAATTTGAATCGATTTGTTTTCTATAAAATGAAAATGTGAGTTAATTCAATGATTTTGGTGCACGTGACGATTTTAAAAAATTAAAATTTTCTTGATCAAAATTATTGAGTCTACTCACTGATTTTGGGTATATTAGAAATTTGAATCGATTTTTATTTTCTATAAAATGGATATGTGAGTTAAATCAATGATTTTAGCGCACGTGACGATTTTAGAAAATCAAAATTTCTTGATCTAAATTATTGAGTCTACTCACTGATTTTGGGTACATTAAAAATTTGAATTAATTTTTTTCTCTATAAAATGGATATGTGAGTTAAATCAATGATTTTGACGCATGTACGATTTTGAAAAATCAAAATTTCTTTGATCAAAATTGTAAGTTGACTTACTGATTTTGATACATTAGAAATTTGAATCGATTTTTTTCTATAAAATGGATATGTGAGTTAATTCAATGATTTTGACGCACGTGGCGATTTTGAAAAATCAAAATTTTCTTGATTAAAATTATTGAGTCTACTCACTGATTTTGGGTACATTAGAAATTTGAATCGATTTGTTTTCTATAAAATGGATATGTGAGTTAATTCAATGATTTTGACGCACATGACAATTTCGAAAAATCAAAATTTTCTTGATTAAAATTATTGAGTTTACTCACTAATTTTGGGTACATTAGAAATTTGAATCGATTTTTATTTTCTATAAAATGGATATGTGAGTTAAATCAATGATTTTGGCGCACGTGACGATTTTGGAAAATCAAAATTATTGAGTCTACTTACTGATTTTAGGTACATTAGAAATTTGAATCGATTTGTTTTCTATAAAATGAATATGTGAGTTAAATCAATGATTTTGGCGCATGTGACGATTTTGGAAAGTCAAAATTTCCTTGATCAAATTTGTGAGTTGACTCACTAATTTTTGGTACATCATAAATTTAAAATCGAAATTTTCTATAAAATAGGCACGTGAGTCAACTCACTAATTTTGTGTACACGAAAAATTTTAAATAGATTTTCTCAATAAAAATCAACGAGTCGACTCACTGATTGTAATACACGTGACAATTAAAAAAAAAATCAAAATTCTTTGATTAGAAATATGTGGGTTAACTCACTAATTTAATACATGTAACGATTCGAAATCGAATTTCTTTGATAAAATATTGTTAATGAGCCAATTAACTAATTTTGTGTACATGACATTGAAAATTGATTTCATACTCTTCAAAATGTAATCAAATTGATTTATTAATTTTTGGTGCCACGTAAGCCTTTCTAAATCGTGGGGTTCCATCATGCAAAATTCGAGAATCCATGTAGTTATTTTAGTTATAAGATTCGTTTAGTAAATCCGATGTAATTTGATAATGATTGAACCCTAATTTGACCTTTAGTATTTGAATGTTGACCATATGATATTTTTAGATCGTAGTAAAGACTGATCATCTTGATTAGGCGGATTCGGTGCTTAACACCTTCCGAAACCTGTAATCTAACCCCTTACCTATTACTCGTAGACCAACCCGATCCAATTTGGATTTATCTATAGTTCCTAGACCTAAACTAGGTGACTTCCCCTATTCTTTAAAAATCCCCGAGATACATAATCGGACCCCTATCCGCTATTTAGCGGGTCACGTGGGTCGAGGCGATTTCAACATGATTTTGACTTTACCCGAAAAATCTCCTTCCTTTATTAAGCCTCTTGATGTTTACTTATGAGCTTGAGCTTAGTTAAGCAATTGTTGATCCAGAGCAACGAAGTCAAGAGCTTTTAATTTATAGTAATTGCATTTCAACGGCTTCCTATCGGTAGCACCGACCAAACTCAACAGTTAAAAATATTATCATTGAGTATTGTCGGCAACACTGTTGGTGGGACCTCTAATTGTCATTGGTGGGACTGATGAGTATTTTGTCGGTAGAACCGGTAGAACCATGCTTTTGCCACTGACAAGCTGAATTCCAGTTTGTTTTATTGGTGGATATCAGTGGCACTGATAATTTGTCATTAGAAGAACCGATGACCATTCTGTTAGTAAGACCGACAAACTTGTGTTTCTACCATCGATAGACTAAGTTTCAGTCTGTCCTGACGGTAGAACTTCCATTCCTGCTGATAGTCTCAATTTCTTTGGAAATTGAGCTAGATTTGGGTTGAGTTTTGAACACTCAAGAGATGTTCCAATAATGACTTGTTCTAAAGCTCCACGGGTATGAAAGTGATTCCAATGATGTCTAATGTCTTTGATTGGTTTTGGCACATGAAAGATTGGTCCTTAGCGTACTGCGTGACACTGTGTCTTCATGCGTCTTGAGCAATATTTTTCAATGGTTATAACTCGACAACATTCGACTAACTTGGGATTGACAAAATGAGGTACTAACATGGGTTTCCTTCTTCATCTAGTTGAAAGGGTGGGGCTCGTCCATAGTCACTAGACTAGCTGAAAACCTCCTTGATAGGAGGATTAATGGGGCCTTCATCCTCTTTATCTTCTTCATCCTCCTCTTCATATTGAAGTCGAGCAGTCTCAAAGCCTTCATGATAAACCTTAGAAGAAGTTTCCACTGCCAACCAAGAGTATTGGGCCTGCAGTTGCCCCAGCAGTCTCTTGGTATCAGCTTAGGGTGTCACCTTCCAAATATAATTTTGGTGAAAAATCACAAAAAATGATTAAATTACAAAAATACCTCTGACACCAGAACATCTCTAGAGGTTACATTACTCTTAGAAAAATCCTTTCGAACACATAAAATAACAAATTAAAAATCAAATAAGCTATTTAGCCAATTTTCATAAAATTTTAAAAAATTACAAAAATAGCTGAAAGTGCCTTCGATCCGTGGGGTGTGCGGATCCGGTTTTGATTTTTGAGGTTTGGGAGTTGCCACCTAGTTATTATGGTTTAGGAACTAAATATTGACTCTAATAGATAAAATACTAATCTACAAATAGAACATGTCCGGGGATCACGTTACGGGATTGGAAGGTGTTAGGCACCAATCCCACTCGGTAAATGTCGATTTCTACTATTTAAAAAAAAAAATTACATTGCTAAAAGATCTAAAATAAATAAAATAAATAAAAAAGTAAAAAAAATATACTTAGATGATCGCAACGATTTGTCCCCTCAGTACTAGCGGGGAGTGTCCTTGTACGAGTTTCTTTGTTTTTCCTTTGTCACTGGATCTGCTTTAGATCTCCAAGTTGAAGTGTCTTCTTCTTACATCTGAGTATTTTTTGAGAGGGTTTCTGAGTGTTTTTGAATGGTTTTTGGGTGTTTTTAAAGCAAAAAACTAGGGTTTGCATGATAGGTAGGGGGTTAGGGCTTCAAAATTAGGGTTTGGGGAAGGATAGGAGATCTTTTAACCTACTTTTTCTAGGGTTTATTTTGACCTACGAAATTATGTTGTGAAGGCTCTATATTTATAGAGTTTTTGGAAGAATTAGAGTTTGACTAGGTCTCCTTTTAGATAAGGTGAATTCGGGTTTTGACTTATGTCTTTTTTGACTGATTAGATTTCTTTAGATTAGGGTCTTAATTAGGGTTTTGACTTAAGTCTTATGAGATTGACTTGGTCTTTTAAATTCGATTTTTTAATCTTGCGTACAATGAAAGAATATATTTTTAAGTTTTGTGGAGAACCCCCTAATTATATCTTTAATTATTTGGACTCCCAGATGGAAGGGTCTTTTAATAAATATCAAGGGGGCTCCACTTAAATAAGTAGGCAACCATCAATAATTTTGCCTGAGGGCTTGATTGATTAATTTTCTTGGTTTAGATTTTTAAATTAATTTTAAGGTTTTAATTTACATTAATTAATGTTTTATTTATTAATTTCAAAATTTAAAATTGTTAAAATCGAAAAATTACCATTTTGCCCATAAAGAGGACTTTTGCATTGAAAAGTCATTTTTTGATGTTTTGAAATGTTGTGGAATTAATTTTTCGTAAGAAATTTGATGAGATTATCAGTTTGTATCACTTATGAATTTTTTGACGTGAAATGATTGTCAACCTTTATGAGGGGCATTTTCGTAATTTTGTCAAATTTAATGAAAATTGGCCAAATGATTTATTTGGTTTCAGTTTATTATTTTATGTGTTTGAAAGGGTTTTTCTAAGCATACTGTGGGCTCTAAGGATGTTTTGATGTTAGGGGTATTTTGGTAATTTGATCATTTTTTAGTGATTTTTATCATAAAGCTTCTTTTTATATGAAAAATGATGATTTCTACGTTGTGAGTCATATTTTCCTAGCATAGCGTGATTTCTAAAGTTTTGTTTGCTTGAGATACCTAGTAACAAATAAAAAACATTGGAATATTCATCCATCATTGGAAACCGTCGCAATCGGGTTGACGAGTTAATTAATCAGGCTAATGCGAAAATGGAATGTCTACAATATCCCTCATAGGATCCATGATCATTTTACACCAAAAACCCATATGTGACACACGTGACACAAACCAATATTTTCATTGAATTTTTTACGAAAAATTGATTTTGAAACATTCCAAAATGTCAAAAATGACATCCCAACTAAAAATCCTATATGAGGGCAAAACTATAAATTTTCACCCCTAAAAATAAAATATCTGAAACTAATAATTAAAATATTAATTAACGTAAAAAAGAAAACTTAATAAATCAAATTAAAATTTTTGAACAAATAAATTCAATTAATAAAACCCTGGGCCAAATTTCAATTGGTGTCCCATTTATTTAAGTTGGGCCTACCTGATATTTAATAAAAAACCCTCCACTGAAGATCCCAAAAAGTTTAGAATAATTTAATAAAGAACCTTCCATTAGGGGGTCCTCTAAAATTAAAAAAAGACTCATTGTACATAAGTCAAAAAATTTAAAATTTAAAATTCAAATAAAACCTAATTGAAAACTAATCTAAACCATTTAACAGATTAGTTAGAGATATACCTTATAACTAAGATACCTAATCAAACCTTAATCTTATCACAAAACTCTTTAAAAATGAGCTTTCACCATCTAATTTAGTAAGTCTTGAGAAGCCCTAGAAAATCAAGGTTAAAAACTCTCCAAAACCTTCCAAAAATCTTAAATCTGGAGTCCCAAGTCAACACCTAACTCTTAAGCCCTAATTTTCAACCTAAAAACTTTTAGAAACCCTCAAAAATATCACAAAAGCCATAAAAACATCTAGATATAGAAAAAGAAGGTCTCATATTGAAGATCGGAAATAGATATAAAAATAAAGATAAAACGAGAAGATTTACATAAGGAATGCTTACAATTAGTTTCTGAGGAAACTATCGTCGTAATCACTCAAGTAAAAGAAAAAGGTAATTTTTTATTTTTATTTTAGATTTAGGCCATTTTTATTTTGTAACCTGATCCTCGTACCCATAATCTAGTCGTAGTTTTGTGTTCCTTATCTATTTAAAGTCAATTTTTGGTTCCTAGACCATAAAACTAGGTAGCGATTCCCAAAAAGAAAAAAAAAATCAAATCCACACACGCAGGTCGAGTGCATTTTCAATAAGATCCCCCACCTCCGTTTCCAAAGAAATTACCAGTACAGAAGTAAAGAGGTCAAAGGGTTATTAATACCATAATTGGGGAGTTTGGGTTTGATAGGGTCATTGGAGTCTTGCATTAAACCAAGGTCAGGAAGTTACGACCTAAGAAGGAGGTCTACCAAATCATAGAGAAGGCAGTTGTGGCACGAGTACATGAATCAGTCTTGGTGAATAAAATGACGGTGTTTACGTAGAAGGACATAGAAGGGTGAAAAGTCTGCACAATGACGTCCTAGTAGTTACACTGGTGGTGGGAATGGTGTATCTAGAAAGAAATCTTATCGATGTTGGAAGTGTGGTGGATATTATCTTCTTATCAACAACTATGAGGATATGAGTTCTTGGGGTGTTAAAATAGGTAGAGATGAGGTACGGGTTTAAAAGAAGCTTGGTGTCACCTACTAGGGAGGTTACTCTACTCGTGGCGGCATAGCATAAGGTGATAATGACCATATTTTTGGTAATTGAGGTTAATTTGTCATACAACGCCATACTGGGGAGAAGGTAGATACACACAATGAAGGTTGTACCTTCAATTTACCATCAAGTATACGTTTCTTGACCAGAGAGGGACCTATGGAGATAAGATGAGATTAAGTAGCGACTCATAACAATTTTCCCAATGTAATAAAAAGTAAAAAGAAAAAAAGAGCACGAAGACCAAATCAAAGAAATGAAGCCCGACCCATTCAAAGGTTAGGAACAATAACAATTCCAGAAAAAACCATTGACATAGAGGGTGTCAGTGATAGAAGAGGTGGAGGAAATTGATTTAGGGGAGAAGGGTGCATATAAGAACTTTGAAGGGTTAGGATTGGGTGAGGAGGAAAAGAAGAAGATGATCCAGCCTGTACAATAGAGACTTTGAAGGTTAGGCCCAAGGCTAAGGCAAGCTATCAATGAAGAGGTAACCATGTTATTGGAAGCTGGATTCATTCAAGAGGTGCAGTTCCTGACTTGGATCCAAACATAGTTGCAGTACCCAAAAAAGATAGTCTAGTAAGGATATGCATTGACTTCACCAATCTCAATAAGACTTGCCCAAAGGACGGACTTCCTTTCTCGAGGATAGGCCAATTGATAGATGATACATCTATTTATAAGATGTTCTCATTCATGGAGGAATACTTAGGGTACAACCAGATTCAGTTCGCTCCTGAAGATAAGGAAAAATGGTATTTATTACGAAATAAGGCATCTTTTACTATAAAATAATGTCTTTTGGCCTGAAAAACGCATGAGCTACATACTAGAAACTGGTGACCAGGATATTCAAATATAAGTTCGATGATATAATGGAAGTATACATAGACAATATGCTGGGGGAGACATTCTGAGGATCATCTTGATCACATGGGGAAAACGTTTAGTTAGCTGACAGAGTACAGAATGAGCCTCAATCTAAGAAAATGTACGTTTGGCATCTCGTTAGGAAAGTTTCTCAATTACATGGTGACGAAGAGAGGAATAGAGGCAAACCTAGATAAGATAAGGGCACTGTCAAAAATTTCTTCTTAAATAGCGTAAAGCAAGTGCAGAAGCTAACATAAGTTAAGGCCGTATTTCCAAGCCCACAAAGTCTAGGTCATCATATATTACCCACTCAGGGAAATCTTTTACAGGCTGGAGAAGTCTAGACGAATCGTTAAGTGGGCGGTTATCCTAGGAGAGTTCGATTTGACTTTTGAACCAAGGAATACTTAGAAGGAATAGGTACTAATAGATTTCCTAGTTGATTTTCCACTAGAAGACCTGTATTGGAAAGATGAAGAAGATGTCGAGCCACCGGAGAAAGATTGACTTGACCCCATGAGCCCGAAACTTGGATAGAAGCTATTTATTGACGGATCAGCTAACTTTGTAGGATCGAGAATCAGAATGGTGTTGGTAACTCTGAGCAATGACAGATTAGAAAAAGTGGTACAGTTGGGGTTCCGAGCTTCCAACAACGAAGTAGAATACGAAGCAGTGCTTGAAGGGTCAAAGATAGTTCGAGATTTAAAGATCCAAGAACTTCAAATTTATATCAATTCCTAGTTGGTGGTGGAATAATCAGGGGAGAATACCAAGCAAAAGATAAGAGAATGGTTAAATATGTGGATCCCGTCCGGAAGTAGATGGTGTAGTTAAAAAAGGTAAAAATGACAAGGATATCCAGAGATGACAATGGTCATGTCGATTTGCTAGCATTTGTTGCATTAATGCTCGAGGAGACAAAAGTTCAGTCCATACCAGTCAAATTTCAGAACATACCAAGTATGGAGATCGAAAAGTGAAATATTGCATGCAAGTAGGCGGGAGACCAAGCTGGAAGGATGAGATAGGATATTACCTTAAGTCATGAGTTCTTTTAAGAAATAAGGAAGCTTGGAAGTTAAGAAGGAAAGTGGGTTAGTACCTAATGATAAATGGAGAACTCTCTTGGATGTCTTACGGGGGCCCGTACTTAAAATGCTTAGACATAGAAGAAACAAGGCTAATTATGGGAGAGATAAACGAAGGGGTGTACAAAAACCATGCGGGAGGAAGGTCATTGGCCCACAAAATAATAACCCAAGGGTAATACTAGTCATACATGCAAGAGGATGGAAAGAGATACGTTTAGAGATGTGACAAGTTTTAGAAACATGTTGGAATTATTATCAATTGTCAGAGAAGCTGCACCCATTCAATAATTCATGGCCTTTCGTTATCTGGGGGCTGGACATTTTGGGACCATTTCCTCGAGCTAGTAGAAAGAGGGAATTCCTCCTCGTTGGAACTAATTATTTCACCAAATGGATAGAGGCCGTGTTACTGGCCCAAGTCAAAGAAGAAGACATGGTCAATTTCTTGTGGGAGTAGATCATAAATAGGTTCAGAATACCCTATGTCATGGTGACTGACAACGGGAAGTAGTTCAAAAGAAGCCATATTATGGCATACTATCAGGAATATGGAATTCAAAGGCTGAATTTCATACCAAGGTTACCCATATGGAAACGAGCAAGCCAAAGCATCAAACAAAATTATTCTGGATAACTTGAAGAAGAAGTTGGACTAGAAAAAAAAGAAGGTGGGTGGATGAGCTACATAACGTATTATGGGTCTATTGAACTACGGCACGGAGGGGTACGAGTATATCTTCGTTTGTTCTAATGCATGGAACGGACATAGTAATCCCAATGGAGGTACAAGTTTCAACAAACAGAACAAGGCTGGCTAGAAACATTACCAACAAAAAACTCATAGCTCGAAACCTTGATTAGATGGATGAGACGAAGAAGAAGGTGGTGGAACGACTCAAACGATACCATTATGAGTTAAAAAGGTATCATGATATGAAGATGCACAAAAGAATATTCAAACCAAGAGACTTCGTGCTAAGGAAGGTTTTCCAGATAACATGAGCTCTAAGCAATAGAAAATTTGGAGAAAATTGGGAAGGGCCCTACATTATCGACAACCTCGAGAAAGTTGGGGCATATCATTTAAAGATAATGGTTGGGAATTCAATTGAATCGCCATGGAATGCTTTTAATTTGAAGAGGTATTATCAGTAGAGAATAATAGTTCAGGTATTCTTTTTATTTGCTTTTGGTCAAGTAGAATTTATATCAATAAAGAGCAGTAGTTTTATTTCATTTTCTTTCTTTTAGTCAAGTACAATTTATTAAGATTTTGCAAGGGTTTTTGAAGGGAAGGCCCCGATTCAAGCTAGTTTATAAAGTCTTTTATTCTTTCTTAACGTGATTTCCAAATTTTTGTATAAGTCCAATTCCTCAAGAGTTGAGGTTTACTCTGTAGGGTGAATATTTATAAATTTAGAGGGTCGATTCTTAATGAATCGAGCTATGTTCAATGAGGTGAACAAAGTGAAAATTAGTTAAGGCAAAAGGGTTGGTTTTTTATGAACTGGGTTCTGTTTCATGAGGTGAATGAAGTGAAAATTATTTAAGGTAAAAAGGTCGATTCTATATGAACTGAGCTTCACTCTATCAGGAGAGTGAAGTGAAAATTATCTAAGGCAAAAATGTCGGTTCTATATGAACTGAACTTTACTTTGTGAGGAGAGTGAAGTGAAAATTATCTAAGGCAAAAAGGTCGGTTCTACATGAATCGAACTTCACTTTGTGAAGAGAGTGGGGTGAGAATTACATAAGATAGTAAGGTCGGTTCCCCAAATTTTATAAAGTTAAATAAAATGACTTAAGGTTAGGTAAATATAAAGACAACAGGAAGATGGCAAAAGGAAATATTCATTGATATATTAAGAAAAAGTTATATAAGAAATTTTTTTCTACAAGAAACCTTATACCTCTATAGGGTCAACTAGCACAAACTTTAAGATTGGAAGGATCAAATGGCGGGATAATTGGAATGGCATCAGAGGGCACTAGGAGAGGAGGATCGAAACGGATCGGGGATACAACCTGGGGAGGAGCTTTTTGAAGCTCGAGGATAGTGGCCCTCGAGTTGGGCTATGAGCCTCATTTCCTTTTCCAGGGCCTCCTCCTATTCTTTCATGTTCTCGTTCAACTAACGTTGGAGGTCAACTTTCTACTTTTCAAGAGCCTTATTCTTCAACTCATCATTCTCCTCTAATTCCTTCTTCAATCGGTCTAATCGGTTTTGAAAACCAAGGATTTCTAAGTTAGTTGGTCTTGTAAGGTCTTGAACATCTCCTATAATCCCTCACCCGAACCTTGAGGTTAGAGACCTCCTTATCCTTTGCTTCTAAGCAAGAATGAGTGGAGTGAGAACTTCAAAATGTATCCGATCTCCCCCTAGCGAGAGCAAACATCCTATGTTGAGCTTGGAAGAACAACATCAAGTTAGTAGATAAAAAAGATAAAATAAAGAATCCTTAAAAAAAAGGAACGGGAGAAGAGAATACCTCATCTAGATGGCCATAAAGCTCATCGATGAAGGATACAAGGTCTTTCTCGAGAAGGTCAATGGTCGCCTCCGTGATTGTGGGGAAGAGGCTTCCCTTTATCAGCCCCTAGGCAACTTTGGGGTTGGCTAGAGTCGAAACTCCCAAGAGAATCCTCACGGTGAGAATCTTCTCTTAAGAAGGACCTCTTGAGGAAGAAATCCCTCGGCTTCACAGGCCTTTTTAAAAGGGGTCAAGGAAACGTCCTGATCCCTGGAGAAGGAAGCCCTCTTTAGCCATTTGCTTTGCTAATTAGAGCTGACTCAAGTAACCTGGTCAGCCAGGTCGCCGTTCTCCGATTGGGAGCTCATTCAGGACGAAGGGACGTTGGAAGAAGAATTGAAAGGGGGCAGGATAGAGATGGGAGGTAGGGGTACTTTTAGTAAGGTTGAGCGCGCTTACGTGCTGAGGGTTTTGGGTGATGAACTGAGAAGAATTTCTTCTTTGGACTCAGAGTTAGAAGGTCCGAGGTATATAGAAGAAAAGACGGTGGAGGAAAGAGCGGTGGTCTGTGAAGGACGGGAAGGGCCCTCTCCTGGATGAAGGCTAGTGGTAAGGGGTAGAGTAGGAGAAAGAGAAGTAAGGTTCTTCCTGAATATCTTGTCCTTGAGAATAGACTCAATGGCGGGAGCGAGTGGAGGATTCTCATCTTTCACATCCACAGAAGCCAAGAAAGACAAACGGTTAGCCAAACAACTAAAAGAGAATATCAAAATAAAGCAAAATAAAAATATACATATATCCTACCCGTCCAATGGAAGTAATGGGTTTTAAGGGTAGGTACAGACTGTCCCTCTGCATATTCCCGCGAGCCTATGAGCCTGACTGGGTAAAATAACCACTCCTTGTCAGTCTTGGGTAGTTGGAGCAGTACTTTTTGCCTCTTCAACAAATAAAAGAACTTAAGCTGCTTGGGGGCATTTGAGAGCTTATATTGGGTCCGAATGTCAATAAGACTGAGCTTTTGACCCCCAAGGAGACGGGGGTTCATCAGCTCGATCATGAAGATAAGACGGTAGAAGTTCCCCGTCATCTGCCAAGGAGCATTTTGGTAGAAGTTTAGGACCTCTTGGGTCAGGTGGGATAGGGGAACCCTGAGGCAAGCCTTGAACTGACCCCAGAAAGCGATGGTTGTATATTTTTCCCAGGTTTCATAAAAAATTGGAGAGTCGCACCATTCCATAGCTACAAACTCTAGAACAGAGAACGTAGCTTGGAAGTCTTCCATAGAAGGCCTCGTAAGGACATAGGGTTTTTTACTCATAATTTTTTACGATTTTTTACAAGAGAAAATGTAACTAAAATGGCTAAACCAATGAGGAAAGGAAAAAAGCCGAGAAGGGTACCTAAAATAAGGGAAAAGAAAAGGAGAGATGAACGAAGCTTTGTCCGAAAAGTTGACAGAGAAATTGAACGAAGGAAGGCCTGAGAAAGCGAACCAGTAATGGTTCGATAAGTAAATTAAGAAAAGTGAAAATGAGAAAAAAAGGAAAGGGCATTTATGGAGAAGACATCATCGAGATGTGTAAACCATCCTACGGTCAGGGTTACCTTAGATAAAGAGCACATGATGGGTTGTCTCTTCCGTCATTGCACCCAAAGAACGAGGTGACCGAATGCCATAGGCCCCAAAGCCAACCAATAAGGAAGCGCCACATGGAAGAAACTTACCATTGGAGAAGTCAAACGAAGGCAATAAATGCATCCTCATAAAGTAACAACGGCTTAAGGCTGCATACCACTAGGGCAAGACATGTTGGTTGGTTATTTAATGCGTGCATTGGGTACATGAAATCAAATTAACTCATGTTGTTTCAAAGAATGAAAATCGAGAATTAACTGCTTATTGGTAATACATTATGAGTTCTCAGAAGGCTAGGATACTCCTGATCTTCCAAGTACTCCTGACCTTCCAAGAGAGGGCATTGTGGAGGGATAAATTCTTTGACTTATGAAGTAACGCCACGTGTCATTTAAAATTCATTGTTGTCTTTCTTCTGACCATACCTAAGCAGTCGCTTGGTTATTCAGCGGGAATATATGGCTTGTGAGAATGTAATTCTGAGAATAAAAAGGACTCTAATCCCTAGGATTTTAGGATTTGAGTGATAGAACTAAAGGGGACTCTTGGAGATAGGATCCTACACGATTCTTATCCCTAAAAAAGAGATAAGGTTGGTAATTCTATAAATAGGGATGGATCCCCACATCAAAGGTACAAAAATTCTATATACTAATCTTTTCTAAGAATTTCATAGAATCTAACTTAGGCATCGAAGACTCTGTGGAACAAGGAGAAGGGATGATTTCTAGAAGTTGCAGTACATTACACCACAGGGATTGAGATTTCGAGGTAATAAAAAAAATCACCTCTATAGTAATATCTTTATTGTGGAGTTGGTTCAAAATTTTAGAATATGTGGAGGGTGGTTTTAGGGAATTTGGATGGTTGGATTGGTTATTAGTGGGGAATGTCCTCAACCACTTGGATTATCACATGGGTTGGTTATAGGAACGGTGTCTGGGTTTGGGTTTTGCTCATGGAGAGAATGTGACTTGGTGACATTTTCTATAGCAGTTCTATTAGTTGCCTTACCCTCCTTGTATAATGTAGTGGTGGTAAAACGTGGGTTTGACCCCTTATGCTCATTTTTTTCTTCTACCTTCCCTATTTGTTATTTCTCTTGTTTTTAAGAAAATCGGATGCTGTGGGATGTAGATTAGAAAATTTTAAGAATTAAAGAAAAATTTGCCATTAATCATCTTTGACAATGGGAATTCAATAGCCGTCCACTTTTAAATGCTTTGATCATGTCAATTTTCAAATCTTATCTATGCCATGGCCATGCAATCTAGAGGGTTATGGTGTTGGAGGAATGAAATTATCTCGGAGACTAAGCAGACTTGACAAGAGAAGGACCTGGGCAGATAGTATTTTGGATGTGGTAGATTGCATTCTTAAGATTTCTATATATCATGGGATAATAATTGTGACAAAATCTATTTCAATGGTTTTTGTCTTATATGGGTTAGAAGTTTCGGAATGGGCTGAGTTTTTGTAAGGGTGATCTCCAAACCATATAGATCATCCTCATCAAAACTCGGCTCACTCTGAAACTTCTAACCCCATCAAAAGTGATTTACACAAAAATGGACAGTCTATGATTCTTTTAACTTTTAAATTGGGGTTAGAAATTTTGGAATGGGCTGATTTTTGGTCAGGACGATCTCTTGACCACAGAGATCATCCTCACCAAAAAGCAGCCCATTCCAAAACTTCTAATCCATCACAAGTGGTTTAAAAAAAATCATTGTCATGAATTTTGTCGCCCCCATATATATTTGGTAAGCCTGTTGTTAATGAGTTCAGTAACTCGATAAGCCTATTTTTTTTTTCTTCGAATAATAAATAGACCAAACTACTTAATTGTATAAACCCATTGCGAGGCAGAGAGAGAGAGATGTGGGAAAACTAACTATAAATACTATAGATAAATTGGGGCGGTTGGCCTTTCCAATGGTATTCTGTCCACAGTAGACCATATCAACTCATTGAGACAACTTGATTTAGTGATTGAACCATATTCGAAGAAAAACTTGATCAATTAGGCGAACTTTTAACTAGTTTCTTTATGATTTTGGATTTCAACTACCCTTAATTGAATTTCTTGCATGATATATATATTTTCTGCTATTTCATGAGCTTCTTTGATCCTTTTTTTAATATGTTTGAGATAGTTGGTAATCCGAATTGAAAAGATGTAAGTTCAAATGGATTCTAATCCTCACACTCTAGATCTACATGTCCTCCTATGGGCCATTCTTTTAGGACACTTCATCATGTGATCAATACTTTATATGTAAAGTGAAATCAGAATTGTCCAATTAGCGTTCCCTTGAATTATCTATAATGGAAAATATGATGGTCTAATATTTTTTCTGTTTTAAATTGGTTAATTTTTTTTGTGGAGGCTTGATACATGAAGTTTTCACAATTTAGTACTAGAAGCATTGTTGTGGGGCCATTGAGTATTTTCTTTTGGTATGTAGGTCCACCAGTGGAAAATTGTAAAAGGAACACGCGCAAGTCCAATTGGACCAGCAAATATTTATATTAAATTTTCAATGCGTGATAAATATTCAACATGTAAGGACCACGTGCATGTGTCACACATGTCCTCTAGTATATATATTTAAAATCTAACCTAAACCATAAAACCTAAAGAGTTGAGGTGTCAGTTGGGCCAATGTGGTAATCCACATGGACCAAATGAAGAGAGAGAGAGAGAGAGAGAGAGAGAGAGGATAATGTTCTATAGGCAACGTTCAAGACAATGTTTTGTCCTATATTGAAAAAAGGTTTTGGAATGAGCTGATTTTTTGTGAGGATGATCTCTATAGTGAGGAGATCATCATCACAAAAAATTAGTTGATTCTAGACTTCTAACCCTATGAAAGGTGGCTACAAATTAATGGTAAAAAATGAACGATCTACGATTCTTCAATGGTTAGAGATTTCGGAATGGGTTGATTACTTTTAGGATGATCCCCTCACTATAGAGATCATCATCACAAAAAATTAGTCCATTCTGAAACTTAAAGCCCATATGGGTCAAAACACGTTGTCTACAATGTTATTTGTGGAACCCGACCCCTATATATATATATATATATATATATATATATATATATATATATATATAGGGGGCGGTTCAAGGGGCATATGTAAAAACAATAGTTTTTCAAAATATGGGTTAGAGGTTTTGGATTGAGCTGATTCTTTGTGAGGATGGTCACTATGATGAGAAGATCATCCTCACAAAAAATTAGCTCAATCTAAAACTTCTAAATCCATCAAAAGTGATTTACAAATTATTGACAAAAATTGACAAAAATCAACGGTCCACATTCTAAATCACTTTTAATGGGGTTTGAAGTTTTAGATTGGACTGATTTTTTTTTCTTTTTCGGATGATCTTCCCATCATATAGATCATCCTCACAAAAAATCAGCTCAATCCGAAACTTCTAACCCATATTTTGAAAATTTATTAATGTTACATTGTTTTACATATGTTTTTTCATATGTCCCTTGATCCTGACCCATATATATATATATATGGACAACGTTCGATAGACAAAGTTGTAGACAACATCCTAGACAAAGTTTTGTCTTATATGACCGAAATTTTTAACCCCATGAAAAGTGGTTACAAACTAACATTGACAGTCCATGCTTCTTCAAGTTATAAACTAGGGTTTGAAATTTCAAAATGAGCTAATTTTTTGTGAGGATGATTTCCTCACCATAGGGATCATCCTAAAAAAAAAAAAAAGAATAATCAGGCTATTCTGAAACTTTTAGCCCATATAAGATAAAACACTTTGTTTAGAAGTTTGTTTACGAACTTGAGGATGATCTTATGATGAGAAGATCATTGTCACAAAAATTCAGTCCATTCCGGACATTCTAACCCCATCAAAAGTGATTTAGAATGTGGATTGTCGATTTTTAACCAATAATTTGTAAACCACTTTTGATGGATTTAGAAGTTTCATATTGGGCTGATTTTTTTGTGAGATCATCCTCACAAAAAATCAGTTCAATCAAAATCTTCTAACCTATATTGTGAAAAATGCTTGTTTTTACATATGTTTTTACTTATGTCCCATGAACTACACCAATATATAATAATAATAATAATAACAGTAATAAAACTACTGTATAGTCCACTGTTTGGTACATTATGGGGACAAATCTCCTATCCATCCTTTTGTGTGGGCCCTACTTTATTGTCTTCTTTCTTCACCCCTTTAATTTTATTAGTTTTCATTTTTATCCTCTTAACCCCCAAAGATGATGCTTGTGCCGTAGCCACGAGTGAACTCTAGTACACACACACACACACACACACACACACACACACACACACACATATATATATAGGAAACTGTTTAGTAGCCAAACTTGTCGACAAAATTTTGTCCTATTTGACTAAAAAGTTTCGAAATGGGATGATTTTTTATGAAGATTTGATCTCGATGGTGAGGAAATCATCCTCACAAAAAACCAGCCCATTCCAAAACTTCTAACTCCGTGAAAAATGGCTTACAAACTAATAGTAAAAAAATTGACTATCCATGATTCTTCACCTTGTAAATTGGGGTTAGAAATTTCAAATTGGGCTGATTGTTTATGAGGATGATCCCCTCACTATAGAGACCATCCTCATAAAAATTAGCCTATTCCGAAACTCTTAGTCCACATAAGACAAAACACTTTATCTACAACTTTGGTTCTTGAACTCGGCTCATATATAGATAATAAAACACAATAGTTGCCTTCCCTTGATATTTATGCCCCATAAAGAGTAGTTCAGATTCAATTTCGTATGCATCTTAAATAATAATCCTAATTTTATTCGCTTTTTCTCCCCTCTCCTTCCAAGAATACCTCTTCAACTTTATTTCCTTTTCTCTTTTACCCCGTTTTCAATAATGTCACTTCAATTTTCTTGCCTTTACTCTTCTACCATTTTCCAATGACACAACTACAACTTTGTTGTCTTTTTTCTTTTACCCTCTAAACCCAAAGATGATGACCTGCCATATGGTCATCCTCTAGTATATAATAAAACAAGATGGTTGTTCATCTTTGTCTCAATCTTTATTCCTGCATAAAAAATGTATTTCGAGGACAACTTCAACTTTATCATCTTCCTTTCAAAGTATACCCCTTCAACTATATATATTGTCTTCCATCTCCATAACACCCCTTGAAGTTTAATGTCTTTTATCTTTAATCCCCTTAATCCCAAGAGGATTCAAGCAAACTATAGAATACATATGTGTGTGGTCAAATCCGATGAATAGTGCTGATGGACTTTGCCTCACAGGTTCGAAGTCAGTCTTGTCTCCTCCATTTTTATGCCGGTATGGTACCTACCAAAAACTCTCTGACGCTCAAATTAAAGAAGCAGAGAAACAATCTAATAAAATTGGTTAGACCTTCAATCTACCAAAAAATTATTTTCTCTGTGCTAATGTGCTATTTTTGGATCTTTCTTGCGAATCAAGGTTTCCCCTTCTCACGAAGGGTGATCCTAGGAAATCACCTGATTATTTGGATCCCAAAATGAAATGGGGATCTTCTAGATTGGATATATTATACTGGGAAGATTTCTTCTGAGATTTCTTGGCTAGACGTGCACATATTAGGATTACATGTATTCTTGGACCAGGCCTGCCCTGCCCTGCTTAGCAAGCCAGGTTTTATTCAGTGATGTGCCATCTTTCTAACAAGCTTAGGTGCTCTCTACGTTGACCGGCCTTACTGATGGGTAGCGCCCGCATGCTGATCTACTCTTGGTACCACTCAACCGGCTTGGACATGTGTACGGTCATGATAATTGATCGGTTATTTCCCTCTATAATTATCCCCTCTCGAGAAGACACGAAGTCTTGCCGTCTTCTCGAGACATGTAACCTCTTTCTCATTGGCTGGCTTGATTATCTATAATTACCTTTACTCTTAATGAGTCGAAGAATTTAATGTAATGTCGATTTAAATCATTTCTGATGGCTAAGATGAATCGTCTTTTATCTGTGTCCGTTCACATGTCCCACTATTATCAGCACTACCTCCCAAACTGTGACGTTTATGTTGGATTAAGCTATCCTCCCAAGCATATGTACTCCTTTATGTTCTCTTATAAGTAGGAGACTTAGTGCTTATTTTCCTTCTTACTGCGCTATTGCTCTCTCTGATCTTATCTCCCTGTATTTTACAAAAAGCTATTTCTCTCTTTTTCTTTTTACTTTGTCGCCCTTTTTACCTCTTTCAGGTCGAGGTAATCTTTTTTTCTTTTCTGCAAAATTGATTTCTCAATGACTACTAACATGACCCAATTTCGAAGGGGGCTTTATATCCCTATTTTTGTGTCTATTTGGTTCTGCAAGGACCCCAAGGACTCTAGCAAATGTCGTCAGGAGGAGATTATGGTCTATGCCTGCCATATTAAAGCTGGCCTTAGTTTTCCTCTCTCTCCCTTCCTCAGGGAGGTGTTGAGTAAGGTAAACTGCACCCTAGGCCAAACATCAGGTAACTTTTACCGTCTGGTGGAGATAGTGGAGAAGATGGGTATAACCCCTATTGACTTCATCTCCAAGTACAATTTGAAAGCTATTTCCCAACGCCCTGGGTATTACTCATTGTCCTCAAAGAGTACAGCAGTTGCACTAGCTTTATCTCTCCACAATACTGACAAAGGGTAGTACAAGGACCTCCTGATTTTCTCCAGGAACTGGGAGTTCACCTTTGACACTCCTCGTGAGGGATCTAGAGTTCCTTAGACCTTCTAGGGTAAGACTATTTTTTCGATATTTGGCTATGTCTCAATCTTCGATTCTGTCTGCAGCTCAATTTGATTTTAGCTTTGCTTTTTTTTCTCTCCATAAATTTTTCTACCCTTTCTACTATTGAGGCTAGGAAAGAGCAGCACAGAGCATCCAAAGATAGAAGACTAGTGGTAGTAGGCCTCAAAATCAGAGCTGTTGAGGAGGTAGTGGATGGAGATCAGATCTATCTTTCCCATTCCGTTCTTGGTTGGTTTCCTGGACGACGGGCTTCCTTTGATCAGGCTGAGTCGATCTTAGAAGATCTCCCTTTTCCTCCCCTCAAGGTCCTCCGATGCCATGAACATTGACCTCTAGAAGTTTCTTTTCTCATTCTCTACTGCCGTCAGGGCTACTCCTCCCTTTGACTAGGATAAAAAGAAGAAGAAGAAAAAAAATCTGGCCCCTTGTGGCTCCACCCCCACTAGAGAAACAGATCAGCTGACACTGGTATGTGGGAAGTAAGATGACCCAGCTTCTACCTCTACTGTTGCTGTGGCAGCTACTGTTCCTACTGATCTTTTTGAGGAGATTCAGACTCAGGTGGTGTAGAGCTTGGACACCATCAGGGAACATAGCCCTGTCTCTGAATTTTAATTGCGCAAAAGGCATAGGCTGATCAAAAAAAGTTTGATGAGTCTTTCCCCTCGTGAAGAGTTTGAGAAAGAGGGTCTTAATCACCTCAATACTCCTCTAGAAGAAACTGCATTCTCTTGGAGGGGTCGCGGGGCCTTCTTTCAGGATGGAAATGATAATAATGACTTTCGGCCCCATTTCCACATTACAATAAGAGCTATGGGATGAGAAACACAATCATTGCTGCTTCTCTACTCTCTCTACTCCATTTCTCCCAAGGATTGGGATGTTGCAAATCGGGCCAATGCTAATCTAGGCTTTTATCAGTTTTTCCATAACCTTTATCAGGTAGTTCTCTACTCTTCCCACTTTGCTATTTAATCTTTATGTCTTGCTTACTTAATTGTTTTATTCTTTTTGCAGGCCATTGCTTTATTAACCTTGGCTTTTCTGAAATGGCGTGAGGCTGAGGACTAGGCGGCTACTTTGACTAGGGAGCATGAAAAGAAAATTTCTTTGCTTAAGCTGAGTTGGCCTCCTACAACCAATTTTTTCAAGAGGCTAGAGAGGAGATGGAGGCTAATTTGGCCCAATTTTCCAAGGAAACTTAGACTTGGAGGCTGCCAATAAGAAACTGACAGATCTCCAGGGTGTTCTTCAACTTGAATTGGCCAAGTAAAATGAGAGAGTACAGAGGAAAGACACAGAGTTGGCAGATCTCCAAGAAAAGGTACAATAGAAAGAGCTTGAGCTAGGCTCCCTGAGGGTAAGTACTGAGATGGCTAGGGCAGCTCAAGCCAAGAAAAATTAGGCTAAGACCAAGAGACTACTAGGACAACTACAGACCTAATATTCTTGGTTGGCAGATGAAGCTTCTTCTAAGACTTATCATGAAAGCTTTGAGGTTGCCCGACTTCAATATGAGAAGGAAGAGGATGAAGAAGACTAAGAGGATGACGGTCTTACTGGTCTTTCTATTAAAGAGATGTTTAGCTGGTCTGGTGACTATGGGTGAGCCGTACTCTTCTAACTAGATGAGAAAGGGAACCCGGTTGCTGTCCTGGACCAAGTCCCTAGTGAGCTCATAGAGGTTGGGCATACCATAGAATTGGACCATGCCTGAGTGACCGGTTCACCTGCTCAGGCCAGTGACTTGCCTTTTGTCCCCATTATCAATGTAGATCAAGACAAGGCAGTCGACCTTCCAAATCCTACTGCTAAGATTTCATCTTTTGCCAACTAGTCATTTGCTATCGAATGAAGATCTGCTCATTGGTTTCAACTATATTCTATTTTAGTTGCTATTTTTTGTACTATCCCATCTTTGGGACTTCTCTTTTACTCTCCTTGATATTAATGAATACTTTGTTTTAAGCCAACTGGTAATTTGTTTTCAATATGAATTTTACTTTTTGTACTGTTTGCATTGCACATTCAACTACTGACCCGTTATCTAATTTAGCATAAAATTTATCATTATGCTTTATTCGCATGTTTGAGCTTACTTTTTCACACTCAATTGCTTCCCCAGGGTTTTACCTTATGTAAGTTTTACTTAGGCCGATGTATTTGAGGCCAATCACCCTAGGATCAGTTTACCCACAGTATAAAGCTACTCTACCACCGAGTTGTGGGGTTCCCTCATCACTGAGTCATAGAGCGGTTGGAATTCCAGCGAGGTTAGTAGGGCCAAGAGAACCAACGAGGCAAGTCCAGAGATTACAGACTCCAGTTTACCAACAGCCCACTCCACAGAAATTTGTGAATACAAAATCGTTAACATATTTTGCGTGTGGTCAAGGGGGATATATCAGGAGAGAGTGCCATCTATCACAGTCGCAAGCAAAGGTTGTGACCCAAAAGGAAGTACCTGTCTCTAACGAAATTCTGGAAGGTATAATTTCTAATTATAATGTTAGAAATTGAATTTCTATTCAATACTGATTCCTTTAGATTATATACTTTTGCTAAGATTTTACACCCTTACTAGAGTTAGAAATTACTGAGACAGACCGAGTGATAAAAATACTACGCCATTAGAAGATTATGATTGTCAAAAAGTTGTTGAGTACTTTGGGACAAAAAATGTTGATGAGATAGGCATAGTAGAGTAGGGTAGGAAAGGAGTATCATGAGTGAAAATGTGCGTTGTGGGGATAAATGTAATTATAACATGAAAATAATATGGTTGAGGTTGTGTGAATAAAGGCTAAAAGTATGTGTGAGTAAGTGATGTTTAAAATGATACCTTGTGAAGAAAGAATGAGGTTTTTGAGAGATTAAGTAGGAACCTATAGAATAAAGGTATTCAATAAAAAATTAAAATTTTGTATGTGACACAAATGAACGAGTATTTGGAGGTAAACTTGATGTGTGAAAGATGCGTTTCATTAGGAGATGTAAAAAATAAATTTATGAATGGGGAAGTGTGTTGGATTTGAAGATAGTATAAGTTCAAAAAAAATATTGCTAAAGATATAGAATTCCAATAGGTAAGAGTTAGATAGAGAAGGCAGCTTTCAGAACAAGACGGATATAATAAGGGGTGGATCGTAACGTGTGTTTTGTTAATTAATAAGTATGTTTTAGATGTTAGGAGGGTTGAAGAGTGTGAGAAGATGAAGACTATTTGCAAAACAAGTAATGTGATTGTGTATGTGTAACAATTGATATATGATTTAAGTGGAAGAATTGATGAAATTTGGAAAAGGTAGCATACGATTTCGAAAGGGCATGTAGTATGCAAAAAAAAAAAAAG
The DNA here is from genome assembly GCF_017979445.1 of Akebia trifoliata. Lineage (NCBI taxonomy): Eukaryota > Viridiplantae > Streptophyta > Magnoliopsida > Ranunculales > Lardizabalaceae > Akebia > Akebia trifoliata. Next base: position 19,821,157 of record NC_141376.1, read on the forward strand.
AGACTTAATAGAGTATAAGTTAGGACGTGGGTCAATGTAAGATGCGAAAAAGAATGTTTTTGTGACAAAGTTACATTTATGGTGACTTAATGGAATTGTGAGGAAATAGATGAAGAAGGTAAAATAACAATATTGGTTGTGAATTGAAAATCATGAGAGATAGTTGTGAGATTTGTAAAGGCTAATTATTGTAATAGCAATATTGGATGATAAGTGAAATTATGTATGATTTAGGCAAAATAAAATTTTATGAATAAGGATTATTTGACATTACAATGATATTTAAACAGTAACTAGTCGATACTGTGAATTTGGGAGTAGAGAAAGAAAGCGTATGACTTGCAGTTTATTGGACTGTTTGAAGTAGGTGAGTAGATCTTGAGCAGGTTCATCACGTGTTCCACGTGTCCATGTTGAAGAAGTATTTGCCAAATCTTTCACACGTGGTCAGTTTGCGAAATAATTTATTTGATGTAGGATTTACCCTCTTGATTAAGGTTTTAAATCATGAAGATCATGACAAAGGCTTTGAGAAGATATCACGGTAAGCAGAGAATGGAATATTGAGTCGAATGTAGATATATTGGTTTACTATGAATAAAGGTTTTGATACGAATTGCGAAGTTATTGTTGGTAAATACTTGCATTATGGTAGTGGTGTGTTTGTAGTAAGATTGCGTATTGAGGAGTAATTTTCATTGTAAGTACAAGTACGTATAATAGATGACGTCGTTGGTGGGAAAAACAAAGATAAATGATAGAAAAGATGTGAAAGGATTATTGATAGAGGTTGGTGAGGAATTGGTATAATGTGAATTAATTGTTGCCTTATGATTATACAAATGATGGATTAATTGGAGTATGAGCTTGAATTGGAGTGATTAATTGATGGATATATTGGGTTGATGGAAAATAGGTGACCTCAGTTTTCGGAATTGAAAATGAGATTAGCTTAGAACCAAGGGCAGACGATAATTGAAGATAAGTATCGTTTGTTATACATGTCGTATTAGTACAATGATAACAACGTTGATAAGGTACAATTTTAATTTCGAGGACAAAATTTTTACTAAGGGGGGGAGAATGTAATACCCCAGATTTTTAACTCGTATCTCGAAGAAGTCAAATGGTGATATTTTGAGAAAAATACCGAAGAAGGAAATTAGAGTACAACACTCGGATATTATTTCGATCATTTTTAACGAAAATCGACTCCACCATTGGATTTAAAGAAGTTGAAATATATACTTTAGCCTGTAAGAAAGTTCGAATTCGAGTTTGGATGAAAAAGTATAAAATCCTCGAATTTCGAGTTAAGTGGGACCTAAAACAGTGAAATTTTGTTAGAACGAGAATCAGGAAAATTTGACTTCACCGTTAGGTCCATAACGAATTTTTTTTTGAAATGGAATACTCACATGTTATTTTCTGAGTTTGAATGGTCAGGATTTCATCGAAAATAGAAATAAGTAGAAAATGTCAAAAATGCCCCCAGTCCTTATTTAAAAGAAAAATAACTTTCTTTTATTTCATTTCTTCCTCTTTTATCTAAAGATTTCAAATCAGCCAATCTTCCAAACCTAGGGTTTCAACCCTTTCCATCAAGATCTATCGCAAGCAAGTCCAAGTTGAACCTCAACGAAGAAGGCAAAGTCGTCGATAGTGTCGAGCTCCACGTGCTCACCCCATCCAACCTCCATTTCCTTTTCCTTTTCTTGGGTTCTCACTAAAAATCAGTAAAGGGATTTTGATTCTATCCACTTAGAAACTCACTCATTTAGAAGGAGGGTCGTCTACCGTTGTAAGTGGAGGAAGAACACTTCTATCGAGGGTTTCGCAACCAACCTGATTCGTTCGACACTCAAGTTCAACCAAATTCAAAGTTTTGGACCGCCAACCCTTGATTTCCAAATTATCTTATCATGTTCAACAACCATAAGAGTAAGGGACTCTCGATTCTTATTAATAACCATAGATTTCAGAAAAATTGCATTTAGGGATGTTTCGAAACTTATTTTGTATTTTAAAAATGGTAAAATATTGTTGTAATTGCTTCAAATTCATGTTAGAACTAATGTCTTTGATGTCTTTTATCATGATTTAATTATTGGATCTGTGGGTGGATTATTAGAATCGAAAATGAGTGAAAAACACAAAGAAATAAAGAAAAAAATGAAAAAATTCGAAGTTTTCAGCGTTCTAACGGTTCCACAGTGAACAGTCACGGTGCAACCGTGAGCCACCGTGAAACTAAAAGTTACCCAAATTTTTTTCTGATATTGTTTTTGGATTCCTCATGCTTTTAACATGCCAAAACGACTACTTATGGACCCTGTAACTCTTTTAAATGAGACGCGAAAAAAATAAATAAATTTTCGTCATGACGGAAATATTTCAAGTATTCGTGTGATATCTTTTGCATTGCTTTCAATTAGGTTACAAAATTACATGGCCCTTCTCATTTTTTCGAGGGCCTTCATTTACAAAAACCCATTTTCAATTTTGACAACTATGAAAAATCAAGTTTTCGACACTTAGCCAAATTTTCATCAACTTTTTCAGTTTTGACAGTTTGCCTTCGCATACCTATTGGGACCTCGTTTTAATGAAAATTGGATAGTCTTTCGATCGAATGATCCAAATGTATTTGCAAGCTTGAAAAATAAATACTTGGTTTGAAAAGTCGAGAAGTAAAAACACAGTAGAATGAAAAATGGATGAATCGGTAAAATGTCAGAATCACACCGAGGGGTGATGTCGGCATTTTACGTTGTATGTTGTATGTAGATTGGTGAAGGGATATCTAGGGATAAATGACAGGGTTGCATATTTATTTAAATTTATGTTGGCGCAGAGGTTCCGAGTACTGTTGTTTATTTTAGGCCGAGTGGCCAAAATTGAATGGTAGGAAATTGGATATCCACTCCCAACCCTGTTATGTTAATTTCTCATTTGTTTTTAAATAAAAATGATATATATATATATATATATATATATATATATATATATATATATGTAGCTATTTTGTGAGCTGTTAAAGAGTCTGTGAATGCTTGAAGAGATAGTGCATCATGTCATCCAGAGTGGTGTACTATCTTGGGATATACAGTAGGGACCACCAAGCTCATACGTGGTATGGGACGCGTATGAGAGTGGAGTCACAACCAGAATCTGGGTCCATTCCCTTCTATCTTTACCAGTGAACTTGTATTGTAAAGGTGGTCGTATATGAATGGAGTATTTACTTTAAGATCACATGCACGCCTGATAGGCATAGACGAAGATGATTAGTCAGTGATCACTAACAATTTAGTAGTAGTCAAACGTTCTGACACATCGAAAAGAGACCCATTACTTACGGTCACATCAAACGACCAGTCTGAACCGGATAAATGGTCTTGCAAGCGTGGTAAACAGCGACCAGCCACAAAATCAAGAACTACGATTTTATTGAGGAATATCATGTCCCGACTGGGAGCGATCCAGTCATGAATCCCAACTCTCTATTTCTACTGCTCCTTCATTATGTATTATGTACCTATTGCTTTATTTTGAGTTATAAACTGAAAAGTATGTCTATTGTTCCAATGTTGTTACTTAGATTTGTATAAAAATGAAAATATATAATGAGAACTGATGATTGATGTGATGTAAACTTTTAAACTGTTTAACTGCTCATTCCTGGCTATATGTACTAGTTAATTGTATTTTCTCTTGTAAAACTCTGCATATGTTAAACTATTCAACATGCTTACTCGATCATATTTAGGGGAGGTTATTAGTAGGAATTGGTTGTGGACTTACTGGGTAACCATCGTTACTCATCCTTTACTTCCAGTTTTTTTAGTTTCAGAGCTTGTAGCTGGAGAATATTCGTAGAGCCGTAGAGTGAAGGTGATTTGGTGGGTCATACCGATAACCAGGATCCGTTATTCGGTGAGCAATTGAGACGACATCCACTAGGAGTCTGTTCGTCCCAAGAGATGTATATAGTTTTGGGGTTGAGTAATTAGATTCACGTTTAAGTAAAAGTTTCTTTTTGTAATCCTGTATATTGTAAACTTTCGCGCTCTGATATACTCATGTGTTAGATATTTTCAATCTTCCGCTGTTATTTTCGTGTTATCTTTATATATAGTCAGAATTTGTGGTACATTAGATTGCGATGCTTTCGAGTTCCGTGGTACGCTAATATAAATAGGGGGGAGCCATGTCTGAATTTCGAGGTGACCTTGGGATTTGTGTTAGCGTTTGACGGGACACCACATTTATATTTAAAACTAAGGCGAGGGGGAACATTGGGCTTCAGATTTAAGGTTTTGGGATGTATTAAAAGAGTTTTTTACCTTCCTTTTCTAGGTTTTTTCTTGACCTACAAAATTAGGTGGTGGGGGCTACTTTTTAAAAAGTTTTGCTGATAAGATTAGGGTTTGATTAGGTTTCTTAGAGATAAGGTCTATCTCTAACTAATCTATTAAATTGTTTAGATAAGATTTTAATTAATTTTTAATTAGGTTTTATTTTTTGACTTATGTAGAATAAGAATTTTTAAAATTTGGAAAACCCCCAATAGAGGATTCTTTATTAAATTATTCTAAATTCTTTGAAATCCCTAGTGGAGGGTTCTTTATTAAATATTAGGTCGACCCCTACTTGAATAAATAGGTCACCACTTAAAATTTGGTCCATTGGCTTAATTAATTGAATTTATTTGCTCAAAATTTTAATTTGATTTATTAAGATTGCACTTTACATTAATTAATATTTTAATTATTAATTTCAGATTTTCAAATTTTAAGAGTGAAAAATTATCATTTTACCCTCAAAGAGGACTTTTGAGTTGTGATGTCATTTTTTTTAACGTTTTGGAATGCTTCGAAATCAATTTTTTGAATGGAACTGAATGAAAATAATGGTTTGTGTCATTTATGGGTTATTGTTATGAATTGATCGTGGATCCTGTGGGGGGTATTTTGATAATTTTATTAAATTTTGTGAAAATTGACGAATAGTTTATTACTTTATGTGAGGATATTTTGGTGTTAGGGGTATTTTGATAATTTATTCGTTTTTTGATGATTTGTCTCATAAAACTTTTTTTGTCTCAAAATGATAATTTGTATGTTTTGGTCATATTTTCCTAGCGTAGGGTGGTTTCTAAAGTTTACTTACTTGAAATATCTTATCCGAATTTTGGAAACTCATCTAGTAATAACTAAAAACTTTAGAATATTCATCTATCATTGAGAACTGTCTTAATCGGGTTGACGAATTGATTAATCAATCGAGTACAAAAATGAGGTGTCTACACTAGGCATCATTTTTGCTCAGGCCTTAGGTCACCCAATGTCAATTCTGTTACAAAATCATGTGTGTTCGAATTTGGTTAGAGATAATTACCTTTATGTTACTTCTTAATGAATTTTCCCCCAAGAAAGTCCCTCTATTTTACTTTTTTACCCATATTTTAATTCTTCAATAAACCCATCATCACAGTCTTGTAATTTTCATACTCTTTCAACAAAGACCCCTTGATCAAATTGGTTTCCACATAAATGTAATTACTACTTTAACCTTATATTCTTAGAATTAAAACAAGGTAGATTACACTTATGTCCTCCAAGTTCATCCTCAATCTAAAAAGGGTCAATGTAATTAGACCAAGTTCAATGGATTTTTACAATTTTGTCAAACTCAAATAATTCTCTAGAATTTGTGAAAAAAGACATTCTTAACCTTAGATTGTTATAGGAATAGTTAGGCTAGATGACCTTAATGTTGAAAATCCAAAAACATATTTACATACCATCTAGCTTAATTTTCTTAGATTTGACCCAAAACCAATGACCAATGACTAGTTTACCTTATTCAAAGAATTCTCTAAAAAAATGACATTTTACAATCCTATCCTCTTGATTATCATGATTGGTAAGACCTATAGGTAAGTAAAAGACCATCAACTCTACGGAGAGGAAAAGTAATTTGGGATTTTTTTAGAGATTTTATTGAAAATATTAAGAATCTTATGATTTAGGACAAGTTTATTCCCAAGAAATCCCATCCAAGGCAAAAGGGAAAGAGAAGTTCAATTGGTCTAAAATTTTGTCTAGAATTTCCCAAACCTCTTTAAGCCTTCTTATTCTCTTAAAACCCCTATAGAAACAAACTAAGAAGAATAAGAGACCAAGGTGGGGCCAAGTTCTAATTTTTTATTTTTTGTGTGATCACCTTTCTAAGCCTCCTAGAGGTAATATTTTCCTATAAGCCCTCAATAAGCTCTCAATATCATTAGAATAATTGTTTATTTACATTTTAGCAAGTTTTAAATTCTTAGATTAGGTATTCTTTACTTTACTTATAAATTTCAATGCATAAAATAGAGATTTATCTTGCTTCCTTTGATAGAAATATAGCTAGAGAGTAAACTTTCTTTGGAGGTAATCTTCTCTTGATAAGTCCATCACATACATACACTTTACATACACTCACTCTTAAAATGGATACAAGTAAGAGTGTAGGTCCCTATGAACCTATATTTAACCCTTAGAACTAACAAATATAATTCAAAATGGACAAAATCTCATGCATAAGGTCCCTAGTCTTCCCATGGTGGTGTCCAATTCATGGATACCTAAAGGCTAAACCAACAAAAAAATGCTCCCAAATGAGCACATATCTCTTTAAAAGAACTTTTGAATATGAGAAAGTGAAATCCATGTAGATTCTGATCAAAATCTTAGGCTCATAAAAAATTTTCAACAAGCATTTTCTTTTATTTTTGGCTTGCTCAATATTTTTATTTGTTCATTTTCTAGAGTTAAACTATAGTTAATTTTTCTTAACTTTTCTCTATAATTTTCTTTATTTTCAAAACCCAAAAAGAAGTTTCCTAATCACAACATTTGATCATATATTGGTAACCATCCTAGGATGGGAGGGACAAGGTGCCTAACACCTTTATTGTCCCTCAACCGAACCTCCCTACCTTATATTTTTAGGGAGACCGTTTCCTTTTATTTTTTGGATATGTGAGTCACTACAAGTCAACAAAACAGAATTTTATAAAAACTTTATAATGTCCATTTACATTTTAAATGAATGGTGGCGACTCTTAAACCTGTATAGATGAGCTCAAAACCTCCCCAAAGGTTTCGAAGCCTGTGTATCTATAGTTTCTACAAACTCAATCTTGAAAAGCGTGGATCCAATAAGTTGGAGTCCGAAAAACAAGATTCCAACTTTTTTAACATTAGAATTTGAGTTCAAGTAGGATTTTAATATGTTTTTGCAAACCCAAGTTCGAGAAGTGTGGCTCCAGTAAGTTCTTGCAAGTTCGAGTCTGAGAAATGAGACTGATTTTTTGAACCGTAGAATATGAGTTGAAGTAGGAATTTAATAAGTTTCTACAAATCTCAACCCAAGAAGCATGGCCCTCTAGTAAGTTTGAATCCGAGAAACGAGACTCCAAGTTTTTGAACCTTAAAATGGGAGTTCAAGTAGGATTTAATAAGTTCTTGCAAATTCCTACCTAAGAAATGTAGCTCCTATAAACTCGAGTCCGAGAAACTAGTCTCCAACTTTTCAAATGCTAGAAATTGAGTCTAATAATACTATGACTCCAATTATCTTGTAGTTCAACCTTACCATAATTTTAGAAAAATCTAAATTCAATATCATGTACTTGCTTTCATTGCACTTCAATTTGATTCATTATCTTCAGTGAGAGAAGATCTCTAAGACCTGATACTTGTTTAATGAAGAAGAGTTTATACTCGAGGATTTGATAATAAATGCTCAAAAACATCACACTATCGCACACACGTGCACATTCATTGCGTTTGTCAGGGAGAGCTTACGCTCAAGGATTTGACACCTTTGAGCTTGGGGAGAGTTTTACCCTCAGAAATCTGGATGTTCCGACGAATTGCCGAATTAAGTTACAAAATGAAATGTCATTAGCTTTAGCATTTGGATATCGTATTATCTAAAAAGGTAGATTTGCCAACTAGCTTTCATCCACCCTCTGCCAAAGAAGGGAATCTGTAGATAGCCCATTTTTGCATCTGCCCATTCAATAATTCGACACCCGATTACTATAGATTCCTAATGATGAGTGCAAAATACGAAAAATAGCAAAAATTTATGAAAAGACTTTTTCCAACTCTTTTTGTTTCCCTCTCAATCCTTCTAGTTTTTCCTCTCATCTTTCCTTAGCATGCTCAACGTTGAAATTATGCACGCTTAGGTTTGCCATACATTTTAATAATCTAGAGACCTCACAACATTAGGAAAATGCGACCTTGAGACTTAAAAATAATTATATTAGGACAAAAAAAGATTTCATGCCAAAATTCACATAAATTAATAAAATAATAAAAATACCCCTCGTGGGTCCCACTCTCTGAAAAGTCTCAAAAATATCTTCATTAGTATCATAATGTGATTTCAAGTCTAAGAAGACTAAAATTGATAAAAATAGAGAATTTTACAAAAAAATTACAAAATGACCAAAATACCCTTTGGTGTTCGACTTTTACCTAGAGACCTTAATTCTTAGGAAAACGCGATCGAAAATAAATTTATGCACATCAAAAAAATTTAGAAACCGCACGGTTAGGAAAATTTAAAATTTACATTAAATAAAAAATCAAAAATTAAACTTAGTTAACTAATCAAATTAAAATCCTAACTTAATCGACCAAACAAAATAAAAAATAAAAAATTAATTTACTCAATTCATCGGTCAATCAAAATTGAAAATTAATTAATTTACCAATCCATTTGAAATCTTAACTTAATCGACCAATCAAAATAAAAAAATTAAATATTAATTTACCCAATCCATTTGAAATCTTAAAATAATCGACCAATCAAAATAAAAAATTATAAATTAATCATCAATCCAACTTAAATTTAAAATTGATTAATAATAAAAAGAGTTTGAATTAATCGACGAATCACCCACCAATGTGCCATGGGTCGAGAAGCGTGGGATCATTCCCTATACATACAAATTACTTCTTTCGTCCTCAATAGTTCTGTTAAGAAAATTAAAAAGAGAAAGAAAATCAAGAAAATAATGAGAGAAATTGGAAAGAGAAGCAACTATAAACTTGTATAAGCTTACAACCCCATCTCACGTCTGAAAAAAAGGAAAAAAAGAGCCATCTTTTATTTTCTCCCTTTTCCTTACAACAGTCCATAACTCACTCCCATAACTCATACACGACAACAAGGGGGGATCTCTCATAATGATTGGCACGCAACAACAGCCCGTTTTCACTCTCCTTTTCATCTCAATGTCTCAAACAAGCAGTAACCATTCTTCACTCTCCTCTCTTTTCTCAACATCCCCCATTCATCTCAGTCCCATTAATGCCTTTTTCTTCATCTTTTTCAAGCTGAGCCTTCCACTTCTCAGTCATTTTTTTGTTTCTTCCCTACTCTATCTCTTCTCTTCGCTATTCACGTCCTTTCTGCCCTCACCCCTAGCTCTTAGCCGAACTACCCATCTGTCACCATTAACACTTGTCCTATAACGATCATTTTTTTCTCCATTAAACTATTCACACCCAGTACTCCCTCTACCCCACGACTCCTTAACATAATTGAATACTCTCTCATTCATGACTCAACACAACACTCACTACTTATTATTCTCAACATTGTGTACAAACCTCAGCCCACTTTCTTTCACCACTCATCTCGGACTCTCCCTTTTCAACCATTCTCGGATTCATAATCATCCTCATTTCTTAAAACACAACGACAATTTTGAAAGGGCCCATAAAAATGCAAAGTTCTTCTTCTCATTTGATATTAATAAGGCTTTCATTGAAAGGGTGTAATAAAGTCACGTTTCCACCTACTTCGAGCCTTCAAAGAATTCATGTTGAAAGGACTTTTGAAGAAAATATTCCACAACAACACCTTCACCAAGCAAGGAAAGGTTTTATTTTTTTTCTTTACTTTTTATATACGTTGGGATTATTTCATTCATTTTTCCTTTTTTCATTTTTTCCATACGATTTCTAATTTTTTTTTTCATTCTTGGACTTATTTTTTTGAATCGTGATCATATCATAATTTGTGGGGCTAGTTACTTTTAACCAATATCCATGCATGTGTAGTCTTTTGAAAATCGACTAGGTTCGATAATTGTTGTTTTCATTCTCCTATTTTACTTTCTTTTTTTTTTTTAATTATTTGTTTTCATAATAGATTATGTAATTTTCCGATCAAGATTGGTTTATTTTACGTGGTAAACTTCTTTGCTTAAATTAGTGATGTTATTATCTTGGAAACTCATTCTCGTGATGAATTTTGATTAATTAGGAAAGTATTTATGCATGTGAAGAATTCTATTGAATTGAAAACTATTTACCACGTGTTATGGTACTTGCTAAGTTGAAAATTATTTATGCATGTGTGATTTTTTGGCGATTTGAAAATAATTTGTGTAGGTAATGAAGTTTGACTAATTAGGAAACTATTCATCCATGTAAGAATTTTTTCCCAATTTGAAACTTATTTATGCATGTGGGATTTTTACCAACTTAAAATTTATCTATGCATGTTATGGATTCGTACCAATTGGAATTTCACCAATCATAGTAATGTTTGACCTTTTGAGTAATTGTTTGTGCATATGGTAATGTTTGACCTTTTTGGTAAATGTTTATTGCATATGGGAATTTTGACCTATTTGAAAAATATTAATGTATGTGGCATTTTAAGTTGAATTTCATTTTTTTAAAATCTCCATGTAAACCTTAGAGCATTAGACATAATTTAGGCCTTTTCAAAAATTTTATTTTCTCCTTGAGTGCGGAATTCAAGGAATTATGTGGTATTTGAAGGGATCCTTGCCTTAGGGATTATTTAGCCAATTATATAAAATAATGATAATGATTGGAGCCTAGTTTTCCTTATTTGACCTAAGAGTTTTCTTGGATCGTAGTATCGACTGGCCCTCTCGATCGGGCGGATTCGGTGCTTAACACCTCCTGAAACCCATAATCTGACCTCTTACTCTAGTCTCTTGCTCGTGGGCTGACCCGATCTTTTTTTGGAGTTATCTGTGGTCCTAGACCTAAAATAGATGGCGACTCTCAACTCTCAGAAAATCCCCCAATTATCCATTTATCAGACATTTTTTTTACCATTTTAGTAAAAATGTGTCGAGGCATTTTCAATAGGCAAGTAGTTTAACTCTGCTCCCACCAAAGTTTGACTAGGATAATACAATGCATTCTCTTTTCCTTTATCATTTTCTTGTGCTAGTAATGCCCCCAATAAGAATCCATGTGCACTGATATAGGGGATTAATGGTTTATTAGGAATAGGAATTGCTAAGACTAGTAACTTGAGGAAGTACTTTTAAATGTTTTTTAGAGCATTTCTATAAGCATCGTTCTATTCAAACATCACGCCCATTTTTATCAATCAATTAAAAACATGACACCAGCCAGCTAAGTTCGAGATAAACCTTCGAATATAAATGAGTCTTCCTTGAAGGGTTTTGAGATTATGAACATTATTTGATTTAGACATATTTTAGATAACATTGATATTTATTTGGTCAATCTCAATGCCGCAATGTTGAACAACGAACCCAAGAAATTTTCTTAAAGTAACACCAAAGGCTTATTTCAAAGGATTCATCTTCAAATAGAATCTTTGGAGTCTATCAAAGACATCTCGAAAATGTTGCAGCTGTTCAATTCTCTTTTTGGATTTCACGATCTGATTGTCAATGTAACATTCGACCTTTTAAAAGATCTTTTGCATTGAATGTTGGTAGGTTGTTCCAGCATTTTTGGTTTGAAATGCATAACATTATAACAATAGATACCTTTTTGTATGTGAAATGTTGTGAGTTATTCATCCTTAGGAAACATTTGAATTTGACTATAACTAGATAAATCATTCATGAAGGATAATGCCTTGTGTCCCATGGTTGCATCGACCAAGAGTTCAGTATTCGACAATGGGAAGTCGCCTTTTGGGCATGCACTATTCAAGTCTCGAAAGTTGACATACACTTGAATCTGTCCATTCTTCTTTTTCATTAGAACAATATTGGATATCTAAATAGGATACTTCACTTCTCGAATGAATTTGTTTCAATCAGCTTATTTACCTCTGATTTGATTTAAAGGATTAATTTTGGTTGGAATTATCGTTGTGCTTGTTTTATGGGACGAACGTTGTGTTTGACAGCAAGTTGATGAACTGCGATCTTCGAGTCTAGACCTAGCATCTCCTTGAAGTTCCAAGCAAATATGTCTCTTTATTTTTCTAATAATTTGAAGTAATCAGCATCTTCTTTAGAACTTAAAAGAGGACTAATGTAAGTGGGTCGTGATTTTTCTTCTGTGCCAAAGTTTAACTCCTTGAGTTCATCAATAGTGGCTTGTCCTCCTTCTTCACAGACGGGAGGGGTATTTTCAATTTCACTATCTGAAGAAGAAGTTTGATCCTTGGATAGTTCTTCAATTGTTATGTGATTTATAGAGACAACATATTCAGCATCATTCATTTCTTCTGATTGTGTTATGATGTTATTTGTTTGATTTGTAAAGATGAATATTCATCGTTTCACAACTAAGGCTTTCTTATTTTATACCTCCAACATGGTTTGTCATTTCATTCGGGATGGAATCGAGTTGTGCGATTCATCATTCTTTTTATGGTTGTCACGTTTCATATTTCATATGCGTCACTTTTTTTTTTATCTTTTTAAGGAATTATACACAATATTCTAACCAAGTCTGGATAATACAGATTGACATGATTGTAGAACTTATTGGTTTGAGATGGGATTCTTTGTCATGTTTAATCTTTCAAATACTAAGATGATCAGGGCACATTTACCGATATGATCAAATATAGATGTATATGCTCTATGTATTTCTTTTTTAGGCTCATTAACAACTTGGACCACAATGTGTTGGATAGAAGCTGTCCTCATTCCTAAGATTTTAATTGGTGCTTTTATTTTGAACCAAGTCCTGCTCAAGTGAACATGAGTTTCTCTCCTACTTGAATGAGTTTGCTTTGTGTTGGTGTGAGACCATGAATCTGTTCAAGTGGTAGATATTGGCTAATTAGATAGGTTCATCCTTCCCATAACTAGTAGCTTCAAAATGCTTTACAGTCTTAGGGCCAAATCATCCTTCAAATTTTGCATCACTTGGAGTATCTCTTTATTTTCAGTTGTTGATGAAGCCGTAAGAAAATATTTAAGAGGTGGCATTGTAATCAAGGGTCTTATCAACGACGTGACAGGGAAAGTCAACTCCTCTTGGAATATCTTTAAATCTGCTTTGGTGATAGCCATCTTGGTGTCAAAAAGGTTACCAAGGAAATTGTCTTTCTATCCTCCGTACTTGAGGTACATATCAAAGAATCGTAGTTGACTACATGATAGGGCGTTTTGCAGTTGGTAATAGTTGGTTTGGCCTTCATTATTTAGAAGCCAATTTAAGATCTTGTTCTTCTTTCTTTTGATATTGGACAGTTGTTGGGATCTTTAATGCCAAATTTGCATCATCCTTTGTATTATCTATGCTTTCCTTGCTAGAAGAAGGTATTGATATTGTAAGTGCTTCTTAAAGGGTGTCACCTTCCAGATATAATTTTGCATCCGCAAAGTTTGTGTCTACCTTAGTGAATATTTGCTCTTCAAAAACCACTCACTTTTGAATGCCATCTTGATAATACTTGAAGCATTGGTGCAACAAGGATATAATTACTCTTGTTTCATGTAGTCATAGTCAAGCGAAAAGTAAATAGTATGACGTTTTGCAGTCTATCACAAGGAATAGAGCTATTGAATCTAAATCTATAATAGAATGCTTTAGTCTTATCATACCGAAGATTTTTTTGTCTTCCTTGATTGAAACCTTAGATCACTATCTTACTTCGAGTGAGTTGATATATAGAAATGTCAATCTATTTCATGGTGCGAATCGACATGATGTTAACAATTGATCCACAATTGAGAAGGATTCTTTGGATCTTCTGTTCTTTTAAATACTATGTGACATAAAGAGGTTTGTTGTGGGAATGAGACCCAAGTTGAAGATCTTTATCGGTGAAGGTGATCGTTGTCAAGCATAGGGCACACGATTCATGTTCTACAATACTTGAAGGGTTCAGTTAAGGCATGTGCTGAAATTACCAGCTTTGACAAGGTAGAGACCTAGAGGGGGGGGGGGTGAATAGGACTATTTAAAAATTCTTCTTAATGTGAACATTTGGGTGTGAATGAATTTTTAATGAGTGTGTTAATCAGGGTGCATTCACCAAATCATTCATGAAACAAGATATTTATGCAAGTTATGATCAGTCATGATGTGCATCCAGATTGGCATAAAGATAAGGAAATCTGAGGCAAAATATGAGACACACGATTTATAGTGGTTCAGCACCTGTGCCTAAATCCACTCCCAAGAGAACCCAAATTGATGATTCTTTGGTGTCCACTTAAAACTGAGGTTGTTGGTTTATTTTAAACCGCACATAGAATTTTCCGGGTTAATTCCGCAACCCTAAGATTGAGTGGACCACATCTACTCAAAATGCTTGAGTTTTATACTTCGGAAACTCAGTAACCTTTGTCACTCAACTTGAGTCCGCAACTCAATCAAGTGCTTGATTTTGAAGAAGAAATCAAGTAAACTATTACAAGAGTATTTTTGAATTTAAAATACAAACAATCAAACTCACAGTTATGGCGATTGAAGTGAGTTTGTTATTCTTCAGTTCTTCATTACTCCCTTCAACAATGACTTCTTGCCTCGCTCGGTGTTAGAATGTAACTCTTGAAGGATGGAGTAAGTAGAGCTTGATCAACTCAGATGAGATAATTTGATATGCATGATTTCGACTACCCTTCACGACTCTTCTTACTTCGTTAAGCCTTTTGAAGTATGCTTATTGGCTTGGGTTGAATTTCAAAGTTGTTGATCGATCCAAAGAGAGGCCTAGAGCTTTTCGTTTATGGGAACAGCTCTTAACGGCTTTCTGTCGATGGCACCTGAATCCCAACGGTGGCACCGACCTAACATAACGGTCGAAAATCTTATCGTTGAGCATTTTCGGCAGCTCTGTCGGTGGAACCTCCCAGAGTCATCGATGGGACCGATGAGTATTGTAACGGTAGAACCACCAGAAGTATGCTTTTGCCACCGAACGATAATTCCTTAATTAGTTCTGACGGTGGGATCGACAGAATGTTCTTCGGTGGAACCGATGCCTAGTATATCGGTGGGACCGATAGAATTGTTCTTCTGCCACCGATAGAAGGTATCCCATGTTAATTGGTCAATAGATAATAGTGGGACCGTTAAGATGGTCATCGGTGAGACCGATGAATATTCTATCGGTGGAACCGACAGGTTAGAGCTTCTGCCATCGATTGAAGACGACAGGTTAGAGCTTCTGCCATCGATTGAAGATATCCCAAGATGTTCAGTCGGTGGCTGGCGGTGGGTCCTTTACTCCTGCCGACAGCTTCTGATCCCCTTGAGATATACCTGTTCTGATGCTCCATGGGTGAAGATGTCCCTTGACCTTGATTGGTTTTGATATATTATGGATTTGTTGTTGAGTAATGCATACACAATGATGTTTCTAGTAGTTACATCATGACATCACATGACTACCCTTGGAATTGACAAAACATGGTACTAACAATCTCCCCCTTTGTCAATTACAAGACAAAACCAATCCTTGAAAGCCAACTGTGATCCTTTTGAAAAGGTAATCATTTACATGAAGAGCCCAATAGGATTTTACACAATATATATTAATACAAAGCAGAAGGGCTCTTTAAAAGATTGCACAAACATTTTCAGATACAAGACACGCAGATATCTCCCCCTTACTCCTTGCAGTATTCATACATTCCTACATTAAAACAAGTGTTCACAGGTGAGATTCCTTCTCCCCCTTTTTGTCAGTGGTTGACAAAGGGTGTAGCATCCCAAGGCCAACAGTCAAGGGAACCAATAACAGTGGTAAAGAAACACAATCGTGAATATGCCAGAAAGGGAGAATGCAGAATCAGAACCACATAGTCATTATAAACATGAGTAGGGACAAAAGATAGATAAATACATGATATGTTATAGACAGCCTGACCCAATCTAACCAAACAACAAAATAGCAGGAAAATGTAACAAAAATAACTAAGCACTGCTAGAGCTATCATCGGAGATGGCGTGCCCGGGTACACAAGCCCGAATAAGAGTCTTGAGGCGTGACTCCAGACGAGTTTGCCCTTGGACCAAATGGAGCTGGCCGGCTTCCAAAGTAGCTAACCGAGACACAAGATCGGAGGGGGGAGCCGGAGGTGGAGTGGGTGTATCCGGAGGAGGTGAAGTGGTAGCCCGACGGGCAGAGCGAAGTGGAGGAGGAGCATCTGGAAGGACAATCCTCATCTTGGAGAGAGTGGCGGCGGTGAAACGGTCTTCATGAAGCACTGGACTGGTGTCCGCCGGAGACCATAGTAAACAGCCAATTGGGAAATGAGGTGGCCATAGGGGAGGTTACCGGAGGAACGTCTGGACCGTGCAAAACCGACAATCGTATGAAGGAGATAGGTGGCAAGACAGATGGGTTGACTGGTAGCCACATATACATAGTATTAACCATGTGCATTGCCACGTCGGTCTTGTTCCCAGCACGCGGATAGAGATTCGAAGTAAATAGTTTGCGAAGAAGCCTATACCGCGGTAGGAGATCTGTGCCACGAATCGCACTGTCCTTGACCCACTGGATGTCCCGGCGCCCACAGAGTACATCCATATATGCGTTCTGGCGAGACCCTAGGTCGGAAATGGGATCAGGATGGCTGACATAGGTGGAAGTGATACCCAATATGGAGGCAATTGTGGCAGCCGTAACATGAGTGCTGATCTGATTGGGCGTGCCAAATGCCACCACATCCAGAGATGGAGGAAAGTCATGAGAATCCACAATACTGGCATAGAAGCGACAGACCCGCGAGGGAAACACATCACCTCCAAGGTCCAGAAGCGCCTCCCACCCCATCTGATGTAGTAGATCAGGAATGCCAAAGGGGTGCACCACTGTGAGGTCCACGCAGCGTTCACAGACGATGGGGCGATCGCAAAGGGATTGCAAGAGCTCTATATATTGGCGTTGATCATCGTCAATGCCGACATCGGACGAAGGTGGATGACGTGAGCCCTGTGGAGGAGGCAGATCAACTTCCTCATCATCTGAGTCTGCGGCCTCAGTAGAGGAGGATGAGGAGGAGGACGGCAGAGCAGTGGATGTTGAAGCACGCTTGCTTCGAACATTTCGTTGGGTCGGTGGAGGTCGCGCTTGGCGACGGCGCGCCATGAGGTTACTGAGGAGCCCAACGGAGAGCAGGGTTAGGAGAGCTAGGAGAAGCATCATGGTGGCAAGCAACAAGAGAGAGAGAGGGAAGGAAGAAGAAGACGAAGCAAGAGGGAGAGGAAAGCAATGGAATAGTGAGAGAAGTGAAAGGGCACGAAGAGAAAATAAAGAGAGAAAAGAAGAAATAAATTTTTTTTTTTGAAAAATGAAGAGTCGTGTTCTGTCGGTCGAACCGTCAGAATTAGTCGGTGCCACCGATATCTGCCGATGAGCAATTTGGCGGTGGAACCGACACAATACTCATTCTGCCACCGACAGATGTCTGCTCCAAATTTTTATTTTTATTTTTTTGATTTTTTTTTATTTTAGCATCCCGAGTGCAACAGGCACTCGTGAATGATGTCGGAACGGCCCTGCTCACAATGAACAGACCCCAATGGATTTTCGAAGGTGATCAAACCGTAAGGAATCGAGGAGCTTAGTGAAAATATCAGCAAGTTGACTTTCAGTCGGGATATATTCCAATCGGATGGTGTGTTCTTCAACAAGTTCACGAATGAAGTGATGCCGAATATCAATATGTTTAGTACGAGAGTGTTGGACCGGATTCTTCAAGATATTGATGGCACTGGTGTTATCGCATAAGAGGCTCATCGTATCTTGAGATATCCCATAGTTTGCGAGCATCTGCTTCATCCAAAGAAGTTGAGCACAACAACTTCCAGCGGCAATGTACTCAGCCTCAGCAGTTGAAAGGGATATGGAACTTTGCTTCTTACTATGCCAGGCAACTAAACAGTTCCCGATGTAGAAACAACCACCACTGGTGGATTTTCTATCTTCCATGTTGCCGGCCAAATCGGCATCGGAGTACCCGGCAATGATGGACGAGAAATCAAATGGATACCAGAGTCCATTTTCAGTTGTACCGGCGACGTACCTGATAATCCTCTTAACAGCTAGGAGATGAGATTCCTTAGGATCGGCTTGAAAATGGGCACCAGTACCTACACTGTAAGAGATATCGGGCCTACTAGCTGTAAGATAGAGAAGGCTACCAATCATACTCCTGTAAAGATGCTCATCTACACTTTTACCTGAAGGATCTTTAAAAAGTTTAAGAGTGGTGCTCATAGGAGTATGGTGTGTTCTACCAGACTTTAAACCATATCGATCTACCAAATCTTGCGCATATTTAGTCTGGGAAATGAATAGGCCATTCTCGAGTTGTTTAATTTGCAATCCCAGGAAGAAGTTGAGTTCACCAACCATGCTCATTTCGAATTCGGATTGCATAAGGTGAGCAAATTTTTTGGCCAATCCTTCGACAGTGGATCCAAACACAATGTCGTCCACATAGATTTGAGCAATGAGAGTGTCGCCACCAATTCTTTGAACAAAAAACGTTTTATCAACACTCCCCCTAACAAATTTATGACTGAGCAGAAACTGAGTCAGTCTTTCATACCAGGCACGGGGGGCCTGTTTGAGATCGTAGAGAGCTTTTGTCAATCTGAATACTTGGTGAGGATGTTTGGGATCAGCAAATCCTTTTGGTTGTTCAACATATACTTCCTTATCTAAGAAGCCATTGAGAAAAGCACTCTTAACATCCATTTGGAATAGTTTGAATTTCGACACACATGCAATGGACATCAAAATCCGAATTGACTCAAGTCTTGCCACAGGGGCGAAGGTTTCATCAAAGTCAATCCCCTCAATCTGAGAGTAGCCCTGAGCAACCAGACGAGCTTTATTTCGGACATCATTGCCAAGTTCATCAGATTTGTTCTTATAAATCCACTTAGTCCCAATGACATTCTTGTCAGATGGCTTTGGTACAAGCTGCCACACCTGATTTCTATGAAATTGAAGAAGTTCGTCTTGCATGGCTTGGACCCAGTATTCATCATGGAGGGCTTCATCAATATTTTTGGGTTCCAACTTGGATGTGAAGCAAAGATGACTATTTAACGTCTGAAGTTGCCATCGGGTTTTTACTCCGATGTGAGGATCTCTAAGGATTTGACTGGCGGGATGACCCTTGACAATAGGTAGTGTTTCTGGAACTAGAGACGTTGGGGCTGGCAAGGATGTGAGAGGGAACACTCCCTCGTCCTCACTTTCAGTGTCAGAGGGACCATTCTCCTTAATGGGTTGATCATCGATCACCACATTTATGAATTCTTGAATTGTGGAGGTCCTCTGATTGAATACTCGAAAGGCTCAACTGTTCGAAGAGTATCCCAGAAAAATTGCTGGGTCGCTTTTCGAATCAAACTTCCCCAAATGTTCCCTATCTCTAAGGATATAATACTTGCTCCCGAAGACCTTAAAGTGCTTAACACTCAGAATTTTGTTGTTCCATAGTTCATATGCTGTTTTATTCAGGCCTGTTCGGAGAGATACTATATTGATGATGTGACAGGCAGTGTTTACAGCTTCGGCCCACAGACTTTTAGGAAGATTTTTACTGTGTAGCATGACTGTGGCCATTTCTTGAAGAATGCGATTCTTTCTCTCAGCAACTCCATTTTGCTGAGGGGTCTTCAGAGCTGAAAATTCATGTCGAATTCCATGATCATCGCAGAATTGTATGAATCGACTATCCTCAAACTCTTCACCATGATCACTTCTTATTCTACCAACAACAGATTCCTTTTCTGTTTGGATACGCGTTATGATCTTTTTGAATTCATCGAAAGTATCTGATTTCTCTCTTAGAAACGCAACCCAGGTGAATCTAGAGTAATCATCAACGATTACCAAGAAATGTCTCTTTCCTCCTAGACTTTGTACTTTAGTGGGACCTACAAGGTCCATATGTAAAAGTGCAAGGGGTTTCGAGTTTGTGAGAGTGGTTGTCTTTTTGTGGGTACTTCGAATTTGTTTACTAATTTGACATTCCCCACAGACATCTCTTGCTTGTTTACCCAATTTGGGTAATCCTCTGACTAAGCCTTTTGAGGCAAGTCGAAACAGGTTCTTGTAGTGAACGTGACTCAGACGTTGATGCCATAACTGGACTTCATCAATTTGAGCCATGTTGCTAACAGTGGTCTCTCCTGAGTTTTCGATAACATAACAGTTATTAGAAGTGCGAAGGCCTCTCATGATAATTTTTCCATTCGGCGTGGAGATCTCGCACACTTCACGATTGAAGCTCACTCGGTGATCCTTGTCACAAATTTGGGATATGCTAAGAAGGTTATGTTTCAAACCATCTACGCACAATACATTTTCCACCGTGGGCAATCCATGACCACTGACAGTTCCTCGCCTAATAATCCTAGCGGTGCTGCCGTCACCAAAAGTGACTGATCCTCCATCAAAATCAACCAAGTGGCTAAATTGATTTCTGTCACCCGTCATGTGTCGGGAGCAACCACTATCAAGATACCAACACGAATAATTCCCAGCTTTGAGGGCTGTGTGAATTACAAGGCACTTGTTGTCCCCATTTTTGACTTTCCATTGTAAAGTCGTCTTGGGGGGATTGCATTTAGTAGGAGAGTCCTCTTTACTGGGTGAGCTTTTCTTAGGGGACCTACCCTTCTTGGGTGATTTTGAGGAAGAGTTTTTCATTTGGTACCTTCTCCCACCTTGATTACCCATACTTGATTCAGCAAGAGCTTTTGTTTTTAGATTTAGATAGGCAATCTGTTTGAAGAGTTCCCCAATATTGCTGTTTTGTTTGGGAGAAGATGAATTCTTTGTTCCCTTCCATTTTGGAGACTTTTCTTTCCTTGCTTTTTCAACTTTATTTACCAATGGATTCTTTCCCTTATCATGCTTCTTCTGTTCAACCGATAAAGATTTACCAATAGAGGTTTGTGAGGTTGCGTGATAGATAGTTTTCTATTTGATACATTCAAATTTCATGTGGCCCGTTCTACCACAGAAGTTGCATGTGGTAATCTTCTTGGAGTCTTTCTGAGTGTTTGATGACTCTCCATGTACAAGCGTAGGAGGAGATAGAGGTGATGCGGAAGTATAACTGTCATAGTCTATTCCTCCTTTATCTCTATAGGATTTTTGCACTCCTAGAAGTTTTTGTAACTCCAAGCTACCATGAGTGTAGTTATACTCAAGTCTAGTATTTTGTTTTCGCAGTCTATCGACGTTAAACTTAAGAACTTTGTTTTCATCTCGGAGATTAACTAATTCTAAGTTTAGACGAGTTATTGTGGAGTTGGCCATCGAGAGGAGATTCTTGAGTTGTTGAAGGTTTTTTACCATTTCATCTTTCTCAATCAGGACTGTCTTAGATGTAGAGAGCAAGCTAGACTGTTTTTCTAAGGTTGTAAAGAGTTGAGTCTTAGTATCTTCTAATTCAAGACCTATGGAGAGTTTTTCCTTGCATATTTCCTCATATTGGGCATGCCACTGTTCTTTTTGGAGTTTTTCTCGACTATGTTTCTTGATTAATTTTACATGACTAACGAACAGTTGATCAAATGCAGATTGAAGCTCAAGTTCATCACTGTCCTCATCTTCTCCTTCTTCATCAGAGGAAGAAGTGACCAAGGAGTGATTCTGACTTTCACAGTCCAGATCTCCTTCAAGTTCATCCCCATCTGGAATGCAGACAGTGGTAGCAGCCATAAGGATTCGAAGAGTGTCTTGGTCTTCATTATCTGATAGAGACCCTAGCTCTTCTTCGTCTTCTGACTCTTCAGAGTCATCCCATGTGGCCTTAGCAGCCATTGTTGTGCCCTTATTCTTAGGTCTAGGTAGACCTTTGGATTTGGGTTTAGAGGGCCACACATTTGAGTAGTGACCACGACCGCCACATGTGTAACACTCAGTATCTCCCCTTGGTTTAGACACGGTTGTACCTATAGGAGCATGTCTATCTATCGGATGATTACGTTTACTAGTGTTACCCGGTCATCTTCTTTTGAAGAACTTTTAAAATTTTGAGGCTAACAAGGCTAAGTCTTCCTCATCCGATTCAGTCTCTTTATCCTCTTCAATCAATATCTTCTTATGATCATGGGAGGAGGATTGAGATCCGATACGCGATGTTCGCTTGGATGTAGACTTTGAAGAGGATGTCTTTAGGACCTGAGTCTTCCCTTTTGAGGGAGGCCCTTCGAGATGGAGTTCGAAGGTAGTGAGAGACCCCATAAGTTCCTCAACGATCATTATTTCCACATCTCGGTATTCCTCAATTGAGGTGACCTTAGAGGCAAATCTCTTAGGCAGGGATCTTAGGATTTTTGCACAAATCTTACCTTGAGGGACAGTTTCACCTACATAAAACATAGAGTTGCAAATGTCACTTAGACGTGCGTAGAACTCTTGGACAGTTTCGCTTTCCTCCATTTTGATATTTTCAAATTGGGTGCGGAAGAGTTGAAGTTTAGATTTTTTCACTATACTCGTGCCTTCGTGAGCGGCTTCTAAAATTTTCCATGCTTGCTTAGCCGATTGACACGTGCATATCCGTTGATATTCATCATCGGAAATGGCACTCGTAATGGCATTTAGAGCCTTGTAATTGTTGCTACTGTCTATTTTGTCCTGTTCTGTCCATTTTCTTGATGGTCTCGGAACAGAGGTAGTGACACCATCTACCTCGATGATGTCAACGGGAGGTTCCCAACCTTCCTCAATCATGTCCCACACATCCCTACTTAGTGAGTTGATGTATATCATCATTTTATTCTTCCAGAAAGCATACTTAATGCCTTCGAACATGGGTGGACGAGCCGAGGACCATTTATCGGCTCTAGACATGACGCAAGGTCACGGATCACTCAGGGTGGTTAGACCTTTCTAGAGTAACCCGCTCTGATACCAATTGAAATTACCAGCTTTGACAAGGTAGAGACCTAGAGGGGGGGGTGAATAGGACTATTTAAAAAATCTTCTTAATGTGAACATTTGGGTGTGAATGAATTTTTAATGAGTATGTTAATCAGGGTACATTCACCAAACCATTCATGAAACAAGATATTTATGCAAGTTATGATCAGTCATGATGTGCATCCAGATTGGCATAAAGATAAGGAAATCTGAGGCAAAATATGAGACACACGATTTATAGTGGTTCAGCACCTGTGCCTACATCCACTCCCAAGAGAACCCAAATTGATGGTTCTTTGGTGTCCACTTAAAACTGAGGTTTTTGGTTCACCTTAAACCGCACATAGAATTTTCCGGGTTAATTCCGCAACCCTAAGATTGAGTGGACCACATCCACTCAAAATGCTTGAGTTTTATACTTCGAAAACTCAGTAACCTTTGTCACTCAACTTGAGTCCGCAAATCAATCAAGTGCTTGATTTTGAAGAAGAAATCAAGTAAACTATTACAAGAGTATTTTTGAATTTAAAATACAAACAATCAAACTCACAGTTATGGCGATTGAAGTGAGTTTGTTATTTTTCGGTTCTTCATTACTCCCTTCAACAATGGCTTCTTGCCTCGCTCGATGTTAGAATGTAACTCTTGAAGGATGGATTAAGTAGAGCTTGATCAACTCAGATGAGGTAATTTGATATGCATGATTTCGACTACCCTTCACGACTCTTCTTATTTCGTTAAGCCTCTTGAAGTATGCTTATTGGCTTGGGCTGAATTTCAAAGTTGTTGATCGATCCAAAGAGAGGCCTAGAGCTTTTCTTTTATGGGAACATCTCTTAACGGCTTTCTGTCAGTGGCACCTGAATTCCAACGGTGGCACCGACCTAACATAACGGTCGAAAATCTTACCGTTGAGCATTTTCGACAGCTCTGTCGGTGGAACCTCCCAGAGTCATCTGTGGGATCGATGAGTATTATAACGGTAGAACTACCAGAAGTATGCTTCTGCCACTGAATGATAATTCCTTAATTAGTTCTGGCGGTGGATGGCGGTGGGACTGACAGAATGTTTTACGGTGGAACCGATGCGTAGTATATCGGTGGGACCAATAGAATTGTTCTTCTGCCACCGATAGAAGGTATCCCATGTTAATTGGTCGGTGGATAACGGTGGGACCATCAAGATGGTCATCGGTGGGACCGATGAATATTCTATCGGTGGAATCGACAGGTTAGAGCTTCTGCCACCGATTGAAGATATCCCAAGATGTTCAGTCGGTGGCTGGCGGTGGGTCCTTTACTCCTGCCGACAGCTTCTGATCCCCTTGAGATATACCTGTTCTGATGCTCCATGGGTGAAGATGTCCCTTGACCTTGATTGGTTTTGATATATTATGGATTTTTTGTTGAGTAATGCATACACAATAATGTTTCTAGTAGTTACATCATGACATCACACGACTACCCTTGGAATTTGACAAAACATGGTACTAACATGTGCCAAGGCCAAGAGAGTCTTCTCTTATATTTGGAGTGCATTCAAGAATGCAAGGTCAGTTAGCAAGTCCTCTAGATCTTAAGCAAGGTCATCTTTCAAGGATAACTTTTCTTTGTTGTTAGAAATTATTGAATCATTTTTATACTTACTGTCATCTTATTTTCAGGTTCATCTACTTCAACTTAATAACATGTAACTATAAAATTTGTCACACATTCATCTTGATGAAATTTCTTTGGCATGAATTCATGAAGACTGATAGAAACACGAGGAATTGTTGGCAGGCTTGTTTAGGATCTTCATGAGGGACCCTGAATACTTTCTTCTTAATAGCTTTCTTATTTTTTCCTTGAATGCTTGATCAAGTCGTCTTTTTATTTTTCCTTGGATGGATGAGCAGTAGGGTTAGTTGGCGGAGATTATGTCTCTTTCAATGAGTAACGACCATCTAACCTTTTTTTATCAATGAGAGTAGGATGTGATTCCTTTAGACGTGCACCTAAAGATCCTTGAGGCTTTTGAAACTGTGATGGAGAAAGTTGCCTCCAGTTCATTGATGCCCCCAATGAAAGTAAAACATTTTAATATCGAGAGATCCAAATGTAATTGTCTTTGGTGATGATAAAATTTATGAACTTTGAGATGAAGAAAAAAACATTGTATACGATACTCTTGAAAGTATCAAATCGAATGATCTAAATGTAACTATGTCATATTGGAAACAACTACATTGTCGCTAGAATCAAGTTTGATTTTTCCTTGGCATGCTAGATCTATGATTTTTCCTTCAAAACAGAACATTTTAGAAGTAAGTGACTAATCATCGATGATAACGGTAGTACTTCAGGTCCTTGTCACGACACATTTCCTCTAGTCTTTTGGATGGCGATAGGTCGATCAACTTAAGTTTTAATAGTTCATCAAACATGCATGTAATATCGAACTCTAGGAAAGGATATTAGGGCTTCAAATTATTTTGGGATGCATCAACTCTAGATTTCTTCCTTTGTTTCTTGCCAAATATCTTGACTTGTTTGGTGGTGACATTGGTGGTCAAGGCATGATTTGCCTTAAAAGACTTGGCTTCTTTCTTCCCATGTTTTTGAGGATCATTTGATGATAGTCCTTGATAGACAACTAAACTCTATTCCATATCATGAGCTCGAGTAGCCAATTCCTCAACTAAACAAGGCTTAATCCCCTTAAAAATGTAAACAAGTCCCTAATGCATTCATTGGATGCACATCTCAATGGAAGGAATCTAGGAAAGTCGTTGCATGCAATTCAAAGAAGGATTCCTCCAATACTCGATGTATTCGATCATTGACTTGTCTTTTCATTGCTCAACGACAGCGAGTTCTACCATGTTTACCATTTTTCAAGTGTTATGAAAATAATAAAGGAATTCCTTTTCCAATTCATCCTAACTATCGATGGAGTTTGGCTCTAAGTCGATGTACTAGTCAAAAGCATTGCCACAGAGTGAGCAGACAAACAGTTTCACCATAAAGTCGTCCTATGTGCCAACATTGTTGCATGTCTTTACGAAGTGGGCAACATGTTATTTCAGGTTACCCTTTCCTTCGAATTGCCAAAACTTTAGTGGTTGATATCCAACTGGAAAATGCATTTGTTCAATACGTTGAGTATATGATTTTGAATAAACCAAAGTTGATTGAGGGACACTTTTGTATCGAGCACGGATGGTATCAGTGATCATTTATTGTAATTGGTGAATAGAAAAAAAAAAGCAACAAAAACGTGCATAGTATCCTATGTAGGAAGATGTGAACTAGAAATATCTCTTTATAGCTTTTCCTCAGGAAAAAGTAGAGGTAGTGTTATGTCTAAGACGAATCCGGGAGGATGATAAGGTCCATTGCTAAATTCACCTATTTGGTCCTTTAGTTTCAATTTGCTAACATGAGTAGCAATTTGGATGTCTTTTTCTTCGACTGTCCTTGTTAATCTGGCGATAGCATCGATCATTTGAACAAGTTGATCCTCAATGGTTGTAGCTCCGATCAGCATTATGGCCCCAACAGATATGTGATCCTGTGATAGAGAAGTTGCAGACAAAGACCTGGATAACCCTTTGTTGGAATGTGCATCAAATGTAAAGTCTGAAAAGTTTTCCTTTTCGAACTTAGCCCAAGTTTTCTTTGTTGGAAACTTAATTTTGAAGACATGCTTCTTGTGGTATTGATAAAGAAGCTCTACCAAGTGGGACCCATCAATTTTTGTCATAGCCTGCGTTACAAGAACATCGTGACTAACGACTGGAATAGATTCAAAACTTGAGGTGACGATCGTATTCTTTTTCTTTACGTTAGTGGTTGTGACAGTGTTGTGGTTGTTGAAAACTATCAATTTTGTTTACTTTGGTGTTGTTGATGTTGAATGAGAGATGAGAGGCTAAGTTTAGTCCCATTAGACATACCATATATTTTTTGACCACAAATTTTACGAATCTACTTCGTGATTCGTGAAAAAAGATTATAAATAATTTTATTGATTTTCATGAAATGAAAGTACAAATCTCAGTATTATCCTTTGATTAAAAGTCAAGTGCAAAATAGAGTGGTGGTGCCGTGTTTGTATGTGTAGCTTTTTTTTCTCCAGGCTTCACTCATGATCGACTAAGAAGGTGTATTTGACATCTAGATGCCTACTTTTGATGCTTGATTTTTTGCAACGATTTCTGTAGACTTTCTTCTTTCTATACTTCACATTTTATCGACTGAGAAGGATTGATTGGCTTGCGAAGTGAAAGCGCCCTCGATCCGCGGGGTGCGTGGATCCGTTTTTGACACTTGAGGTTTGGGAGTCGCCACCTAGTTATTACGGTCTAGGAACCAAACTGACTCTAAAAAAGGCAAACATTACTAATCTATGAAAGAAAAACGGGTCCGGGGGTCACGTTACGGGGTTGGAAGGTGTTAGGCACCAACCCCGCCCGGTCAAAGTCGGTCTCTACTAATTTTCCAAATAAATTACATTGCTAAAAAAACCTAGATAATAAAAAAAAATTAAGAAATTATACCTTTCCGAAGACAACTTTATCGTTCCCTCAGATCTGATTGAGTAACTCCTTGTATAGTACTCCTCGCTTCGTTCTGTCTCCGAATCTGATTTCTGATCTCTGAGGCAAGGTATCTCTTTCTTAGATCTAGGTTCTTCGAATTTTTTTCTATGGATTTTGGGAGGTTTTTGAAGGGCTTGTAGGTGTTTTTCAAGCTAAAATCGAAGTATGGGTGTTAGGTAAGGAGTTGGGGCTTCAAAACTAGGATTTACGGGAGGCTATGGGGACTTTTTGACCTACTTCTCTTAGGGTTTATGATTTGATACGAAACTAGGGTGTGAGGACCTCTATTTATAGATTTTTTTAAGGGTTGATTTAGATAGAATTAGTGTTTGACTATAATTCTTTTAGTTAGAGTTGTATTTTAGTTAGAATTGTTTTAGGTAGAGTTGTATTTTAATTAGAATTATTTTAGGTAGAGTTATATTTTAGTTAGAACTCTATTAAATAGAGTTATTATTTAATTGAAACTCTATTAGGATTTTGACTTTTGGTCTTATTTGATTGACTTTAAGATTTTGACTTTAGTCTTAATTGATTGACTTTAATATCTGACTTTAGTCTTGCTTAATTGACTTTAATTTTGACTTTAGTCATATTTGATTGACTTTAATACCTTGACTTTAGTCTTTCTTGATTGAATTTAATTTTTTGGAGAATCCCCTTCTATTATATCTTTAATTCTTTAGACCCCCAAATGGAGGGGGCCCTTAAAGAAATATCTTCCGAACCGTTAACAATTTTGCCTGAGAGCCTGATTGATCGATTTTTTAGTTCAAAATTTTAAATTAATTTCATTAATGTTTTACTTTAATTATTTAATATTTTATTTATTAATTTCGAAATTTTTAATTATGAAAATTGTGAAATTACCGTTTTACCCCCGGAGAGGACTTTTCGCGTTTTAAGTCGGTTTTTGATGTTCTAACATGTTTTAGAATCGATTTTTCGTAAGGAATTCAATGGAAATATTATTTTGTGTCATTTATGAAGTTTTTTGTGTGAAATGATTGTGAACTTTATGAGGGGCATTTTCATAATTTTGTCAAATTCTATGAAAATTGGCGAAATGATTTATTTGATTTCGATTTGTTGTTTTATGTGTTCGAAATGATTTTCCTAAGCGTAATGTAGGCTCTAGGGATATTTTAAGGTTAGGGTTATTTTGGTAATTTGGTCATCTTTTAGTGATTTTTATCGTGAATCTTCTTTTTATCTGAAAAATGATGATTTCTAAGCTTTTGGTTATATTTTCCTAGCGTAGCGTGGTTTCTACAGTTTTGTCAGTTCGAGATACCTTATCCGGATTTCTGAAACATATCTGGTAACAAAATAAAGCGTTGGAATAATCATCCATCATTGGGAACCGTTACGATCGGATTGACGAGTTGATTAATCAGGTGAATGCAAAAATGGGGTGTCTACACGGAGAAGGGCTTTTAGGCTTGATCTTCTCTTGAATTAGAATCTAAGTCTCTCTTAAAGAGTTTTGCTTCGTCTTTAGAGGAGGGCTCGAGAACTTCTTCTTATCTAGAGGAACAACTTCTGACTTTTGAGAAAAAGTGATCCAGGGTCCTTTTTGAATGCTTAAGATTTGGTATTTATAGAATCAGATAAGGGTGACTTTTCAATTTTACCCCCAACTTAAAGAACTTTAGTAAAATGGTTTAAAAGTTAAAAGGGCCTTTTCCCAATTTAGGTAGTTATAAAGATTTCTTAGTAGGTTTGACCCATGTTTATAACTATAGGACCCAAGATCAAGTAAATAAACAGTCAAACCATAAAAACCCATCAAATGGGTTTGATAAACATTTGATGGGTTTTTATGGTTTGACTGTTTATTTACTTGACTTACGGGTGTGTGGATCCACAACATGATTTCTATCACTTGGACAAGAAAGAACCAATATATCTTATTTGTGAAAATCTAAGGCCATGCCATAATAGACAATTTTAACAAACGGGCCCAATTTAGGTGTAGGGCTCATTAGTAGCTTTTAGGAACATTTTTTTATATATTTTATAAAAAATAAAATATGTTATTTATAATTTTGAAAGAATTTAAGGGTTAATGTAATTGTTTTGTATCTATAGTGTTATGTATCTGAGGTTTGCTCTGCAAGTATTATGGTTCTTCCACTGATGTACTCTAGTTGCTCAAGTTATGGTATTTTAATAAAGAGCTTGACTCTCTTTAAGGGATTGGGATTATATCAAGAGGATGACTCCTTGGAGAGACCAAATTATCTCGTACAAAATTTATATGGTTGGCTCCCTTAAGGAGGCCAAATCATTTAATGATAGCGAACGGAGGGGTCGACTCCTTAAGGAGACTAAACTTCCTTGTAATTTGGATAGGTGAACGTGGTTGGCTCCAAGGGAGGCTGAATCTCCTTTAGATTTGAGAGGGTGTAGGGGTCGGCTCCATGCAAGGTTGAACCTCTTTAAGGTTTGAGAGGTTGAAGGGGTTGGCTCCATGTTACTTGGTTATTCGGGTTCGGATTAGGTTGTAACGAAATATAATCCCTTGGAGTATGAGAAGAAGAAGAAGTTGTTTAGTAGGAGCAGGAGAAAAAGAAGTAGTAGCTTTTAAATAGGAGCATAAGTAGTAGAAGAAGAAAAAGTAGCATTAGTAGTAATTGTTGCTTATGTTTACAAAACTTGATAAAATAACTTTAGTGTTTGAGAGAAGGGTTGGATGATTTAGCAAGGGGTGGGCTCCTTGAGGATTCCAAACCTTTTTTGGATGAAATAACAAAAGGGTCGGCTCATTGAGGATTTCAAACCTCTTTTGGATGAAATAACAAGGGGCCGGCTCCTTAAGGAGGCCGAACCTCCTTTAGGTGGAAAAGGGGCACAGAGGTCGAACAATATAGAGGCTAAACCTCCTTTAGGCATGGTTAAGGGGTCGAATCCCATGGTACTTGATTAATCGGGTTTGGATCGTGTTAAACCAGATCCAAATGCCTTGATTTGGCAATTTTACTAATCCCAATGAGTGTGAGTTTTTTTATTCCTACAATTTATACAAATTTTTAAAAGCAAAAATATCTTATTTTACTAATTTTCATAAAAAATTATATTTATGAAATTGAGTATTTTTCATTTTATAATAATTTTCATACCAACTCCTTAATAAATTTTAAAAATTCAATAGCGGTTCAAATAAAATTGGATAATGCTGAAGTAATCTCAATGAAAAACACCTATGGTTCTCACACACATTCACGACCAAAATGTTCCCCAAGATGTACATTTCAATGTTACTTCAGAATGACTCAATAAAATTACATTTGTATGTCGTTGTACCAAGCAAGGCCTTACACATATGTGCGACACCAAACCAATAGATCTGTCCGAATCTCAAGCTCCCAATACAAGTTGTATTATACACAAAAAATGCCCTCATAATTAAAATGGGAATAATTTTGAAGCTGCCATCCAGCTTCAAAATATTTAAGAAATACATATGAATCATACATGGAATTTCTAAGAGATATTTTAAAAAATGTCGAAAATGTAAGCATAAAATAAATATAAAGGTCACATGTCTTGTAACGAGGAATTTCAAAAGTTTGAAGTTGGCTGGCCGCTTCAAAGTTGAACTCATAAAAATGCTAGTTCGTTGAATAGATAAGACAGTTTCACCAGAAATCAAGAATCAGGCTCAAAAACTTACTTACATTAATATGGAAAGGAAAATGCTGAAATAACATTGAAATTGACATCGTTTGGGTCATTGTTGATGTGGATGTGTCTATAGAACCATAGATGCTTTTCATCGAGTATGAGTGAGAAAAAGCAATGGTTCTGTGCACACCAATGTCCCAAACGATGTCAATTTTAATGTTACTCCAACACAATTCATATGAAAAATACAAGGCAACCTACCTACTTATATCACAAGCTCTCTTATCTCTTTCTTTAATAAAGATAATAATCGTTTCAATATCATAGGCTTAAACCCTAATTTCATGAGCAACAATGATGTTGTCATGACTCCAACGCATTTCAATAATGGGAAAATTACTTAAAGGATCCTTGCGGAGTGGTTCTTTATAAATAGTCCCTAAATTTTGAACAATAGCTTGGTAGGACATTTAGTAAATTTTTTTTTTCTAAATGGTCCTTTATTATTGGCGAACTCACCACTTTTTTATTTACTATCGAGTTCATCATTTTTTATTTATTATCAAACTTAACACTTTTTCTTTATTGTCCAATGCACAATTTTTATTGTCGAACTCATCATTATTTACTGTCGAGTTCACCACTTTTATTTATTTTCAAACTTGTCGTTGGTTAAAAAATCCACCCATTTTCAATTTTCGAGTTTTTTCGACTAAAATACATGGAAAGATTGACTAAAAAATTGAGATAATGACTTGTTTAGATGATTTCAACATAAAAGAACAATTCTTGACCAATTTTCATCCAAAAAATAAGGAAAAGAGTGAAAACAATCCTAGTTTTTTACATACATCTTCAAAATGTTTGAAAAAAAACTTAAAAATTGTGGCGCCTCGCCAAACGATAACACAAAATCCCATGTCAGATCTCGAGATACTAGGTGGCACCTCAAAATTTCGGCATAGTCTCCTTTGTTTATGTTAGCATTCCAAGGCGTTCAACCTGCACCTGATAAATGACATACATTATCCTGCATATATACCTACAAAATATAATACAAGCGGAAGCCTATATACATCTAATAACATGCGATAGATCAGAGTATGGAATGATAACCAAAATACAGGATTGTACAAACATTCCTCACTCTAACAAAAATCCTAACGCTCAATACAACATTTATAATACTCCTAGAAAAATCGACACCACTAGGGGGTATAGCCCCAATACTCACCAAATAATGGACTCTTGTAGTCTATCTGACCTACTAGATATATTCTCAACCATTTTCTACACCTGTTTCGCCAAACTCCGGATCTGAAACTAAAAAATAGAGAAGGAAATGGTGAGTAACAATGGTTACCTAGTAGGAAAACAAATAATTTATGCTAATAATTTCTCCTAACGAATAAACATACTGAATCATTTTAACATATGCAAAGTTTTACAGAAGAAACTATGATTAACTGGTACATATAGCCAGGGATGAACAACTTAACATTTAAAACTCATATTACATCCATCAGCAGTACTCACTATAACATTTTTTTTTTATACAAGTCTAATTGGTCAAATGGAAACATTAAACATGCATTTCATTTTATATATCAAAATAAGACAACAAATACATAATACACAATGGTGGAGTAGTGGAATTAGAGAGTTGGGATTCACGATTGGATCGCTTCCAGTCGGGACATGATATTTCATAATAAAGTATTAGTTCATGATTTTGTGGTTGGTCGCTATTTACCACACTTGTGGGATCATTTATCCGGCTCAAGCTAGTTATTTGACGTAACCGTAAGCAATGGATTTCTTTTCGATGTCTCAGACATTTGACTACTATAAATTATTAGTGATCATTGACTAATCATCTTCATCTATGCCTATCAGGCATGTATGTGATTCCCAAATATATAATTCATTCGTATACGACCACCTTTACATTACAAGTTCAATGGTAAAAATAGAGAAGAATAAAATCGGATTCTAGTTGTAACCCCACTCTCATAGGCGTCCCATACCATGTATGAGTTTAGTTGTCCTTACCGTACATCTCAGGATAGTACACCACTCCGAATGATATGACGCACTATTTCTTCAGGCATTCACAAACTCTTTAGCCGTTCACAAAATAGCTACATATATATATATATATATATATATATATATATATATATATATATATATATATATATATATATATTATTTTCATTTGAAAACAAAAGATAAATTAATAATACAAAGTTGAGAATGGATATCCAGTTTTTTACCATGCAATTGTAGCCACCTAGCCAAAAATAAATAATAGAACGTGGAGCCTCAGCACCAACAGAATTTAAATAAACATACAACCAATCATTATCCCTGGATATCCTTTCACCAACTTACACATAGTATTACAATGTAAAATGCAGACATCACTCCTTGATTGTATTTCCTACATGTAGCCATGTGTCAGCTCATGGAGCGTGCCATGTGTAGCACTGCTACCACACCGTTATCCTAGCTAATCACGGGCCTAGTTTGGCAAGTGCACGGGTGTGACATCCTATCTTTTCAGATGTAAAATGCAGACATCACCCCTCGGGTGTGATTCTGACATTTTACCATTTCATCCCCTTTTTCCCTTTTTCAATTTTTGTAGTTCTCAATCTTTCGTAAAAAATATTCACTTTCTAATATTCATCAACTCAATATGAGTTCACTGAATATTAAATTATTTTTCCAACTATGAAATTTATTTTTTTCAATAACATTGAAAAATTACAAAACTTATATCAAAACAAGGTCCGAACAGTGTACAAAATCCAATTGGCAGAAATAACTTGGTGAAATATCTTACCCACGTATAATTTGTTATAAAATATAATTAAACATATTAAACATATTAAACATGCAAGTTCTGACATGAATTTGAAATAACAAAAAGAATTTTATATTTTTGGCAATGCAATACATGTTTTCGTTAAAATCTTAAATACAATTTTCACAATCTATGGTTACCAATAAAAGTTGAGAATCCTTACAATTCTCTGTGCGATAGGATCGAAGTGCGTGCATAGAAATCAAGATGATCGATGCAAAAATTGAAGAAGATCGAACTTCAAGATAACTAAATTTTGAATTTAACCTAGTGGTTTCGAAGATCTTGATGTCGTCGTCTTTTCTCCCTTCTACAATAAAGGACGGTTTTGCATCGAAACTGATGAAATCCAATGTTTAAAAATCGAAAATCTCATATCACGTACGACTGATTTTTGATGATACAAGATGAAATGAAAAGATATTGGGTGGGTTTTGTAGATGTCGAGGCTGTGGACCTTTTTTTTTTCTAAGTCAGAAGTCAACGGTGACCTGCTCGCGGTGAATCTGAGGTTGAAAATCGGAGAAAAACTAATTTTTTTTTAAAAAAATCGTAGCTGATTTTGGACGAATAAAATGATGATGAATAGTATTTTTATTTTTAAAAAATTATTTATATAAATGCGGGACGAAATCGGTATTTTGCCTATTGTTTCGTTAAACGATAACTTGACTGTCTGGACTCCAAAAATGACAAATGAATACTCTATTTTATCTAATTCTTCATTTTGGATTTAATGGTATAGTCAAATTTTACAAATTATATCTTTAAAAAAAATTTACTTTTTCGGCCCGATGGGACCCTAAAATTGACGTCATTTTTGTTTTTGACGATAATTCAACTTTTTTAACTCTAAAAATGACAAGTAAATAGTCCATTTTTTATAATTTTTTGTTACGAATCCAATGGTATGATCAAATCTTAATAATTTTTTTTTAGGAAAAACTCATTATTTTAGTCTGGTTCTACTTGGTAATCGAGGATTTTTCAACTTTTCTGTTTGGACTCGCATTTGAGTGTGTTTATACATTACAAAAAATTGCAAAATAGGGACATATGTCTAAAATAACATTAAACCATTTTTATTTAAAAATGATATTAAACCATTTTATTATTAAAACCATTTTATTCATTTTTTAAACCTACAATCTCCGTCTCTTTTTGTTGGAACGAACCTCTCACACACACACTCTCTTTCTCAGCCGTTCCCTCGATTGAACTCTCTCTCTCTCTCTCAATCAAACTCTCGATTGCATCTCTCTCTCTCAGTCGATCCTCGATCGACCTCTTAGTCTCTTCCCTCTTTAATTCATTGGCCTCATATTTCTCTCTCTCACACAGTCGGAGAACTCAAAAACCCCCAAAATCTGAAACTTCTCTCTCTCTATCAGTTGGAGAAGAACTCCCCTAAAATCTGAAACATCTCTTTCAATCTCTCTTTGACAACATTTGGGACTAAGGAAATGGAAGATATAAGAAGAAACCCTAGAAAAATTGTGAAACTGAGGTTGAGATAGGAGGTAACTAAGAGAGCAAATGCGCTTCGTGGTCAAGAATCAGAGAACTCTTAAGAAGCTTTGAGAGTTCTAGATATCATTTTAAAGTAACATGCAGCAAAGCAGTAAGTTAACTTTTATTTAGAGAACCTTTATGATTTTCTTACTTATAATCTGATTTATTACCTAATTGAAGCTATTTTAAGTAGTTTGAGCTTTCTACGTTTGATTTATCTGGTTTGATCTTAGATTTGAAGCTATTTTTGGCAGTTTGGATGATATTTTTTCTCTTAGTTTGCTCTTAGTTTTGAAGCTATCAGGCAGTATGAAGTTATTGTTGTAATTCTTACATTTTTAAAGGTTTTTTTGTTATGTTTTTTAATACTTTGTTAAGCATTTTGATGTGTTGTTTAGGTTTTCCAATGCTTTATGTACTTAGTTGAGAAAGAGAGTTTTAACCTTTGAAGGAGTTTTTTAGGATTCTGTTCTCCACTTTGAGTTCTAGAACTATGTTCTAGGGTTTTTTTTTACGTTAGTCTCTGGTAAGATCAGTGAGTTTTGAAGCTTGTTTTCTTCTATTTTCATGTTTTATTTTAGTTTTTGTTTAATTTTGAGTAGTTATTTAGTTTCTTGAGGTTTTGTTCATATTTTAATGTGATTTTGATAGTTCGTTCTATTTTCTATTGGAGAAACTAAATTTGTTGATTAAATCACAGCACAAGACATTGTCTATTCAAAGGATTATAGAATGTTCTGGAATAATGAATTCAGGTGGAAATATTAGTTTAGTCTTCCTTCCAACTCGATTTCTTTCTTCTTATGAACCATTGATCTATTTTTCATCATATTTTTTTTTCTTTACTTTTATAGTTAAAGAAGTCGAGATGAACCACCAAAGAAGCAAAATTGTAGACTAATCATGAGGTCACAAACAAGCTACATACTTTACATCAATATGGATTCTCATCTAAAATGAAAATCTTCAAATAATACCTCATGAACTAGAATGTATCTTTTACCAAAGAAATATTTTAGTTTTTACATTAAAAAAAAAAAATTCCTTCCCCTCAAAGGGTCTTTTGTTTCTTTTTTTTTTTATAGACTCCAAAAAATTGAAAATGTTAATTTTCTCCACAAAATCCTTGCCTTAGTACTAGAGTTATGATTATTCCAGTAATGAACAGCTCCACAAACTAAAAAATAAAAATAAATTAAGCGTCTAGTGTATATGAAAAAGAGAGTAAAATGGGCCCACTCCTTGGCCATGTTACATTGGATTAGAGTTAAGGGTATAATGTTGGTTAATTCTACTCAAATACAAGGATGGGTTAAAGAATGTTGTTTGTGTGTAGTAGGAATAGTGATTGATCTATCTAGAATATGGACTCTTCAATGTGTTTGATTTTAAGGGCTATGTGCATATCCTTTTGGAATTGTTTTATTTGAAGGTTGAATTATGCATTGTTTTTATTTTGCTTCCTATTCTAGTTACAAGAATGATAATTTTTATTAGAGACTACTCATAACTTATGAATATTTTGACTATTATATTTTGCAGTCTGTTGGATGTACAGGTGCTGTTGGCTTCATTCTTGCAGCCTTATGGGCCATTTCTTTTAGATTGGGTCTAGTGGTACGTCATTCCTGTAGGTAGAGAATAAGGATCAATAGAAAAGGCTCCAACTGTTCTCATCAAATTGGCCTTATTTTGTTATTTTTCTTCACATGCTCTGCAGCGTAATAATCTAATCTCCAAATCTTTTATAACTTTCTTGGGTACACACATGCTTTCGTTTCCTTTCGGTATTTTTTTTTTCTTTTCTTTTGAGAGATAAATGCTTGGTTAGTACAAGAATATTGATACTTGTTAATAGTTAGCATAAGAAGTATGGGTTCAAGGGATTTGAACCTAGGACTTGGGAACAACCTCTACAAGTCTTACCACTTAGCTAAGTGGCATTTCTTCCTTTCAATGTTGTAGAGATTTTCTAGTTACATGTAAGGTTTCAATTTTGAAAGTCATCACTTGTGAAACTTATTGAGGTCGTTTATTTTGATTTTCAGATTTACTTGTTTCTTAAGTAAATGAAATGGAAATTTAATAGTGAAGAAATGAAGTTAACTAGTGGTAGCTATTTCCAGCTAATTAATGTTGCTTATGGCTCCTTGTTTATCCAATGAGTTCTTTTTCTTGTTTGTTCATCTATGCATTGAGTTGTAAACCATATTAGAAGAAAAAAATAAAATTGTTACAATATTTGAGCTTACACTAGTATCTAATAATAAGCAAGGCTTTCAAATAGCTTCCATACATTTCAAGATGTATCGAGATGCACACTAACATGACCAAATGGCTTTATCATTGTTACAAGCTGATAAAGTAAGTTAAAAGGTCACTGAATTGGTGTGGGTATGTCTTAGAAAGATGTAGTCTTCCAAAGTTTGCTTTGAACATTTCTCCCATCCAACTTCCCTTGAGCACACAATAATTCTCATTTGGACCAATGTAATTTTAATTTCATTTTTGTAAATGATCTCACCAAATATTACATCTTTGTTAATGACCCGAGTGCAATTCCCACCATTACTAAGCTACTGGTCACATTAAAAACAGGATTAAAAATATGAAGGAAAAGGGGATTATGTTAAGAAGTTATTTACACAAAACTACAGTGTGAAGTATACAATAAATGGGATTTTTTAACTGTCTTGTATTTATTTCCTAGCTTTGGGGGCTGGGAAGCAGTATGTAGTACAAATATCTTGGCTGTCGAGGTTTTCATAGCAGTTTTTGAGCTACCCAAGGGGGTTTGTCTCTTAACATTAGTAAGTTTTTTGTCACTATTCTTAACATTGCATTATATTCCTTTCCGATTTTATTTTTCTCACTGGTACCGTTCTGACCTCTGTTATCGGGTTTGTTGATTTAGTTTCAAACCACGAACTGGTGCAAAGGAATTACTTCGAAGTTCGGTTCGTCAAAAAACAACAAATTTGACGAACTAACTTTTGGTGATTTTTAGAGTTGCTCTGCCTGTTTGGCCAATAATATTCCTTATTTTGAAATCCCAAGATTTGGTCAATATTAAATATACTCTTTTGTTTTCAAACTCATGATATGCTCCCTTGACCTGAGCTTTCTTCTATGATATTAATATAAGTGACTTAAATATTTGTCTCAAACTACCTCTATGAACTAGATTCGTTCAAGAGTGACTAACCACGAACCTGTATTCGAACCGAGCAAACCAACGAATCAGGTAACATAGCTTCTGACCATTTGTCTCATTTTTGATTTGTGGTGGATGTTTTCTGAAACATTGTTGTATGTGCTTCCTTTGCTAACTTCTACAGGCAATAATTAAAAGTATTCTTTCTTCCCAATGAGAGGTAAAGAACCTAATTATAACTTCAAATTTTATTCTCTGTAACTGGAATGTTCTGTCATACAATTTTAAGTATACTTAAATTGGATTTGATGTTAGTGATATTGATTATCTTGGTTTTTTTTTTGTTTTGGTAAGTATTGATTATCTTGTTTCCTTTTTATAAATATTGATTACCTTGTGGTAATAGGTGGGTTCGTTTCTCTTCCAACTTTTTACCATATATCTTCAGGTAAAGAATGAAGTTGTTGGATGCCTTGTGCAAAGCTCAACGTGAAGAGATTCTTCAATCTATGGCAATCATAAATATATAGCCCTATAAGGTTGTGGAAGCATCCATTTGTTACGTCACCACCCCATATATTTATCAAATTGCGTAGCTCATCCAAAATGATTTTTCTCAATTTGGGAAGGATGACATAATCATGGCCTTCTCCTTGTTGTTGATTTTCTTTCTCTTCTTGTCGTCGATGTTTATGTTTTTGCTGTTTATCATAGTGAAAAACCTTTTGCAATTCCTTACAACCCCACGCATTCAGTTCTTCAAGATTTTGCATTCTTCCCACTAGATCATATGAGAATAGAGGTTTGCGCAATTTGTTACACATAAACACTTCTAAGACTCTTAGGTTAGCAAATGCACACTGTTGAACCTTGTTTTGAAAATTAAAGAGACATTCCATTTGGTCACACCATTGAAGACTGAGATATTCCAATAAATTGGAACCTACAACAACAACCAATTGTTCCAAACAATTGACATCTTTGCATCCCTCTAAAAATAGCTCCTCTGTTCTTCCCAACATCATCGTAATCCAATTCGCCAAAATTGGACTTGACATGTGAAGGAACATTCTCTTGGTGCTTCGAGGAGCATGAATTCTGGATGTTTGGCCAACTCTAATATAAAATCTATTTAATTTTTCCCAAGGGCCTGACATGTCCGGAAATAAACATTCATCATTTTTGAACTCCACTTCTAGAGCTGTCAAACGATGTAACGATGCTATCTCTGTACACTTAGCTAATGGTCCACTTCCATTTTCTTCAACATCCCATCTAGAAAAGCTAAACTTCATGTCCAATATTTCTAAATGCGATAACTTTGATATCACCCCTGATGGTATCCTTTCTAAATAATCCTAATCTAGTTTTTACAAAAATCCATGTCCATCATCCTTTGAGATTTGTATGGCCACATCGCGTACAATGTCATGCATTTTCACTTGCTTATCATTAGAACCATCCAACAACAAGTTAGAATCCTTCAATCTATGGACAAAATCCTTTACATCTCTATTTTAATTCTTTAGGGCCTCCCCTTCTCTCCAAACAAACAAAGAAGAAAGAAGAAACAATGGCTCTCACAAGCAACTCTGCCATCTCCATCAAATTTCTTCACCAAAACCAATCTCTTCTCCCATCTTCCAAACCCAACCAGATCCAATCTATCCCTCTCATTCCCATTAGATCTAACAAACCCATCTCAGCCGTACAAAGGATTACATTCTTTCTCTTGGCTTTGTTGGTGATTAATTTAAAATCGTGGTCATCAAACAAATGACCAACCTAATTGTTCTTCGTATGAGGGTCTTGGTAAAATGGCAAACATGAACTGTAAAACAGTCATCCAAGTATGGTTTATTAGACTGGCCACACAATCAGCTATATATATTATGTGATAGTTAGAACTGAATTCTGTTTATTTAAATCATTGTTCAAAATGATTAATTAATATCTTATCATTCTTAATATGGTTTTAGTTACCCAGTAATTATTATTGGAAAACTGAAATGTTTGAACTATTAGAATATTTAACCATGTATGCTATAACTATATGTTTGAAATGTGATTTTTTTTGGGTAACTTCCATCAGTCACCCTACCACACAAAAAACTTGTACGTAAACTTGTCATGATAGAATATGTTGAGGGGCATATGTAGATGTCACCAATGAGCCAAAGAATGTCGTGTATCACTATCCCGATGTCTAAGAGTATAAATCAAGAGTCCATGTATAGTTTTGAGTGATAAACTTACAATATTTTCGGCTCCTAACTATTGTGGTGAATTTGATAATGCATGAAAAACCAATATCATTGATTGGACAATGCATTGAGAAAGCCCTTATGTTAACTTTGAATCTGAAGGCAGGGGTGAATTCTAACCAAGATCATTACTTTCCAAGACCTCATGGAGTGTTCATGTTTACATCAATTTGAGTCATTAAATATGTGTTCCTACTCCAGGTGGTCTTGGATTCTGATAACAAACTGTTTGGTGGCTTCGATAGAATCAATCATGAAGCATAGTACTTCAGCTATGTAAGAAGATTCAATTAAGATCCCATTTACAGCCCTAATTTATTCTGAACTAACCTGGAAAAATAAGGTCCTTAAATTCTATTTCATATTGCTTCTTTACAGGAGAGCTTTTATGTCAACAGGCCCAATTCCTTCATGGTGTACACACCATGTAGAACTGCAGTTGTTTATGCCTTGATGGATGACTGAATTGAGACCATTTGGGCTATGGAGTTTACTTCGAAAATGCTGCTTATTTGTAAATAAACAACTAATATCATCTCTGCACGTGGCTTTTGGGTTGAGATTGTCAAGAAGCTGAATGGCTGTATCACTGGAACTTTCATTTCAGAGGTACTATATTTAGGCTGATACAGGACTTAAAAGAGGCCATAGGTGCAGATTTCCCCTCATGAGGGACAGTTACTATATCTTGTTTTAGATTGAATATTCAAGCAAATGTGGAAAAAATTGGGGTTTTTGCTTCTCCATTGGGTACTCTCATTAATAGCTCTCTTAACCTGTACAGGTATATGCAAATGGAAGGATGAATATATCTTCTCAAGGAAGAAAAGTGACTATTAGGGAGTTCTCTAGTTTGTAGACTACCATTTGTTTCCAACTATTTCAATGTGCTTATTGTCAAGTTTATAATTTATTTTCCCTTTTAAGTATTCTAACAATAAATAAAACAAATGTAGCCGTGATATTACCATCCCTTGAACATCTCCAAGATAACTTAACAGGGCTAGATTATACTCTTGAGAAGGGTCGATGAATCGAGATGCTTGGATGGAAGAGAGTGGGAGAGAAGAGAAAGCTCTCTGATATGGATTTTCAAAGAGAAGATGAAAGTGGGATTTGTATGGAACCTTGCACCAATATGGTCTTGCCTAATTGTTGTCACTCTATGAGCATTAATTGCTACCATGACTGGTAACGTCAAAATTCATTCTTCCTTTTTATGTGTCCAATGAGGCATCTTTATGAAAAATGGAAAAAAGACTTATCTGAAGTTGTATAATCTGTGTCAAAGTCATTCGTTAAGGTGCAATGACATGGTCTAAGCAGCAGTTATTGAGACCTTAGGTATCCTGAACTTCACTATTTTGTTTCATAATAGGCATAGCATAATTTTTCTTCGATGATGCTTATTATTGGTTACTGGTCTTTTTGCTCTTAGTCTTATAGTTAGATGGATTGATGCAGATAGTTGGTGATATTGCATATGTCCCATGATGAGGCCTATTTACTTCTTACAACAATGGAATTTATCTGATGCATTGGGATTTGGGTTTTCAGATCTCAAACACTCCTTTAAAGGTGCGGAAGCTCATCGTGAGAGTATGCAATGTGATGGCATGAAAGGGTGCTCGATTGGCAGTTGTGGGCATTGTGGGGATCTTAAAGAAGATAGAGAGGGATGGGAGTGATGGCATTGCGAGTGGAAGAACCAAGAGTTCAAGTGAATCAAGTAGCAACATGAGGCGAACAGTTGTGGCAATCGAGGGGAGTCTATCAAGTGAAGGGTTTATTGATGCATTGTAATTTTGGACTTGTAAATTATGACTCATTGTAACTCTCTTTGTATATAAATTAATGTGATAGAGAACCTCGATGTTCTCTATTTGGGTCTATTTTACTAGAAAAGAAAAAATATTAAAACTTAAATTTTTTTAAAAGTTCAGATATCGGTTTATGATAATTTTAGATATCGGTTTGTATCCGATGTCTAAAGTCTTAGACTTATGACATCAGTTTTATAGACATCGGATTTTAAAGCAATGTTTAAGATAATTTTTTTGTTAGTGTACAAATGCACATTTGGAACGATTTTTAGCAGTTCCAAATTATGAGTTCTGGAACAATTTTTAACTGTTCCAAATCTTGAGATCTAGAACGGCTTCCAGCTGTTTAAATTCATTAATGACGCCTCGATTAAAGACGGTCCATCAACCGTTTCATACTGACTTAGGAACGGTTATAAACCATTCCTAATTCGCATATTTGTTGTAGTGACAGGTTAAAGTATGTTTTTCGATTATTTTGAATCCAATGGTAAAGCCAGATTTTATTAAAAATGCTTAGAAAAAATCCTAAAATTTTATCCTAAGTCTCACTTTCAAGATTTTCTCAAACGTTTACTATTTATTTTTCATTGAGATACGAATAAAAAACTTGAGATTTTACAAAAATGACTTCTTCTTCCTCTTTAAATCCTTTCCAATAGAATGAAGTCACCAAAACTCGATTGAGATGCTAAAAATCCAATTTTTTGGATGAAAATGATAAGTTCGAACAGTTAGGGCATTCAATCATGAGAAATATGGGAGATGAGGTCCAAGGACCATTAAGAAAAGAAAAGTTAACTAAATGGACTATTAAAAGACCACCCAAAGCTTAGGGACTATTTAGAAAGAAGTCCTTCTACGAGGGTCCCTAAATTAATTTTATCTTGAATAATCCATGATTCATCACTCTCCAAAATCGCATTACGGCCGTGTTCTTTCGAAGCGAGGTCATGGGGCGCAAGGGGTGTCAATTCACTTGCAAGCCTGTAAAAATGATCGTACACCACAAACGTAGCTAGCAAACAAGT
Organism: Akebia trifoliata; assembly: GCF_017979445.1. NCBI lineage: Eukaryota > Viridiplantae > Streptophyta > Magnoliopsida > Ranunculales > Lardizabalaceae > Akebia > Akebia trifoliata. Next base: position 19,865,204 of record NC_141376.1, read on the forward strand.
AAACGATGCACACGAGGCAAAGTTTGGAGGTAATTTTGTTGATATAATATTGAATTACAAGGTGTAACACGTTATAAAAGCAATAAGTTGTGTTACAAGCAATAGATGATCCTATGCAATGCGGGACTTCCACGCAGCTTGGCTTGAGGGCTTCAGTCAACATGGGTGTAGGCTGGGGATTGGGAAGTATTAGACACCCTTCCTACAAGGATGCTAATATTACTTTCCTAGGTTTTCAGAAGGAAACATCAAAAGTGAAGGCCGATCATACTCCCTTTATTACAAAAATGCCACTAAACTAACAGATATGCCCTAGCACGAGGCTGACATGTGCCTCTAAGCTAACAGATATGCCCTGGCACGGGATCGACATGGCTTTATATTGAGCCTTACATACTGTTACATGGGTACTCCCGGGTAGCTTTGGGGCGAATTTACACCTAACTCTAGGTGATAGAAGTTATGGCCATCACAAACTCCCCCGCCTATTCTGCAGACGTCCTCGTCGCATTGACCTGGCAAAATCTTCAATCTTCTACTTGAAAGGTTGTAGGTTCTCTGCACTCTCCTGTCTAGCTTCACATTCTGGCATATTCTTCTGTGTGACGAAGTACTCCACATGGTGTTGCTACTGTTGCTAGATTGAACTACTGCTGAATTGACATCTTCGAGAACTTTGTCGATAACACACTCTAACTGAATAGCTGAAAGAGAAGATGTACATATTGGAATGCTGCGCGTAGCATCTCTTGGATTTGCATGGTATGGCTTGAGACTTATTGCATGGATGATAGAGTTAAATGTTGTGTAACTTATACGGTAACCAGAGTTTAACAAACATGTACTTTCTTGGACTGTGTCTCCTATAGCCTGAAACAATAGTGTGAGAAGTTAAACATTGTTAGGCTGTGATAAGTTCAAAAAGACTCTTGTTGGAGGAAGAGTTCTTCTGAAAGTTAGAATTGAACAAATTTGCCTAATTCTCATGGTCGGCATTGGAAAGATGCCTGAAATACTCCAACGTGGAATTGAATCTCTCTGTTGGCCAATCTAATTGAAGATGTCAACTGTTGGAAAGTTTAGTTGGAATACTCCCCTGTGACTCTTGAATCTCTGTCGCTGACAATACTTTTGGACACATCCCAATTCTTGTTAACACTCTGACGAAGTAACTGAGGGGCTTCATCTACAACTGAAACTTGACAGTAACCTGATCTCAAACCCAATCTTGAAGAGTACTTGGCTGTCTCAAATTTATCAAACAAGTCGACAATCGGTTGTATAGGATACCTGTTCTTAAAAGGAAAATCACTTAATGGACCCTATGATAAGGACTTATTTTTAAATTCACCCTGACTTTTGGGGTCGTTTCTTAACAACCCAAAATTTAAAATTATTTATTAATGTCCACTCTTACCATTATAAAACATCCAACTCAAGTCATTATTTTGTTTTTTGATGGATAAGCTGGACTTGGACCCATGACTTCAAATTTGTTTTGCAATGCGTCAAACCAATTGAGCCTCGAATTTAATTTCAAATAGTTGAGATGAATCACTAAAAATGTCCATCTTGAAAGATAGCTGACCTCAATTATTCATTTTCAAATGTCGAGATCACCTATTTATAATCATTGATAGTGACTACTATAAGAAATTGATCTTGACTTTAAAAATTGAGTTATTGATCTAATGATTCCTATTCAAATGTCCATATCGACCATTTATAATCATTGATCAGGGCGGTTGTTAAAGGTCGATCTAGATGATTTGATCAAAGGTTGATCTCAATGATTTGAATTGTTCAATTTTGACAACTTGAATCATCAATCTCAAATATTAAAAGCGAGATTTTTTTACAAGTGCCAACTAGCTTAGTTGGTAAAGTATTTGGATGATAATAATTGAAACATGGTTCAAATCACCATGCAACACCGATAATTGAAACATGGTTTTTCTATAGCAACTTGCTTTAAATTTAACAAGCTTATTTGTATTTATTTTGGAGCATTATGTCTATTAATAATGGTTCGGGGGTGAGCGGATCTATTTAGGATGTGCCGATATTTGTTTCGAGCATAAAACGTTATGGTATCAACCTAGGGGCTCAGATTACGACTATAAAATTGGATGGTACAAATTTCTTAGAGTGGTCTTAGTCCATTAAGATGTAGATTAGAAGAAAAGGAAAATTGGGATATTTGACAGGTCATTCTGGGAAACCTAACGAGACAAATCCTATGTATGATAAGTAGGAGCAAAAAAACTTAACTATGATGTCCTTGTTACTGAATTCTATGCAACCACAATTGAGTAGAAATTATTTGTTTTTAGAGACAGTTCACAAAATTTGGGAGAAAGTAATAGAACATTCTCTCAGCAAAAAAACATATAGCTCAAGTTTATCAACTTCATTAGGAATTGACTAGTGTTCGTCTGGGGGAGAAAAGTTTGGCCACATATTACTCAACTCTACAAGCTTTTTGGGAGGAATTAGATCACTACCAAGTAATTAAGTTGAATCATAAAGATAATGTTGAAGAATTCTGTAAATTGACCAATCAGAACCACGTATTTCAATTTGTGGTCGGATTGAGCCATGCTTATGAGTTTGTCAGAGTTTAGATTTTAGGCAAGGATATTATACCCCTTATCAAAGATGTGTATTCCCTTATACTAAGTGAGGAAAGTAGTAGACTTGTTATGTAGCCTAGCAATGATCTTGCTCCCACTACTTTTATATCTTCCTCATTTACTAAAGATATAGTAAAGGAAGATTCAAGAAAAATGGGAAATGGGAAGATGACAAGGATAATCTTCGTTGTGATCATTGTGGAAAAAACTTGACATACTCAAGAGCATTGTTGGGATCTGATTGGTAGACCAACCAAGTTCAGCAATGGGAAACAACCACATAGGCCTAATGCATATCTTGCTAATCATGATCATCAGTTGCCTGTCAGTACTACTTGATAACCACATTCTATTCCTCAAGCACCTATCCCATCCACTGATTCTACATCTTCACATGAGTTGTCTACTACTTGAGATGAAATAAAGTGTCGGAGCAAACTTCTTACCAAACTTGAGGGATCGAATAATTCCTTCTTTTTTACTCAGTCAGGTATATGTGTCTTTGCAAATTCTGTTAATTTTGTATCTTCTCGCCCCTCATGGATTGTTGACTCAGGAGCTTCCAACCATATGACGAGTAAATCTTCTATTTTTTCATCTTATCAACTTTTATAGAGTATGGACAAAGTAAAAAATTGCAGATGACTCCTTATCTATAGTTTTCGATAAAGGAAATGTCAAAATAGATGATTCATTGTCCTTATCCTTCGTTCTTCATGTCCCCAACATGTCTATCAATTTATTCTTTATATGTACTCTTATCAAGTTATTAAACTGTTCTGGCACTTTCTTACTTGATCGTTGTGTATCTCAAGATTTGACTTCGGGAAAGAAGATGGTAGTGGTCGAGAAGCGAATGGTCTTTATGTCTTGAACTATTCTTTAACGCAATCTACATCTATACAATCTATCAGTCAATTTCAGTCTAGTAGTGTCAGTGTGATTCAGTTATGGCATGTTCGTTTGGGTCATTTATCCTTTCAATCGTTAAAGACTATTTTCAAAATTTTATTAAGTCTGTGTCTCTTTCTAGTCTTCAATGTGAGGTTTGTCATTTATCAAAGCATTGTACAACTTTTTTGTATTCAAGTAATAAAAAATCTATTTCTTCTTTCAATATTATGCATATCAATGAGTGGGGACCCTCTCTTATTTTGGTAGATGGAGGCTTCAAATATTTTATTTTATTTGTTGATGATTATAGCCGATACACTTGGACTTATCTTATTCGTACTAGAGACGAAGTTCCTAGGAGGATACAATTGTTTCACAATATGGTTCATATACAATTTGACAAAACCATTAAGATATCCTGGTTTAATAATGCTCAAGAGTACTTTAAAAGTGACTAGGAGTGGTACTTAGCTGAAAAAGGAATTGTTCATCAAAGTTCATGTGCATATAGATCTCAAAAAAATGGCGTAGTAGAAAGGAAGAATCATCAAATTTTGGAGGTTGTTTGAAGCCTACAATTATCTATGCATGTTCCTAAGAAGTTTTTGACTGATGCTTTGCTCACAGCGACACATCTTATTAATCGAATGCCATCCGTAGTATTCCAATTTAAGTCTCCACTCCAATTGTTGTCTCCTGATCATTCTCCTTTCCATCTACCTCCCTATGTTTTTGGGTGTCTCTATTTTCTTCATATTCTAAGTCCACGCCATACCAAACTAGATACAAAAATTATTAGTGGTATGGTCTTAAGGTATTCTTTGAGTACAAGGGATATCGATGTCTTGACCCTTCTACTAGAAAGTGATATGTTACCATGGATGTTACATTCTTTGAATCTGAAAGCGCTATCGATACATGGGGTGTGCGGATCCGCTTTTGATTTTCGAAGTTTGGGAGTCGTCACCTAGTTATTACAGTCTAGGAATCGATCATTGACTCAAGATGGATAAAAATAACTAATCTACAAAAAGAAACTAAGTCCGGGGATCACGTTACGAGGTTGGAAGGTGTTAGGCACCAACCCCGCCCGACAAACGCAGATCTCTACTATTTTTTAAGAAGATTACATTGCTAAAAAACCTAAAATAAATAAATAAACAAAAAGATAAAAAAAAAATACCTATACGATCGCAACAATTTGTTCCCTCAGAATTGATAAAATGGTTCTTCGTAAGATACTCCTCGCTTCATTTTTGTCATTGGATCTACTTCAGATCTCCAAGATGAAGTACCTCCTTCTTACATCTGAGTGTTTCCTAAATTTATTGATGGGTTTCTAGGTATTTTGTGGAGAGTTTATAGGAGTTTGTGAACAAAAACTAGGGTTTGGATGATAGGTAAAGGGTTAGGACTTCAAAATCAAGGTTTTGGAAAGGCTAGGGAGACTTTTTGACCTACTTTTTCTAGGATTTTCTTTGACCTGTGAAATTAAGTTGTGGAAACTCCTATTTATAGATTTTTTTTGAAGAATTAGGGTTTGAATAGGTCTCCTTTTAGATAAGATAAATTAGGATTTTCACTTTAGTCTTATGAGATTGACTTGGTCTTTTTAGATTAGGATTTTGACTTAATTGTTATGAGATTGACTTGATTTTTTTAATTAAGATTTTGACTTAAGTCTTATGAGATTAACTTGATTTTTTTAATTAGGGTTTTGACTTAAATCTTTTGAGATGGACTTGGTCTTTTTAAATTAGAGTTTTAATTAGGATTTTGACTTAAGTCTTATGAGATTGACTTGGTTTAGATTTTTAAATTAATTTTATTAAGGTTTTACTTTACGTTAATTAATATTTTATTTATTAAATTTAAAATTATAATTTTTTAAAATTAGAAAATTATCGTTTTGCCCCCGAAGAAAACTTTTGCGTTTCAAGTCGATTTTTGATGTTCTGGGATGTTTTGAAATCGATTTTTCATAAGGAATTTAATGGAATTATTGATTTGTGTCACTCATAAAATATTTTGGCATGAAATGATTGTCAACCCTTATGAGGGGTATTTTTGTAAATTTATCGAATTTGGTGAAAATTGACGAAATGGTTTATTTGATTTCATTTTATTATTTTATGTGTTCGAATGGGTTTTCCTAAGCGTAAGGGGGCTCTAAGGATGTTTTGATATTATGGATATTTTGGTAATTTGGTCATTTTTAGCATAAAACTTATTTTTGTCAGCAAGATGATGATTTCTATGTTTTTGGGGTTATATTTTCCTACCTTAGTGTGGTTTCTACAGTTTTGTTAGTTTGAGATACCTCATCTGAATTTCTAAAACATATCTAGTAACAAATAAAGCATTGGAATAATCATCCATCATTGAGAATCGTCGCGATCAAGTTGACGAATTGATTAATCAAACGAGTGTAAAAATGGGGTGTCTATGGATGCCTCTTTTTGGTAGAGGGTTGAAGTAAACTAGATAGCAAATCTATTTCGATAGATAGTGCAATATCCAAATGCCAAAGCTAGTGACAGTTCATTTTGTAGTCTTATTTAGCAATTTGTCGGGATGTTCGAATCCTTGAGGGTAAAATTCTCCTCGAACAAAAAGATTGTCAGGTCCTCGAGCGTAAACTCTCATTGACGGTGTCTGATCCTTGAATTTTAGAAAATTCTCCCTAACTAAAAATGTGCAAGTGTGTGTACTTGAAATCTGAGATAAATCTCAAAGGTTTTGAGCAAAATCTAAACATAAGCTAAGTAAAATCTGAGCATAAACTGAGCATAACTAAGCATAAATTGAGTAAAATCTGAGTATAAACTAAGCATAATCGGAGTAAAAGTTGAATCTCTTACTCTACCTACCCTAGGTGAAAGAATAATGAATAATTGTTTTTTAAAATCCTACTCTACCTATTCGAGGTGAAAGACTAATGAATTATTATATTTTTTTGGAGTCCTACTCTACCTATTCAGGGTAAAAAAGTAATTAATTATTTTTTTTTGGAGTCCTACTCTACCAACTCGGGGTGAAAAAGTAATGAACTATTTTTCTAGGAGTCCTACTCTACCTACTCAGGGTGAAAGAGTAATGAACTAATTTTTTTTAGGAGTCCTACTCTACTTACTCGGGGTGAAAGAGTAATGAACTAATTTTATGGGAGTCCTATTCTACCTACTCGGGGTGAAAGAGTAATGAACTAATTTTCTGGAAGTCCCACTCTACCTATTCGGGGTGAAAGAGTAATGAACTAATTTTCTTGGAGTCCTACTCTACCTACTCAGGGTGAAAAAGTAATGAACTAATTTTCTGAGAGTCCTACTCTACCTACTCAGGGTGAAAAAGTAATAAACTAATTTTTTGAGGAGTCCTACTCTACCTACTCGGGGTGAAAGAGTAATGAACTAATTTTCTGAGAGTCTTACTCACCTACTAAGGATGAAAGAGTAATGAACTAATTTTCTGGGAGTCCACCTCTAGCTACTCAGGGTGAAAAAGTAATGAATTAATTTCCTTGGAGTCCTACTCTACCTACGTAAAGTGAAAAAGTAATGAGCTAATTTTTTGAGGAGTCCTACTCTACCTACTCGGGGTGAAAGAATAATGAACTAATTTTATGGGAATCCTACTCTACCTACTCGGGGCGAAAGAGTAATGAACTAATTTTCTAGGAGTCCTACTCTACCTACTTAGAGTGAAAGAGTATTGAACTAATTTTATAGGAGTCCTACTCTACCTACTCAGGGTAAAAGAGTATTGAACTAATTTTCTGGGAGTCTTATTCTACCTACTCATGGTGAAAGAGTAATGAACTAATTTTTTGAGGAGTCCTACTCTACCTACTTAGGGTGAAAGAATATTGAATTAATTTTTTGGGAGTCCTACTCTACCTACTCAGGGTGAAAGAGTAATGAATTATTTTTTTTAGGGAAACAAATAGGGGATTAACACCACATTTGATTTTTTCATTTAAAAAGAAATAAAGAGTTGGATTTTATGAAGTTCGGTCAACATTTTAACTTGCTTTTGAACCTCAGAGGTTTTCAACAAATTACTATCGAGAGGGTAACATTTTAATTCAGTGTTAACCTTATCCTTTGGAGTTGATTAAACTTCAAAAAAAAATGCCCCTAGTTTGACAGAAAACTTTGCACTAGGAATAGTTAAACTCAGCTTGAAAAAGACTGCCCCTAGTGTAAATGGGAAAACTACATACTTAGTAAAGAAAAATGCCCATTGTTTTGAAGATTTGAAATCTTTGATTACCGCAAGCGCAGTAAAGATTTAACTTTTAACTTTGACTTTTTATTGAAGATTTTGAGTCCGGCTAAAAGAATTTGGAACAAAATATTTCTTTTTGAAATTCATCATAGAATCTGTTCTTTCTCCCTATCGGTTCATTTAGGGACATGAAGTTTTTCAGATCAATCATAGACGAGATACTTGTATCCATTAAGTCTATATTTGATTTAAACTAGATATTGAAACTTGATCATTCGGACTTTTAATGTTTCGGGTCAGACCGTCTTTTAGCTTTCCAACTCTCCGGATTTTTTTCTATTGCTCTAATTTTTGCCTAGATTGTCCTTTCAAGTTTTCAATCTAACGAGCTTGCTCTAGCTTTTGCCTAAATCGCCTTTTCAGATTTTCAATCTAAAAAGCTTATATTTTTTATATTTTTACTCTGATTGTTGCTAAGGTCGTATTTTTGGATTTTCAACCTTGCGAGCTTACCTTAATTTTTGCCTAAGTCGCCCTTTCGAGTTTTCAACCTAGCAGGCCCCATTTTCTTTTTCTTCCCTTTTGAATTTCTAGAGATACTGTCTGATCATTCTTTATTATCTTCATTGACTTTTTCACATGATACTCAGGAGGACTTTCATGGGTAAGCTTAGGACCAGGCATAAAAGAAAAAGAATTTTGAGATTCAAAAAACCCGAGTACCCCTTGTGTGGCATTTCTTTTAAATTGTTTTCTTTTTCTTCCCCATTTTGATAATATTTCTTTTTCTTTTAATTTGTTTCTTTGTGGGAGAATATATTTTTTTTATTTTGATATAGTCGAGATTGATGTAACTTCTCAGGTTGCCTATATACGCTAGAATTTTGGGATCAGACTAAAACATAGTTTGAATTCTTCCCTCTCTTAGGTTAGGTGATCGGGCTGAGAAAGAAAAAGGTATCATTTTTTTTCGAAAAGGTTGCAAAGGGCTGAGAAAGGAGATATTGAACTAGGTAGCAGGAAAATTTATTCGGCCAAAGATGGCCTCCTTAAATGTAGTACCGCTTAATCTAGTCAAGGTTGGTCGACTTTGATAGTTCAATTCTATCATGATCTTGAAATCTGACGATTTTTTCAGGTAGTATTTTCTTAATGAATGAATCTCTCCAATTGAATTCATACTTCCTCCTATGATCGAGGACGAGTGCTCAATTTTCTTTGAAGTTTGATGGTTAAATCATTGACTTGTAAGTGGCGAACTTTAATTTTCTTGTCAAACGTGTGAGTGACTTTTCTTTGATGAGTTTGCATGTGGTATAGAACTCTAAGTTGTTTTTCTTCAATAAAGTTTAGTTCTTCGTACCCTTGATGGATCTAATCTACTTCTGACAATTGACTTTCCTTTCATATCACATAACAACGAGCACTACAGCTTCCGTAAAAGATCGAGTCATACTAATGGTGCAAAAGATAATTTCTTATACCAATCTCAATGTGACTAAAACCTCTTTTATGATGATAGTTTCAAGATCTTTGTTGGCTACTTTAATTGTTCCATTGGTTTTATTCTGAGAGCTCTATTATGTTGAGAAGTCCAACATTGATATATTTCGTAACTTCTCATCTGGTTATGTAAGTTAATTCTGGTTTATACATGTGGTGTTTCCATAGGTCGAGTTTATATTTCGTGTTGAACAACACTCAAGCTTAACCAACATATCCTCATAGGACCACGCAAGCAAGTCTTTTGAATTTTCTGAATAAATTCAATATCTTTTTGTGTTCCTCTGGGGATAAGTTACTTCCACTCTAAATTTTTTTAGCATTATATTTTTTATTCCAAGGTCAATGACCTTCGCTTCCTTGATTAGAGGTCAAGCAAGACATTTATCTCTTTGAAGTCAGTTTATTAGTTAATTCCTTAATGCGCTGAGGTATTTAGAAATTTCGTTTATTCAATCAAATTCAGATGGGGCGACAGATACCTCTATAGACTCGACAAACAAACTTGACTCAATAGGGAAATAGTAGACTCGATCTAAAGAAAACATGATATTAATGGATTGATAAAAAAATTGGATTCAGGCTAACCCACATGACTCATGAAAACTCAAGATAAGTACTCACAACGGACTTAATTACAGACTGTGGACTCGAGACAATTCTTACGACTCGCAAGACTAAAGCATTATGTAATTTTGAGAGATTTTGGGGTCATTTCTAACGATTTACTTAGTGTTGACGTTCATTCTAATGACTCTAGCAAGACAGTAGATGCTTGAGCTTAAGTATAATGATAACCCTTAAATCTCATCGAAGGTGAATTTAACCAGTTTTAGTATTACCCCCTTGATAATATTTTAATGAATCTTGAGATTTTGTTGAATTCTGTGCACCAATCCATTAAAAAATTCATTCATGCAATGATTATTTAGAAGTAAAATAATTTTATGGCATTCTTGAAAATTATTAACAAATAATGTTTTCATTGAATAAAAGCTTTAACAAATCTGATTATTTTTTGCAATCATTGTTTTTTAGAAAAATATATTTTAATAATTTTTCAAGGTCCATGCAAAAAATATATCTTTTGTAAATCATTTTTCCTTCATTTTCTTTTTTTTTTTGGAAAATATTTTTCTTTCGGAAAATATTTTTATTTTGGAAAATATTTCTCTTCTTTTAAAATGGGTTGAAACCCGAATTAGCAAAGAGTTTGAATTCCATTCCAGTTTAAATGGTCCAACCCATCATGATTGTTGGATCGAGATGAATTAGGTCATTATGAACCATTGCCAAGTTTAAAATAGATTCTTTATTGGGTTGGTGCACCTAGTGATCAGGTTAAACAGAAAAGATTAATCCTTGAAGACAAAATCGTACATTCCTGATCTTATCATTTGTAAGGTCCATTCCAACAAGCAACCTGGGAACACCCACGATAAGTTCAAGTCGTGACCTATAGGGGATATTTCTAGACTCTAGGTTTACTACGTGCAATGCAATTCATCTGGCCACCCTTGCCCAAGTGCACCTATATACCTCTCAATATGTGGTGAGTTAGTTTAATATACCGTATAGGTGATAATCTAAGACTCCAACTCAAATATCTGAAGTCAAAAAACAGTCAGTTTAATCCCCAGTTGAGAGGTGGCGCACGATGCTGAGCAAGGGCCCACTTAAATACCTCTTGTCTAGAATAGACGTTGTCTATCCCCCTTGTACAGTAGGGTACAATGAGGTAGGATCTTACTTAACTACTGATTTTGACTAAGAAGTGCAATTAGTGAACTTTAATATACTGTATAGGTACAAGTCTAGGGTTGGCGATCGGAACATGTGACTTTGCGGCTTACAATAGGACAGGCTCAGGTCGCTCCAGCCTGGGTGCATCGATATACATTTCAGTGTCACCTGATCAAATGGTACGTAGTTTTATATACCATAAAGGTACGTGACTAGAGTTGTGATTTTCATGCATGACGTCGTATCTCACGAGGAGACCTGACTATACATTAGTGCCACGTTGGCTATAAGGGACATGCAAGCGTGCTAGTGGTGTGTGCAAAATAGGGTGGGGTGCGCCCGGGCCCTTTTCAAACAAATGGGCCCATGGGCCTAATCATATTATCACAACATGGGTATCATAGAAATATCAATCAAGATAATACACAAACCCATCATATCAAAATCAAAATAAGCACGTCAAATACATATCTCAATCAAGATTATGGCACGAATAGGCAAAAATTATGGCATAAAAATAATCAATCATAGGCCAATCAATAAAATAGGCACAAGAAATTTTTTTATTATTTTTTTTTCAAAACGAACTAAAAACAAAATGACTCTTTCTCTATGGTCCAATTAAGGGTTATTTTGGACGATCCAAAATAAATTGAGATTTTATTGAATATTGAATTGATGATAGGATGATAATCATTGAGATAATGGCTGATGACTTTTTTTTTTACGATTTTTATTGGAATCCTCTCCTCATCACGAACAACATTAAAAAAAATGCAATTTTGTTGTTTCTTAGCCCATCACTCACAAATAATTTATTTGAGAAGAAGATGAAAAATAAAAATTTGTTTTCTGCTAACGGCACACCAAGCGTAAAAATAATTTTTTTTAAAATTTTTTTTCTCTTTTTTATTTGAATCCTCTCCTCATCACGAACAACATTAAAAAAATAATTTTTTCGTTTCTTAGCGCATCACTCAGAAATAATTTATTTGAGAAGAAGATGAAAAATAAAAAATCGTTTTCTACTAACGGCACACCACTCATAAAATTAAATTTTTTTTGAATTTTTTTTTTTTACGATTTTTATTGAACTCTTTACCTCATCATGAACAACATTAAAAAAAAGTAATTTTTTTATTTCTTAGAGCATCACTCACAAATAATTTATTTGAGAAGAAGATGAAAAATAAAAATAAATTGTTTTCTACTAATGGCACACCACGCATAAAAATAAATTTTTTTTATGATTTTTTATTGGAATCCTCTCCTTATCACTAACAACATTAAAAATATAATTTTTTTTAGTTTCTTAGCGCATCACTCACAAATAATTTATTTGAGAAGAAGATGAAAAATAAAAAATCGTTTTCTACTAATGGCATACCACGCATAAAAATAATTTTTTTTTGAATTTTTTTTTTGTGATTTTTTATTGGAATCTTCTCTTCATCACGAATAATATTAAAAAAATAATTTTTTTTGTTTCTTAGTGCATCACTCACAAATAATTTATTTGAGAAGAAGATGAAAAATAAAAAATTGTTTTCTACTAACGGCACACCACGCAGAAAATTTTTTTATTTTTATTTTTATTTTTTTTGAAAATTTTTTCTTGGAATTCTCTCCTCATCATGAACAACATTAAAAAAAATTAATTTCTTTATTTCATAGCACATCGTCACAAATAATTTATTTTCACAACTTATCACCCATGCATAGTAACGTACTAAAAAATTTTATCTAAAAGAAAAACAAAATTCCATGGCTCTCACCCCAACTACCATCATTCCATCCTCTATTCATATGTCACTTTGAATCTTTCATTGTTTAGAGTCATCCCAGAATGACCCTAGATTGAATCATAGAAAGTGATACTCCAAAATAACATACCCAAATCAATCCAAATAATGCCAAGAGAAGATAATACAACCCAAAAATATAAAATAAACTAAATAAAAAAATGGGTTAACAATCATTATTTCATATCATTACCCTCTTGAAATCCTGCATTATTTAGGGTCATTTTGAGTTACCATAGATTGAATCATAAAAAATGTGTCAAAACAAAATATTCACCATTCAAACAAGTAATCAATAATCGAACAAAAAAGAATGATAAAAAATAAAAATAAACAAAGAAACAAACAACTAAAAATAAAATAAAAAACTAGGTCGTTCTACAATGCTTTCCATACTTGATACTTTTCAAGTCTGATCTTCAATAATCCCCAGTGGAGTCACCACTGAAAGCACCCTCGATCCGCAGGGTGTGCGGCTCCGCTTTTGATTTTCAAGGTTTGGGAGTCGCCACCTAATTATTACGGTCTAAGAATCGAATATTGACTCAAGATGGATAAAAACAACTAATCTACAAAAAGAAATTAAGTCCGGAGATCACGTTACGGGGTTGAAAGGTGTTAGGCACCAACGTTGCCCGACAAACGTCGATCTCTACTATTTTCCAAGAAGATTACATTGCTAAAAAATCTATAAATAAATAAATAAATAAATAAAAGATAAAAAGAAAATATACCTATACGATCACAACAATTTGTTACCTCAGAATTGGTAGAATGGTTCTTTGGGTGTCTCTACCTCCCTGTGTTTTTGGTGTCTCTATTTTCTTCATATTCTAGGTCCACACCATACTAAACTAAATGCTAAAATTATTAGTGGTGTGGTCTTAAGGTATTCTTTGAGCAAAAGGGATATCCATGTCTTGACCCTTCTGCTAGAAAGTGATATGTTACCATGGATGTTACATTCTTTAAGTCTGAAAGTGCCTTCGTCCGTGGGGTGTGCTAATCCGCTTTTGATTTTTGAGGATTGAGAGTCGCCACCGAGTTATTACAGTCTAGGAACTGAGCATTAACTCAAAATGCATAAAAACGACTAATCTACAAAAAGAAATTAAGTTCGGGGATCACGTTACGGGGTTGGAAGGTGTTAGGCACCAACCCCGCCCGGCAAACGTCGGTCTCTACTATTTTTCAAGAAGATTACATTGCTAAAAATCCCAAAATAAATATATAAAAAAAATATAAAAATAAAATATACATATACGATCGCAACAATTTATTCCCTCAGAACTGGTAGAATGGTTTGTTGTAAGATACTCCTTGCTTCGTTTCTGTCACTAGATCCGCTTCAGATCTCCAAGATGAAGTACCTCCTTCTTAGATATGAGTGTTTCCTAAATTTATTGATGGATTTCTTATTGTTTTGTGGAGAGTTTATAGGAGTTTGTGAAAAAAACTAGGATTTGGATGATAGGTAAGGAGTTAGAACTTCAAAATCAGGATTTTTAGAAGGTTAGGGAGGATTTTTGACCTACTTTTTTTAGGATTTTCTTTGACCTGCGAAATGGAGGTTCTTATTTATAAATTTTTTGGAAGAATTAAGATTTGAATAGGTCTCCTTTTAGATAAGATAAATTAGGATTTTGACTTTAGTCCTATGAGATTGACTTGGTCTTTTTAGATTAGGGTTTTAATTAGGGTTTTGACTTAAGTCGTATGACATTGATTTGATTTTTTAATTAGGCTTTTGACTTAAATCTTATGAGATTGACTTGATTTTTTTAGATTAGGGTTTTGACTTAAGTCTTATGAGATTGACTTGATTTTTTTAGATTAGGATTTTGACTTAAGAATTATGAAATTGCCTTGGTTTAGATTTTTAAATTAATTTTATTAAGGTTTTACTTTAAGTCAATTAATATTTTATTTATTAATTTTGAAATTATAATTTTTAAAAATTTAAAAATTTAAAAATTATCGTTTTGTCCACGAAGAGAACTTTTGCGTTTCAAGTTGATTTTCGATATTTTGGGATGTTTTGGAATTGATTTTTGATTAGGAATTCAATGGGATTATTGGTTTGTGTCACTTATGAAATTTTTTGGTATGAAATGATTGTCTACCCTTGTGAATGGGGAATTTTCGTAAATTTGTCGAATTTGGTGAAAATTGGCAAAATGGTTTATTTGATTTCATTTTGTTGTTTTATGTGTTCGAATGTGTTTTCCAAAGCGTAAGGGGGCTCTAAGGATGTTTTGATATTATGGGTATTTTGGTAATTTGATTTTTTTTAGTGATTTTTATCGTAAAGCTTCTTTGTGTCTGCAAGATGATGATTTCTATGTTTTTGGGGTTATATTTTCCTAGCTTAGCGTGATTTGTACAATTTTGTTAGTTTTAGATATCTCATCTGAATTTCTGAAACATATGTAGTAACAAATAAAGTATTGGAATAATCATCCATCATTGGGAATCATTGCGATCGGGTTGACGAATTGATTAATCAGGCGAGTGCAAAAATGGGGTGTCTACAGAGCCTAGCCCTTTTTCAGTCCATCAACCTCTCTTCAGGAGGAAACTAGTATGGAAGAGAGGCAGTGCTTGTTTTCATTGTCTTTGTTCCTTCAAGTTTCGAGTGTGTTAAACCATTTTATTCCTTTGACTCAATAAGGACAACCAATAGATAACAGGAAAGAACCTCAAGTTTATTCTCGACAATAGAAGATTATCCAACAAGAGCCCACCGCCAATCACATTAACCAATTAGACAACCCAGAGCAAGGTATGAGTGTTTTTAGACATTGTGATGTTAATATTCATATTGCCTTACGTAAGGGAATGCGTTCATGTACCAAATATCCTATTTCTAACCACATCTCATATTGTTTATTATCTTGTACATATTGTGCTTTTGTTTCTTCCATTTCTTCGATTTATTTTTCTTATAGTATTGTAGAGGCTCTAAAAATACCTGAGTGAAAATGGGTACCCTATTAAAAAAAATAATACTTGGGATAGGGTAGCCTTACCAAAAGGGAAGCAACCAGTGTGATGTAAGAGGTTTTCACTATGAAACATAGAGCTGATGGTACAGTAGAGAGATACAAATCAAGACTTATGGCGAAAGGGTACTCTTAAACTTAGGGTGATTATACTGAGACATTTGTTTCCGTTGCTAAGATGAATACTATTTGGGTCTTATTATCATTGGCTGCAAATTTTTCTTGGTCGTTATATTAATTAAATGTAAAAAATGCTCTCCTAAATGGAGAGCTGGAAGAAAAAGTGTATATGCATTCCCCACAGGGTATCAAAATTCACAAAATGAAGGACAAGTTTGAAAGTTGAGAAAGTCCATTTATGGATTGAAATAGTCATTTAAAGCGTGGTTTATGATTAGAGTCTAGAAAGTGGTTTCTAGAGCCCTAATTTCATAGACTTTAGGGATAAAATCGAGATTAAATCCTCTACTTAGATATAATTCATTGTTAGTCCATAATAATTATTAATTTTAATTAAATGATGTATTTTGGAACTAGTTACAGTTATTTTCATGTAACAAGAAAAAGTCACAAATTTCTGAAGACAAATCAAAAAAATCCAAAGCATCACTACGATCATGGACCCAAGATAAGGTTGCAGACCAAGATCTAAGTTTATTGGGCCCACAAGCACTGCAATGCAGTAACATCAACAAGATGTACCTTGAGATTCATACACTAGTAAAGCGGCTTGATTTGTAACCTAACAACTGAAAACGCCCTCGATCCGCGGGGTGCACGGATCCGCTATTGACTTTTGAGGTTTGGGAGTCACCACCTAGTTATTACGGTTTAGGAACCGAATACTGACTCTAAACGGATAAAGAAATTAATCTACTAAAGAAAAACTGAATCCGGGGATCACATTACGAGGTTGGAAGGTGTTAGGCACCAACCCCACCCGGCCAGTGCCGATCTTTACTTATCCCAAATAAGACTACATTGCTAATAAAAACCTAGATAGAAAAAATAAAAGAGATTTTACCTTTGAACACAACGGTTTTATTCCCTCAGATTTGATAAAATTGCTCCTTGTACCGTACTCCTTACTTCATTCTGTCTCCGGATCTAATTTCGGATCTCCGAGGCAAGGTATCTCTTCCTTAAATCTGGATTCTTCAAATTTTGTTATGGATTTTGGGGTGTTTTTTAAGGGCTTCTAGGTATTTTTTAGGTTAAAATCGAAGTATGGGTGTTAGGTAAGGAATTGGGACTTCAAAATTAGGGTTTTGGAAAGATTGTGGAGGCTTCTTGACCTACTTTTTCTAGGGTTTTTCTTTCATACGAAAATAGGGTGTGGAGGCTCCTATTTATAAAGTTTTTTAGAAGAATTAGGGTTTGATTAGGATTTCTTTTAGGGTTTTAATTAGGATTTTGACTTTGGTCTTATGAGATTGACTTAGTCTTTAGGGTTTTGATTTAGGGTTTTGACTTTAGTCTTATGAGATTGACTTGATTAGTTTATATTAGGATTTTGATTTAGGGTTTTGACTTTAGTCTTATGAGATTGACTTGATTAGTTTAGATTAGGGTTTTGACTTTAATCTTATGAGATTGACTTTAATACTTTGATTTTAGTCTTTCTTGGTTGACCTTTAATATCTTGACTTTAGTTTTACTTGATTGACTTTAATTTTTGGAGAACCCCCTTTTATCATATCTTTAATTCTTTGAGCCCCCAGATGGAGGGGTCCTTGAATAAATATCCTGTCAACCATCAACAATTTTTTTCAAAAGCTTGATTGATCGATTTTTTAGTTCAAAATTTTAAATTAATTTCATTAATGTTTCACTTTACATTATTTAATGGTTTATTTATTAATTTCAAAAATTTTAATTATTAAAATTATAAAATTACCATTTTGCCCTATGAGATGAGTTTTTGCGTTTTAAGTCATTTTTCAATGTTCCAGGATGTTTTGGAATCAGTTTTTCATAAGGAATTCAATGGGAATGTTGATTTTTATCATTTATGAAATTTTTTATATGAAATGGTCGTGAACTTTATAAGGGCATTTTCATAATTTTGTCAAACTCTGTGAAAATTGACGAAATGATTTATTTGGTTTTGATTTGTTATTTTATGTGTTTGAATGGATTTTCCTAAGCGTAGCGTGGGCTCTAGGGATGTTTTAAGGTCAGGGATATTTTGGTAATTTGATCATTTTTTAGTGATTTTTATTGTAAAGCTTCTTTTTGTCTGCAAGATGATGATTTCTATGTTTTTGAGGTCATATTTTCCTAGTGTAGTGTGGTTTCTAAGGTTTTGTCAATTCGAGATACCTCATCCGGATTTCTGAAACATATCTGGTAACAAAATAAAGTATTGAAATAAATATCCATCATTGGGAACCGTTGCGATCGAGTTGACAAGTTGATTAATCAGGCGAATGCAAAAATGGGGTCTTTACAGATGCCTCTCTTTGGCAGAGGGTTGAAGCAAACTAGATAGCAAACCTATTTTGGTAGATAGTGCGATATCCGAATGCCAAAGCTAGTGACAGTTCATTTTGCTGTCTGATTTAGCAATTCGTTAGGGCGTTCGGATCCTTGAGGGTAAAACTTTCCTCGAACTAAAAGGTTGTCAGGTCCTCGAGCTTGAATTCTCAATGACGATATCAGATCCTTGAATTTTAGAAAATTCTCTCTAACTAATGCAAAAGTGAACGTGTATGCAATGGTGTGATGTTTACTGAGTAAAATGTGTCAGGTCTTAGAGTTCTTCTCTCGCTGATAATAATGATTCAAAATTGAAATGTGATTATGCAATGAAAGCAATTATGGCAAGGTTGAACAATAAGGTAATTGGAGTCACAACATTGTAGGAACTTCGTTAAATCCTATTTGAAATTCTTTTTTAGAGTTCAAAAAAGTTTGAGTCTCGCTTATCGGACTTGAGCCTATTGTAGCCATGCTTCTCGGGCTAAGAAACTTAAACAATCTGAAAGCGCCCTCGATCCGCGGGGTGCGCGGATCCGCTTTTGACCCTTGAGGTTTGGGAGTCGCCACCTAGTTATTGTGGTCTAAGAACCAAACTGACTCTAAAATGGATAAAAACTAATCTACTACAGAAAATCCGAATCCGGGGATCATGTTACGGGGTTGGAAGGTGTTAGGCACCAACCCCGCCCGGCCATTGCCGGTCTCTACTTATCCCAAATAAAGTTACATCGCTAATGACAAACCTAGATTAAAAAAATAATAAAAAAAAACTTACCTTCGATCTGCAAAAGTGCTAGTCCCTCAGATCTGGTGAGAATGGCTCCTTGTACCGTATTCCTTACTTCATTCTATCTCCGGATCTGATTCCTGATCTCCGAGGTAAGGTATCTCCTTCTTGGATCTGGGTGCTTCGAATTTGTTGTGGATTTTTGGGATGTTTTTGAGAGGTTTTTGGATGTTTTTGAGGCTAAAATCGGAGTAGAGGTGTTAGGGAAGGAGTTGGTGTTAGGGAAGGAGTTGGGGCTCCAAAATTAGGATTTTGGGGAGGCTATGGAGACTTCGTTACCTACTTTTCCTAGGGTTTTTTCTTTGATACGAAAAAAGGGTGTGGAGGTTCCTATTTATAAAGTTTTTAGAAGCATTTAGGGTTTGATTAGGGTTTCTTTTAGGGTTTCAATTAGGGTTTTGACTTAGTCTTTAGGATTTTAGGGTTTTGACTTTAGTCTTATGAGATTGACTTGATTAGTTTTAGATTAGGGTTTGGATTTAGGGTTTTGACCTTAGTCTTATGAGATTGATTTGATTAGTTTAGATTAGGGTTTTGATTTAGGGTTTTGACCTTAATCTTATGAGATTGACTCGATTAGTACCTTGACTTCAGTCTTGCTTGATTGACTTTAATTTTGACTTCAGTTTCACTTGATTGACTTTAATACCTTGACTTCAGTCTTCCTTGATTTACTTTTAATTTTTGGAGAACCCCCTTCTAGTATATCTTTAATTCTTTGGACCCCCAAATGGAGGGGTCCTTAAAGAAATATCCCACGAACCCTCAACAATTTTGCCTGAGAGTCCAATTAATCGATTTTTTAGGTTCAACTTTTTAAATTAATTTCATTGATGTTTCACTTTAATTATTTAATGTTTTATTTATTAATTTCGAATTTTTTAATTATGAAAATTGTGAAATTATCGTTTTGCCCTCGGAGAGAAGTTTTTACGTTTTAAGTCATTTTTCAATGTTCCATGATGTTTTGGAATCAGTTTTTCGTAAGGAATTCAATGGGAATGTTGGTTTTTGTCATTTATGAAGTTTTTTGTATGAAATGATTGTGAACTTTATGAGGGGTATTTTCGTAATTTTGTCAAATTTTGTGAAAATTGGCGAAGTGGTTTACTTGGTTTCCATTTGTTGTTTAATGTGTTTGAGTGGGTTTTCCTAAGCGTAATGCAGGCTCTAGGGTTGTTTTGATGTTAGGGGTAATTTGGTAATTTTAGTGATTTTTATCGTGAAGCTTCTTTTTGGTTTGCAAGATGATGATTTCTATGTTTCTGGGGTCGTATTTTCCTAGCGTAACATGGTTTCTAAGTTTTGTCAGTTCGAGATACCTCATCCGGATTTCTGAAACATATCTGGTAACAAAATAAAGCACTGGAATAGACATCCATTATTGGGAACCTTTGCGATCGGGTCGACGAGTTGATTAATCAGGCGAATGCAAAAATGGGGTGTCTACACAATCCTGTTAATTCATCTATGATTCAAACAAAACTGGAGTCTCATTTCTCGGACTCTAGATAAGGTTTACATGAACTCAAATAATCCTATTAAAATTGATGTCTCGTTTCTTAGACTCGAACTAAGGTTTATCGGCACTTCAAAAAACCTATTCATTTTATGATTCAAAAAGTTGGAGTCTCACTTCTCGAACTCGAACCTAGGTTTGTAGGTACTTTAAAAAACTTACTCCTTCTATGATTCAAAAAGTTGGAGTCTCGTTTCTCGGACTCGAACTTAGGTTTGTAGGCACTTCAAAAAGCCTACTCATTCTATGATTCAAAAAGTTGAAGTCTCGTTTCTCAGACTCGAACTTAGGTTTGTAAGCACTTCAAAAAGCCTACTCATTCTATGATTAAAAAAGTTGGAGTCTCGTTTCTCGGACTGGAACTTAGGTTTATAGGCACTTCAAAAAGTCTACTCATTCTATGATTCAAAAAGTTGGAGTCTCGTTTCTCAGACTCGAACTTAGGTTTCTAGGCACTTCAAAAAGCCAACTCATTCTATGATTCAAAAAGTTGAAGTCTCGTTTCTCGGACTTGATCTTAGGTTTCTAAGCACTTCAAAAAGCCTACTCATTCTATAATTCAACAAGTTGGAGTTTCGTTTCTTAGACTCGAACTTAGGTTTCTAGGTACTTTAAAAAGCTTACTCATTTGATGATTCAACAAGTTGGAGTCTCGCTTCTCGGACTCGAACTTAGGTTTGTACGCACTTCAAAAAACCTACTCATAATGATTAAAAAAATTGGAGTCTCGTTTCTCAGACTCGAACTTACTAAGCCACGTTTCTCGGGTTCAAATTTATAGGAACTTAAACAATCCTATTAATTCATTCTATGATTTAAAATCGAGCTCAACGTTTGAAAGATTAAAGCTTTATTGGCTTATCATGCATCTGGATTTATAAATCATTGGACTTCATCGGACTTCTAAGTAAGATTTTTCTTTTTATCATGTGATTAAGAACAAAACTTTAGAATTAAATGACTTTCAAAAATGCCCCTAGTTTCAAGGTTGGCTTTAACTGAAACTTGACTACGAGACTGATGGAATGGATTACGCTTGAAAAATATGGACTCTGATGTATGGCAGATAGAAGAACTGACATTCCTTTAAATTTAAGATTCTTAAGGTTATCATATGTGCAATAAGGGATTGATAATTTTCTTTCGAATTTCTTTTGAAAAATGTTTGAGGTGGACTTAAAAAAATCTTGATAAATACTAGAATAGAAGATCTTTCTCTTCAAAATGGTTGATGGTTCTACATCTTCCATTAGCGAACATTTGAACAAGTAAACATACTCTTGAAGATCCTACAATGTTCAAGATGACTTCTGACTTTTTCGACTTTAACATTGTCTTCCTCTGATGTGAGCTCTTGACTGAAAAACGAATATTGTGGCTTGAATGATTCTGTATTTTCTAGTTTCTATTCAAGCTTTCTTCTGAATTTTTCTTCTTGATGGGACCTTTCCTCCCATTTGATGATGCCCTAATTTTTGCCTAAATCGCCTCTTTAGGTTTTCAATCTAGCGGGCTTCGTTTTCTTTTTCTGATAATGCCTTGATTTTTACCTAGATCGCCTTTTCAGGTTTTCAACCTAGCAGGCTTTCTTTTTTATGGTTATGCCCTAAATTTTGCCTAAGTCGCCTTTTCGGATTTTCGACTTAGCGGGCTACTCTTTTTTTTTAGGATCTTGAATAACCAACTCGACAAAATCTTAGTTCCCTGCACCTTAACCGAGTCAATTAGCATTCAGGAGGACTTAATAGGTGGGCTTAGGATATGGTTTAGAAAGAAAAGATATAAGGCTCAACTTCCCAAAATGCCCGTAGTCTAATATTTTCTTTTTTTTGTCAATTTTTTCTGTAAATTCTTTTGACTTTTTTTCTAATGCCCCTAGTTTGACATTTTTTTCTTTTGAACCTTTCAATAGAGGATTTTTCTTTTGGATGACACTTTTCTTAAGAGAATACATTATTTTTTGCGTGATCAGGCCTGAAGTAACTTCTCAGGTTACCTACGTACCCCAAATATTTCTTTTTCTTTTGGGATCAGGTCAAAACGTAGTTCATACTAAGATTCCCTCCCAAGGTTAGTCAATGTGGTTTAGAAAGAAGATGCTATTGATTTTTTAAAAGCTGTGAGGGGCTAAAGAAAGTTATCTTTTCTTAGTAAGACAGGAAAATGGTTCGACCAAAAAAGGCCTCCTTTGGTGAATGCTGCTCGACTTGGTCAAAGTTCCAGGAATTCGATATCTAGATTGCTCTGTCGAGTAAGGTCTTCTTTTGAGAATGAATATTCTTCAGTCTTCTTTTGTGAAATCGAGTATGATCGAGTTTTTTGACTATTCAATTCTTCTAAAACTTCAAGAAAATCTTTTATTTTCTTATGAATGAAAACTCTCCTCTTTTGAGTAAAAAACATGGTAGATCCACTTATAAGTCTTAGCGTTTTTGTCGATACTTTCAGCTATATCATTTTTTACCAATAATCTTTGACTTTATGTCTTAATCTATATTTTTATGCGATCCATCCATATATCCTTATGAGATCATGCAAGAAACATTGTTGAATTTCTCAAGTAAGTTTACTATTCTTTTATGTTCTCCTGAGGATAATGTATCACCAATTTGTACTTCTTAAGTGTACTCTTTAATTCCAATATTTATCAAATTTGATTAGTGAGCTTTAAGTCATTTCTCATGTTAGATTTTATGTTCACATCATTATTGCACACAGAATAATCAAAAGCTTCTTTATTTATTGGAATTGAAAAGAACATAGATTGACAAACCTTACTAAAACCCAAAAATAAAGATGACTAACTGAATTTAAAGACTTACGCAATTGAAGCTAAAGAAACCTAAGAAGACTTAAAAAACGACATCATTCTGAATGGAGGGACACAATTCTAGAGTCTATGCCACTTCGGTTATCTTCGATGGATGACTTGAACTTGCCTGTTTTTACTATCTCTTTATATTCTGCTTCAAGCCTATCATATACGGGACAACCCGTTGCTTCAATAATTTCTCTGTTCTTCAATTCTGTCACTACCTTAGGTTAGTTGAGCTCATTCTGGCATGAAATGAATGCACTGTTAAGATCAATTGGGTGAATGAAGGAAACTGGATCAATTGATTCAGGTTTGTATATGGATATTAGGTTTAGAGTAGGAAGGGGTTGATTTTGAAAGGTAGGCAAAGGGTTAGTCTTAACATTGGGTGCGGTAAGAGTAGGTATGGTAACATTTCCTTGTTCAATCAAGTCTTGGATAGCATGACGGAGAGTAATACACCTGTCAAGAACATGACTAGGCATCTAATGGAATTCACAGAATTGTCCATTATCCATGTTTGAGGGAAGAGGATCAGGTAAAGGCTTAGGTCGTAAAGGTATCAACAATCCCCTTTTCATCAATTTTTGATAAGCAACACTAAGGGACATTCCAAGATTGGTAAATTATCTCCTAGGCTTAGCTTGTAAAGGCTGAGTAGCTTGAGGAGGTAGTGCGAAGGAAGTGTTGGCCACTTGTAAGGAATTGACATTAGGTTTGAAATGTTTGGGTTTTGACTCAGACGAGTTACCAAAAAGTTTCAAAAAGTAGGCATCATCAACTTGATTTCCAGTCTCAAAGAGGGATTGAAAAGTGGGAAGGTACTGAGGCATCAAGTACTTGACATAATTTGGAGTGAGATTCCTGAGGATAATCTTGACTTGTTCCTTCTCTTGAGGTCGATCCCATAATTGAGCGACTTTAGCTCTTTATCAAGCAATGAACTCAGTGAAAGTTTCCCTGGGTTTCTGTTTAGTAGTTTCTAGGTCTCTTCTTGTGAGTACAATATCCGTGTTGAATGAATATCGATCAATATATTCTTTCATCAATTCATGCCATGTTCTTACCCAAGATGAGTCCAATGACATTAACCAACATAAGGCAGGACCTGTAAGGATTCTTTGAAAAAATTGAGCCATTTGTTCTTCATTCAGACCCTGAGATTGCATTATGCTGACATATACTTTTAAGTGAGTCCTAGGGCCTCCAATACCATCAAACTTCTCCATATCTGGCATTGTGAACTTCTCTAGTAGACGGACCGTGGGAAATAAGGTCATTGCCCCTAATCCAAGAGTAAGATCATTGGGTCTTTAATATTCTTCAAAGCAGTTTCAACCTGAGTTATTCGATGAGCTAGGACAGGATCGACGTGTAATTGATCATCTTCTTGGTTTTCAATGAGGTCAAACACATCCTGAGGTTCTATAGTTTTATCTTTTCCCTTTTCAATTTTCAGAGAATCTATTTATGTTTGGACAGAAGCAATAATCTGTGATTGAAAAGATTCTAAAATCTGACGAAGCGCAGCTTCATCCATAGTACTCGTTTCTTCTCGTGGCATAGACTGACTACTTGGCAATGGTACTCTAGAAAGACGGCTTTTTTCACGGACCCAAAGTGATATAGATAGAGGTTTAGAATGGTTGGGACCAATTATCACCTGATTGGAAGTAAACCAAGGTTAACCATTGACTCTAAAGGTTTGACTCTTAACCACATGATTAAAGTTTTGATATAGAATAGCCCAAGTTCGGTAGAAAATATCGAATCCAAATGCACTATAAGTCTATAGTGAACAAGAAAATGAGAAAGATTAGATGCGGGTCTACTCCTGATTGGGATTGAACCTTTGATCAGAAAAATTAATTTGATCCTAAGATCAAATCTTTCTATACAAAGTGGTCTGGATCTTTAAAAGTGAAACCAATTAGTCCAACTGATTTGGTATTGATCAGTTTGATCCATTTGTCAATTGGACCAACTGGTTTAAGTGGTTCAAATTAATCGGTACATTTCACCAATTGGGTCGGACCGATATTACGGGTTTTGATTATTCTGGATCGGCCCACCTACTTACCTGTTGGTTGGATTGAATAAAGCAACCCGGGAATACCCATAGTCAATACGGGTCGTGACCTATAGGAAGGCTTCTAGACTTTAGGTTTACTACGTGCAATGCAATTTATCTGGCCACCCTTCCCCAAGTGCACCTATATACCTCTCGAGCGTACTCAATCGGACAGTACGTGGTGACTTGATTTGATATACCGTATAGGTGATAATCTAAAACCTCAACTCACTTCTCTGAAGTCAAAAACAGCCAATTTGATCTCCAATTGAGAGGTGGCGTACGATGCTGAGCAAGGGCCCACTTAAATACCTCTCGTCTAGAATAGACGTAGTCTATCCCCCTCATATAGTAGGGTATAGCGGGGCATGATCTCGTATAGGCACCGGTTTTGACCAAAAAATGCAATTAATATACTTGGATTATCTTTTATATACCTACGGGTACGAGTCAAGAGTTGTAGCTTTCATAAATGGTTTGGCATCCCACGAAGGAACCGACCACGTACTAGTAGAATGTTGGCAATCGGGACATGTGACTGTGTGGCTCACAATATGTCAAAGACTAAGGTCGCTCCAGCCTGGGTGCATCAATATACCTCTTAGAATCACCTGATCAGATGGTATTGATGCCCCAGTTTGATATACCCTAAGGTACGTGACTGGAGTTGTGATTTTCATGAATAAGATCGCATCTCTGAAAAGATCGGGCCACGCACTAGTGCCACATTGGCTATATGGGATGTGTAAGTGTGCAAAGCAATAATATAAACGTGCTAGTGGTGTGTGCAAAACAGGGTGGGGTGTGCCCGGAGCCTTTTCCAAACAAATGGGCCCATGGGCCTGATCATACTATCACACATTGATACCATATGAATATTAGCCAAAACAAATATCAGTCCAATAAAATCATTAAGATCACCAATAAGCACATCAACTATATATATGATCAAGATCAATGGCAAATGAATTAATGAGCATGGCATATAATAATTGATTAAACAAACATTGCAATAGGCATGATTTTTATAATTTTTAAGATCCAATCAATGATTACTTTTGGGTGATCCAAAATAAATAGAGATTCCAAATTAATTTTACATTGATGATAGGATGATAATTGTTGAGATGAGCTCGCTTTCAGGAACATTAACTATGCTAAGACTAGATAAATTCAGATTTTCTGTGAATTAGGAAAATATAATCCGAACTTGCATCGATGATATCTAAGGCTCCTGATAACGAAATCGAGTGAATTCAAGTCCTAAATTAATCTAATTGATGGGATCTACATTTTATTAATAGGTTCCCAGACCTAATTCTAACTAGAATGTTCTGTAAAAACGTTTTAACATTGCTGTCCCAACCTTCATTCAACAACAATTCCAGATTTACAGATTGAACTTGTATTGATGATATCTAAGGCTTTCGATAATGAAATTGAGTGAACTCAGGTTTTAAATTAATCTACTCGATGAGATCTACATTTTATTAATAGGTGCCTAGACTTAATTCTCACTAGAATGTTCTGTAAAAATGTTTTAACATTGCTGTCACAACCTTTATTCAGCAACAATTTCAAATTTACAGATTGAACTTGCATCGATGATACCTAAGGCTTCTGATAACAAAATTGAGTGAACTCAGGTTCTAAATTAATCTACTCAATAAGATCTACATTTTATTAACAGGTTCCCAAACTTAATTCTCATTAGAATGTTTTGTAAAAATATTTTAACATTGCTATCCCAACCTTCATCATTCCATCATTTTCATATGTCAATTTGAATCTTTCATTATTTAGGGGTCATCAAAAAGTGATCCTTAATTGAAAAAAATGCAATTCCCAAAATCATCTACAATCAAGTTACAAAATAAATAAATAAAATAAACCGAACTAAATTATAAAAAAAAAACTAGGTCATCCTAGCAATGCTCCCATACTTATGGGGTTTTTCAAGTTTGATCCTCAATAGTCCCCAGTGGAATCGCCACTGAAAGCGCCCTCGATCCGCGGGGTGTGCAGATCCGCTTTTAACTTTTGAGGTTTGGGAGTCACCACCTAGTTATTACGGTCTAGAAATCGAATACTGACTCTAAACGGATAAAGAAACTAATCTACTAAAGAAAAACTGAATTCAGGGATCACATTATGGGGTTGGAAGGTGTTAGGCACCAACCCCGCCCGGTCAATGCCGGTTTCTACTAATCCAAAATAAGACTACATTATTAATAAAAACCTAGATAGAAAATATAAAAGAGATTTTACCTTCAAACACAATGGTTTTATTCCCTCAGATTTGATAAAACTGCTCCTTGTACCGTACTCCTTACTTCGTTCTGTCACAGGATCTAATTTCGGATCTCCGAGGCAAGGTATCTCTTCCTTAGATCTGGATTCTTCGAATTTTGTTATCGATTTTGGGGTGTTTTTGAAGGGCTTGTAGGTGTTTTTTAGGCTAAAATCAAAGTATGGGTGTTAGGTAAGGAGTTGGAGCTTCAAAATTAGGATTTTGGAAAGGTTGTGGAGGATTCTTGACCTACTTTTTCTAGGATTTTTTCTTTGATACGAAAATAGGGTGTGGAGGCTCCTATTTATAAAGTTTTTTGGAAGAATTAGGATTTGATTAGGGTTTCTTTTAGGATTTTAATTAGGATTTTGACTTTGATCTTATGAGATTGACTTAGTCTTTACGATTTTAATTTAGGATTTTGACTTTTGTCTTATGAGATTGACTTGATTAGTTTAGATTAGGGTTTTGACTTTAGTCTTATGAGATTGACTTTAATACTTTGACTTTAGTCTTTCTTGGTTGACCTTTAATATCTTGACTTTATTCTTACTTGATTGACTTTAATTTTTGGAGAACCTCCTTTTATCATATCTTTAATTCTTTGGGCCCCCAGATGGAGGGGTCCTTGAATAAATATCCTAGCAGCCATCAACAATTTTGCCCGAAAGTCTAATTGATCGATTTTTTAGTTCAAATTTTTAAATTAATTTTATTAATGTTTCATTTTACATTATTTAATGGTTTATTTATTAATTTCAAAATTTTTAATTATTAAAATTATAAAATTATCGTTTTGCCCTCAAAGATGATTTTTTGCGTTTTAAGTCGTTTTTCAATGTTCCAGAATGTTTTGGAATCAGTTTTTCATAAGGAATTCAATCGGAATGTTGGTTTTTATCATTTATGAAATTTTTTGTATGAAATGATCGTCAACTTTATGAGGGGTATTTTCGTAATTTTGTCAAATTCTGTGAAAATTGGCGAAATGATTTATTTGGTTTCAATTTGTTATTTTATGTGTTTGAATGAGTTTTCCTAAGCGTAGCGTGGGCTCTAGGGATGTTTTAAGGCTAAGGATATTTTGGTAATTTGATCATTTTTTAGTGATTTTTATCGTAAAGCTTCTTTTTGTCTGCAAGATGATGATTTCTATGTTTCTGGGGTCATATTTTCCTAACGTAGCATGGTTTCTAAGGTTTTGTCAATTCGATATACCTCATCCGAATTTCTGAAACATATCTGGTAACAAAATAAAGTATTGGAATAAACTTCCATCATTGGGAACCGTTGCGATCGGGTTGACGAGTTGATTAATCAGGCGAATGCAAAAATAGGGTATCTACAACAACCTAGAATTTAGAATCCTTGTAAACACAAAAGTCTTTCAAAACTTTAAAACCCTAATCCAGTCTCTTTATAAATAAGAGACCAAACCAAAGGTTTAGAGGAAAAGGCTAGATATCTCTACAATTAGAGTTTTCATACTTTCTGTTCTTTCTTTCTTAGTTTTGATTTTTATAAGGAGACTTTACCAGATTCGATTCCATGATCAGTAAAGATAATTTTTTCTTTTCTCATCTCTCTTTTTATTTTGTTGTTTGATTATTGCTTTTGCAATGTTTCTTGGATAAACCTTTGTTAGAGAGGCCAATGAAGCCAAATAAATATATAGTGAATAAACTTGTTTGAATCTAACTTGCTTAAAGTTCTTAGGTGATCCACTTTTTGTTTATAAGTGTTGAAAATCAATTTTAATTATCGAGAGTTCTGATGGTTTAACCTTAGATAAGATCAAATTAAATCATGCTTAGTTCTGGTAGTTTGATTTTGATTTTGATATTTGTCCATTTAAAAAGGGAATCATAATTTTTAATCATTATATGTGATAAATTAGATTTACTTTTCGATCTACAAGCATTAATTTTGTTTGAGTAGATTGAGATAAAAAAGATTTGAAGCTTGTTTATTTATTATATTTTCTAAGGTGGATTTGATTGATTTAACTTTTCTCTTATAATTTTAATCTTTCCTTTCTATTAGTTTGATTGATAAATATTTCTAAATTATTTTTTAATTGGTTACCAAAAATCCTTAGCTGGTTTGATTTAGAAAGATAATTGGATAACGTCGTCTCTGTGGATTGACCCTTGCTTGCCAAGATTTTTATATTTTTTTATTCTATTATTTTTTATTGATAAACTACAATGAACAAATTGGTGTCGCTGTCAGGGACAACGCCTTGATCCAATACCTTTTTAACAAAATTCTAATTAGGATTTCTATGAATCGAAGTTTTTTTTCAGAAAAATTTGAAAAAGAAATCATTGGATTTTTTAATCACGCGTGAGCAAAACCTTAAATTTCTTTTATTTTTGTAAGAATTTCACCACGACGCATTGGTCAACCTAGGCAAATCAATCGTCTGCATCTCACGTTTTTATAGTGAAATTATGTAGATTCTAGGAATTAAATGAAATAGTGAATTTTCTAGAATTTTGACTTGGATTTGTCTTCTGTTTTCAGTCGAAAGATTAAAGATTTGATGATGAGTGACATGATTAGAGACTTTATTTGACCATCTGGAGTTGATTCTTTGACGAAAAAATAACAATTTTTTTTTCTTTTTAGATTAAACTTGTAGTAGGTTTTAATTTTACAAAGTTCAAAATTTAGAGTTTAAAGTTTATTTTATTAATCTGAGAAGGCTTGGAGTGTAATAGATTTAGGGAAAGACGACAGTGGTTGTCTTGGCCCCTCGGGTTCATACACTGAGATTGGTGTCTGATTAGGTCCTAGAAAGTCATTTCTGGGACCATAATTACAGAGAGTTTATCCCCACTTGATTGTTATTTTTCCCAAACAAATTACCTAAAACTTCTAATAATTATTGATATAACTAAAGAATTTTATATTGGTTGCAAGTAAAAAGGCGAATATTTGGAGACAAATGGAAAAAAGCAAAGCCAACACTGCAATACTTGAGCCAAGTCGAGTTAGACACCCAAAATTCAAAACAAATTTCTTCACTTAATACCATGTCGCAGTAGGGATGTGGTGTGCCGCGGTGGTCCCAGGAGGGACATCCTTGAGATTTACACTGGAACTTTTAGACCGCATTGATATTGCATTAATGGAGATGTCTCGCAGCAATTGGAGTGGATATGATTCAAAAACCCGAAAGAAAATTCTATAAATTGAGGGGTTTTCTCAAAGGAAAGGGCCTTTCTCCCTTCTTCTTAATTTTAGTATTTCATTTTCTATTTTATCTTGTGAGAAAGAAAGTTCTTGTAGAGTGAGAGCTATAGAACTCTCCCTTTCCCTTTCTTCTCTCTTTCTTCTTGTACCCTAAGTATGGTTCATAGCATGTTTCTTAGACTGTGTAATTGAAGGGATTCAGACTGACTTTTGGAATCAAAAAATAACAAAGAAACTTCCATTCTCTTCTTCACTTTATTCTTTCTATTTTATTTTATTACAATTTGTTTCTCATGATGATGATCAACTAGACCCTCCATAAAGAGGTCAATGAAGCCGGAGAAAATTTATATTAATTATGTCTAATCGATTCTATTGCCTTTGCTAAATTGTGTTCTTATGAAAACTATTAAGATTGGAATTATGGGATGACATATTTAATATTCTAAGTCTGATGATTCATGCTTAAATGAAATAAATCTTAGTCATACTTATTTATGAACATTGGGCTAAAATCCAATAATCTCATCTTATTTAAGGATTCACATAAGAAATTTATAGATATACCTTCCGATCCACGATAAATATAGAATCGTCAAGATAATCTACACCAAATAATTTAATAGATTCAACAAAGCAATCAAGAGTATGGGATATTGTCAGAGTCATACAGATCATACTCTCTTTGTAAATAGGGAAAGGGAGTTTATCACTATTTTCATTGTCTATGTTGATGACGTTGTATAGACACCCCATTTTTGCACTAGTCTAATAAACCAATTCATCACCTTGATTGCTACGATTTTCGATGATGGATGAATATTCGAAAGTTTTTTGTGCTTCCCAAAATCGAATGAGATATTTTATGCAAATAAAATTTAGAAACCACACTACACTTGAAAAATATGACCCAAAATATAGAAATCATTATTTAAGATAAAAAAAAACTTTACGAGAAAAATCATCAAAAAAATTATCTAATTATTAAAATACCCCTGACACCAAAATATCCCTAAAGGCTACGTTACGCTTATGAAAATCCTTTCGAACACATAAAACAATAAGCTAAAATCAAATAAATTGTTTCACCAATTTTCACAAAATTTGATAAAATTACTGAAATGCCCCTCTAATGTCCACGATCATTTTACTCCAAAAACGCATAAGTGATACAAACTAATACTCTCATTAAATTCCTTACAAAAATTGATTCTGAAACATTCTAAAATAACAAAAAAGACATCCCAACTCAAAAGTCCTTTTTGAGGGCAACATTGTAATTTTTCAACCCTAAAATTTCAAGATAAAAAATTAATAATTAAAATATTAATTAACGTAAAGTGAAATCTTAATAAATCAAATTAAAATTTTTTAACAAATATATTCTATTAAGCCCATGGCCAAATTTTAAGTTGTAACCAATTTATTCAAGTGGGACCCACTTAATATTTAATAAAGAACCCTCCATCGAAGGTCCTAAAGAATTTAGAATAATTCAATAAAAAATCCTCCATTGGGGGGTTCTCCAAATTTTAAAAATTCACATTCTACGTAAGATAAAAAATAAAATCTAATTAAAATCTTATCTAAAAAATTTAACATATTAATTAGAGATATACCTTATCTCTAATAAACCTAATTAAACCCTAATCTTATCAACAAAACTCTTTAAAAATGAGCCTCCTCCACTTAATTTCGTAGGTCAAAGAAAGCCCTATAAAATAGAGGTTAAAAATTCTCTCATTACTTCTCAAAATCCTAAATTTGAAGTTCCAAGTCTATACCTAACCCCTAAGTCTTAGTTTTCACTCTAAAAACACTATGAAAAGTTAGTAAAACATCCAAGTCTAAGGGAAGAAAATCTTATTTCAAAAGCCAAAGATGATCTAACAACAAAGATAAAACGAGGAGATTCACACGATGAATGTTTTCTACCAGTTTCCAAGGGAATCGACCATCGCAATCACTCAGGTAAAAAAATAAGGATAACTTTTATTTATTCCAGATCTAGGAGTTTTTGCAATGTAATACTTGAGAAAAATATAAACTAACTTTTGCCGGATGGGATTGGTACTTAATACATTCCAGTCTCGTAATTTGATTCTTGTACCCACAATCTTTTCATAGTTCGATATTTCTTATTTCTTTAGAATCATGTTTTGGTTTCGAAACAGTAAAACTATGTGGAGACTCCAAAAAAATAAACACAAATCTACGCCCGCGGATCGAGGGCACTTTCAATGGCAACTCCACTAGAGACATTTTGATGATCAAACCTAAAAATCCCAAATATTAGTGCATTGCAAAATTGGCCTTGTTTTATTTTTTATTTTCATTATTCTTTTAGCATAGTTGTGGAATATTAAATTGATTTTTTTTTGTTTTAGGCATTTTTTTTTAATTTTTTTATGGTCCAATCGAACCAATTTGAGATTTAAAAAAAGTTAAAAAAAAATTTTTAAAAAGGGACCTACTGGCAGCCCTCTTTGTTGCATAGTTGTTAAGGGAAGAATAACTTCCTATGTTATTTTAGAGTTACTATTGGCACACCAAATATTACTAATGTTACATCAACTATGTGCAATTATTTTAATGATTTATATGAGAATTGATGGAGCACTAGTAAAAGTTGATGTGGGAATAGCAGCTCTCTTATAATATAAAAATATTTTTTTTAATATGCATTTTGATTTAGGTTTTTTTAATTTTTTTATGACAGAATTTGTGGGTTTCAAGTGAATAAGACTACCTCACTAACCTAGTAAAATTTATTATCTTACTAAGGGTCTTTGAGCTCATAGTATGGCATCTAAAACATGATTTAAGAGTCAAAATTTTAGTACTTTGAACTTTTTTTTCAAATACAATTATTTTTCGCCAAAATTTTTCTTAATTTTTAAATTCGATTTCATAGCTGCCCATTTTCAAAATCTTGGACCTAAGTTTATTATTTTTGAAATTGAATTTTTTGGGTCCAAGCCTTTTCCCATCAAATTAAAATGTTGTGATATTGGATTATAGATACGATAAACCACGTTGTTCTAATGACCCTTAGTAAAATTTGAAACCTTATGAGTTAGTCAAATTAGCTTATGTTCTCAAAAGGTTTTCTATGCATGTCCCTCAAAAAATAAATATAAAAAAAGAGAAATTTTCTTGTGCTTATCTCAATGGTTGATTGATGATTGATAGTATTTTGTGCTATCCTGATTGATTGAGATCATCTTTATTTTTATTTTTATTTTTTTTGCACTATCTCGATTAATTGCTTGTATGATATGTCATGATCTTGATATATCATTGATGCGCATGCGTTGATCTTGATTGATGTTATGGATACATTTATGTTTTATGGTCATATTTTTTAATAATCATATTTAAGTGATTTAATGTGGCCCTTGGGCCCATTGATCATTAAATCGCCCCGGGCACACTCCATCCTATTTGCACACACCACTAACATGTCTAAGTTATGTGCATTACACGCTTGCATGTCCCTTATAGCCAATCTGGTACTAGTGCATGGCCCGATCTCTTTGTGAGATATAACGTCATTCATGAAAATCACAACTCCAGTCACGTACCTCTATGGTATATAAAATTGAGGCATCTATACTATTCAATCAAGTAACCCTAAAAGGTATATCAATGCACCCACACTGGAGCGATTGAGCCCTTGTCCTATTGTAAATCGTAAAGTCACATGTGTCGATTACCAACATGGTATTAGTATATGGTCAATCCCCTTGTGGGATACTAAACCATTTATGAAAGCTACAACCCTAGCCTCGCAGTACCTATATGGTATATCAAACCAAGTCACCACGTACTATTCAATTGAGTACGCTCAAGAGGTATATAAGTGTACTTGGGTAAAGGTAGACAGATAAATTGCATTACACATAGTAAACCTACAGTCAACAAACTTCCTATAAGTCATGACCCGAACTATTATGGGAGTTTCCAGGTTGTTCTATTTAATCCAACTAATAAGTAAGTAGGAAAACCAGTCCAGACCTTTTAAACTAATGCCACAATATTGGTCCTACCCAATTTGTAAAAAATGCAGTTCATTGTAAACCAATTAAACCAATTAGCCTAATTGGAAAATGGATATAATTAGCCAATACTATACTGGTTGGACCAATTAGTTTTAGGTTCAAAGATTCAACTAATTCGCACTAAAAAGATTCAATCTTATGATCAAACTAATTTGTCCCAACCAAGGTAGACCCATGACTAATCTTTATCATCCTTGTGGCACTATAAACTTATACTGCATTTGAATTTGATGTTTACCACCAGACTTGGGCTAATTTTTGTCAAATTTTTAATTATGTGATAGAAAGTCCAACCTCTAGAATCAAAGATTAATCATATTTCATTCCAATCAAGTAATAATTACTCCCAAACGTTCGAAACTGTCATCTATGCCACTTTAGATCTGTCAAAAGAGTCGTTTTGCTAGATTACTATCGTCAAGTCTAAGTAGTCAGCCTTTGCCACAAAAAGAAACAAGTACCATGAATGAAGCAGCGCTCCATCAGATTTTAGAATCTTTTTAAGCACAAATTATTGTTTCTGTTCAAACACAAATTAAAACCTTGAAGACTAAAAAAAAGATAAAGTTATTGAACCACAAGTTGTGTTTGACTCTCTCGAAAACCTAGAAGATGATCAATTACCTATCGACCATCTCTTAGCTCACCGAATAACTCAGGTTGAAACTGCCTTGAAAAATATCAAGTACTTCAACGATCTTGCCTTTGGATTAGGGACAATGATGTTATTTCATACTATCCATCTGCTAGAAAAGATTCACAATGCTAGATATAGATAAGTTTGATGGGATTGGATGCCTTAGGACTCACTTGAAAATATATGTCGGCATAATGCAATCTCAGGGTTTGAGCGAAGAACAAATAACTCAACTTTTTCAAAGAACTCTTACAAGACTTACCTTACGTTATCTAATGTCATTAGACTCATCTCGTGTAAGAACATGACATGAATTAATGAAGAAGTTTATAGGACAATACTCATTCAACACAAACATTGAACTCATAATAAGAGATTTAGAAACAACCAAGCAGAAGTCTGAGGAAACCTTCCCTGAGTTCATTGCTTGATGGAGAGCTAAAGCTGCTTAATTATGAGATCAACCTCAAGAAAATGAATAAGTCAAAATTATCCTTAAGAATCTCAATCCAAATTATGCCAAGTACTTGATGCCTCAGTATCTTCCCACTTTTCAGTTCCTCCTTGGGGTTGGAAATCAAGTTGAGGATGCCTACTCTTTAAGTCTTTTTGGTAACTCATCCGAGTTAAAATCCAAAAATTTAAAATCTAGTGTCAATTCTTTATAAGTGGCCAACACCTCTTTCGCACTAGCTATTCAAGCCATGCAATCCTCACAAATCAAGCTTAGGAGATAATTTGCCAATCTTGGAATGTTCATTAGTATCGTCTTCCAAAAATTGATAAAAAAATGGATTGTTGACACTATTGTAACCTAAGCCTTTGCCTAATCATCTCCTTCCAAACTTAGATAATGGGCAATTTTGTGAATTCCATCAAATGCTTGGTTATGTTCTTAACAGGTGCATTATTCTCCGCCATGTTATTCAAGATTTGATTGAACAAAGAAAGATCACCATATACACTCTTACCGCGTCCAATGTTAAAACTAGTCATTTATCTACCTTTTAAAATAAAGTTCCACCCCACTTTGAACCTAATATCCCTATCCAAACCGAGTCAATTGACCCAATTTTCTTCATGTACTCGATCGGTCCTAACAATATACCCTCACTATGCCAAGATAAGCATATCTACTATAAGACAATGATGAAATTGAATAACAGAGAGAATTATTGAAGCAACGGGTTGTTCAACATCTGATAGGATCGAATCAGAATTTGAAGAGATAGCGAAAGCAAAAGGATATCCTTGCTTGTGCATAGACCCTAGCATTATATCCTTCTATTCAGAATGATGTCCTTGCTTTGAGTTTTCATTTTAACTTTGGTTGCGCCAGTCTTTAAATTCAATTAGTCATTTTAGTTATGTTAGGATTTGTTAATTTTCAAGCTTTAGTCGAGTTTGTCAGTCTATGTCCTTTTAATCTCCAATTAAATAAAGAATTTTTTTATTATCATTCATACAATAATGATGTGAACATAAAATCTAACATGGGGAATGACTTAGAGCTCACTAATCAAACTTGATAAATATTGAAATTAAATAGTACACTCAAGAAGTTCAAATTGGTACTACATACTTGACAGAACAATCAAGACATAGAGCTCCTAGAACATCGACCAAATCAAGTAGCATTTATCCAAATAAGGCTTTCTTTAGTCGAACAATTTCCTATCTTACTAAGAAAAAGATAACTTTCTTTAGCTTTTCACAGTCTTTAAAAAATCAATATCCTCCTTTTTCTAAACCACACCAAACAACTTCGGAAGGTAAGTCTTTGTATGAACTACGTTTTGACCTAATCCCAAAAAAGAAAATAAAGATTTGGGGTACGTAAGAAACATGAGAAATTATTTCAAGTCCGGTCATAAAAAAAAATGTATTCTTTTAAGAAAAGTTTCATCCAAAGGAAAATCCCCTATTGAAATGTTCAAAAGAAAAGAATGTCAAACTAGGGGCAATAGAAAAAGAGAAACAAAATAATTGATAGAAAATAAAAGAATGGTAAACTAAGGGCATTAGAAAAAAAATAATCAAAAGAATTTACAGAAAAGAAAAGAATACCAAATTAGGAGCATAAAAAAAAAGATAATCAAAAAAATTAACAGAAAAGAGAAAATATCATACTAGGGGCATTCTAGAAAGTCGAGCCTTATACATTTTCTTTTTAAACCATGTCTTAAGCCCAACTATTAAGTCCTCTCGAATGTTAATTGACTCAGTTAAGGTGTAGGGAACCAAGAAGTAGTCAAGTTGAATATTCGAGATCATCTAGAAAAAAAAAAGAGAAATCCACTAAGTTGAAAACCCAAAACGGAGACGTAGGTAAAAGTTAGGGTATAAAAATAAATAAATAAAAAGCCTGCTAAGTTGAAAACCTGAAAAGCGACCTAGGAAAAAAATCAAGGCATCCTCAGAAAAAAAAAAAACCCCCGCTAGGTTGAAAGCCTAGCCAACTTAAGAAAAAATTAGGGTACCAAAAAAAAGGAAAAAAAAAATTCCACTAAAAAAAATTAAGAAGGAAGTTTACTAGGAAATACAGAAAATTATTCAAGTCACAACATTCATTTTTCAACCAAGGGCTTACATACAACGAAGACAATGTTGAAGTCAACGAAACTCGAAAGTCATCTTGAGCATGTCAGATTTTTAAGAGTATGTTTACTTGTCCAAGTGTTCGTTAAAGAAAAATATAAGACCATTGACCACTTTAAAGAGAGAGATATTCTATTCCAATAATTATCAAGATTTTAAGTCTAGCTTAAGCATTTCTCAAAATAACTTTGAAAGAAAATGATTCAATTCCTTATTGCACATATGATAATCTTAAGAGTCTTGAAAATTTAAAGGAATGTCGATTCTTCTATCTGTCATTTACCAAAGTCCATGATTCTCGTCCATACTTTTCAAAAGTAATCTATTCCATCAATTTCATAGTCAAGTTCCAATTAGAAACCAACCTTGAAACTAGGGGCATTTTTGAAAGTCATTGTAATTTCAAAGTTTCGTTCTTAATCACGTGATAAAAAAGAAAATCTTACTTAAAAGTCTTTTAGTGGAGCCCAAAGTTATTATGAATCCAGATGCATGATAAGTCAATAAAGACACGATTTCTTAATCTTTGAGTCTGACAATACCAAGGGTTTAACTAACTTAAGTCCGACAAACGTGGCTCTAGTAAGTTCGAGTTTAAGAAATTAGACTCCAACTTTTTGAATCATAACATATGAGTTCAAGCAGGATTCTAATAAGCTTCAACAAACCCAAGCCCAAGAAGTGTGGTTCCAATAAGTTTGAGTTTGAAAAACGGGATTCCAACTTTTTGAAGTAAGATTTTAATAAGTTCTTGCAAACCCAAGTCCGAGAAGCATGGCTCCAGTAAGTTTGAGTCCAATAAACAAGACTCCAACTTTTTAAAATAAGATTCTAATAAGTTCCTGCAAATCCAAGCCCTAGAAGTGTGACTCTAATAAATTCGAGTCCGAGAAACTAAACTCCAACAGTTAAAGTAGGATTCTAATAAGCTCATACAAACCCAAACCCGATAAGCGTGGCTCCAGTAAATTCGAGTCTCAGAAACGAGACTCTAATTTTTGAATAAATATTTTAATAAGTTCCTGCCAACCCCAGCCCGAGAAACATAGCTTCAATAAGTTCGAGTCCGAGAAACAAGACTATAACTTTTGAATAAGGATTTTAATAAGTTCCTCCAACATCAACCTGGAAGCATGGTTTAAGTAAGTGCGGGTCTGAGAAACGAAACTCGAACTTTTCGAATTCTAAAAAAAATTTCAAATAGGATTTAATAAATTTCCTACATCACCTAATTTCGATAATGTTATTGACATAATTTCATATCTTATGATTGCTTCTATTGCGTAAGTGCACTTCAATTTGAATCATTATTATCAGTGAAAGAAGATCTCTTGGACCTAACACTTCTTTAATCAATGAGAATTTATTCTCAATGATCTGATGGAATACTCCATTAGCATCACACCATTACACACGCGTACACTCTAATTACATTTAGTTAGGGATAGTTCTCAAAATTTGAGGATCTAACACTGTCCGCCAATGAGAGCTTACGCTAAAGAACCTAATAACCTTTTAATCCGGGGAGAATTTTACTTTTAGAGATCCGAACGTCCCGACGAATTGCTAAATCAGACTATAAAATGAATTGTCACTGACTTTGGTATTTAGATATCACATTATCTACCAAAGTAGATTTGCAATCTAGTTTGCTTCAACTCTCTGTCAAAGAGGGGTATCTATAGACACCCTATTTTTGCACTCACCTAATTAACCAAACTCTATTGCTACGGTTCCCGATGATGGATGAATTTTCTAAAGTTTTTTATTTGTTACTAGATATGTTTCCC
The DNA here is from genome assembly GCF_017979445.1 of Akebia trifoliata. Lineage (NCBI taxonomy): Eukaryota > Viridiplantae > Streptophyta > Magnoliopsida > Ranunculales > Lardizabalaceae > Akebia > Akebia trifoliata. The sequence goes on from NC_141376.1 coordinate 19,905,255, forward strand.
AAGCTCGGATGAGATATTTCATGCAAATAAACTTTAAAAATCACCCTACGCTAGGAAGATATGACCCAAAACATAGAAATCATCAATTGAGACAAAAAAAAAATTTATGAGAAAAGTCATCAAAAAATGATCTAATTACCAAAATATTCTTAAAGGCTACGTTATGCTTAGAAAAACTCTTTCAAACACATAAAATAATAAAATAAAATCAAATAAATTATTTCATCAATTTTCATAAAATTTGATAGAATTATCAAAATGTCCCAGATAGGGTCTACGATTATTTCACGTGAAAAACCTAAAAGTGACACAAACTCAAAAGTCTTCTTTGAGATCAAAATGATAATTTTCCAACCTTAAAATTCGAAAATTGGAAATTAATAATTAAAATATTAATTAACATAAAGTGAAAGCTAAATAAATCAAATTAAAAATTTTTAACAAATAATTTCGATTAATTAAGCCCATGGGTCAAATATTAAATGGTGGCTCATTTATTCAAGTGTGGCCCACCTAATATTTAATAAAGAACCCTCCATTGGAGGTCCAAAGAATTTAGAATAATTCAATACCGAACCCTCTATTAAAGAGTTCTCCAAATTTTAAAATTCTCATTCTACGTAAGTAAAAATATAAAATATAATTAAAAATTAATTAAAATCTTATCTAAACAATTTAATAGATTAGTTAGAGATGGACTTTATCTCTAAGAAACCTAATCAAACCTTAATCTTATCAACAAAACTCTTTAAAAAGGAGTCTCCACCACCTAATTTCATAGGACAAGAAAAATTCTAGAAAAAAGAAGTGAAAAACTCTCTCAATACTTCCTAAAACCCTAAATCTGAAGTCTCTAATCCATACCTAATCCCCAAGCCTTAGTTTTCAATCTAAAAATACTTAAAAACTCTTAAAACACCCTGAAAAATCGGTAAAACATCTAAATTTAAAAGAAGAAAATCTCATTTCGAAGGTCCGAGGCATATCTAACAACAAAGATAAAGTGAAAAGATTCACACGACAAATGATCTCCGCCAGTTTCTGAGGTAATTGACCGTCGCAATCACTTAAGTAAAAAATTCTAATTTAGTTTTCATTTAATCCAGACCTAGGTTATTTTGCAATGTAAATATTTGAAAAGAATAAAGATCGACTTTTGTCAGGCAGGATTGGTGCCTAACACCTTCCAATCATGTAACTTGATCCCCGTACCTACAAACTTTTTGTAGTTCGGTATTCCTTATTTCTTTAGAGTCATGTTTTGATTCCTATACTATAAAACTAGGTGGCGACTCCCAAAAAAATAAAAGTGGATCCACACCCACGGAGTGAGGGCGCTTTCACATTATGGTAATAGGTAACTATCCCTTTGAAATACAGAAGTTGAAGAAGTTTCTTTCTTCTGAATTTGAAATTAATGATCTAGGAGGCTTAAAATACTTTCTAGACATCAAGGTTGCTTGATCTAAGAAAGATATCTTTGTTTTCAAACGCAAGTATGTACTTGAGTTACTATGAAACATAGGAAAGCTTGGAGCCAAACAATTGATAGACTGATGGATCCCAATCAAAAGTTGGATGGTAGTGAAGGAGAATTGTTCTCTGGTATTGGACAGCTCCAGAGATTAATCGGTTGTCTCTTGTCCTTAGAATTGATGTGGCTTGACATAGTGTATATTGTTAATGTTATAAGTCAATACAAACATGCTTCTAGCGTTGCTCATCATGAGGTTGCAGACCGAGTTCTTCACTACCTAAAGACAACATTTGAAAAAGGAATTCTAGTTGCAAATCATGGTCATCTTAAGGTAGAAGCATTTACTGATGCAGACTACGTTGGAGCCAGAGATAACCGTAGTTCTACTATTAGGTATTGTAAATGTGTTGGACGTAACCTTGTCACATGGAGGATTAAGAAGCAGATGGTAGTTGCTTTGTCTAGTGTTGAGGCAGAATACCAACAATGGCTCGGGGTGCTACAAAAATACTTTGGTTACTGATTTTGTTGGGTGAACTTGGTGTTACAATAGATGAACTCATGAGACTCTATTATGACAATAAGGCTATAATTAATATAGCTCTAAATCCAATCCAGCATGAAAGGACATAGAACATTGAGATAAAATACACTTTATTAGAAAAAAAATGTGGAGTTGCAAGTCAAGTACATGCCATGTGTAAAGTCTGATGATCAACTTGTTGATGTTTTAGCCAAAGCAGTCACTAAGAAGAAGTTAGATGATGTTCTTGGCAAGTTGGGCGTGATTAATATCTATGCCCCACTTAAGGGGGGTGTTGGAAGGTTTAGTTACAAGTTATATATGTAGGGAGAGATATATAAATAATAAAATTTTGGAAGGGTTGATTTGTAATTAATCCAAAATGTTTTAATAAAGGATGAAAGTAGGGTCGATCTAACCCTGATCTCTTTTTCTCCTTTAACTAATCTCTTTTTTTCTCTCTTCTTCCTCCCTTTTTCTAATCAATCATCAGCCATACTAAACAGATTTACAACTTTCTTCACTTTGAACAACAAAACTAGACCATTTCTTTGAAGCAATGAAGCTCGTTTGGAAATTTTGAAACCTCACTCTTGGCTTCTCACTAAACCCTAAATCCTCCCTCACTCTTCTCACTCAACCCTAAAACCTAGAATGAAACTTGAAACCTCCCTTTCGGCTTCTACATTTTCGGATTCTACAGATAAACCATAAGGAAACTCTATCTAACAAGGTAACTTTTGTTCTACATTCTTGGAAAAATTATTTTCCTCTCTCAATTTGATTATACGAAAAAACCTAACTCATCTCAGATCAATTTTACTTCTATGAAAAACCCCAACTCATCTTAAAAGTTAAAAAGATGGGATCATTTAAAAAAAAAACTAAATATTTGTTGAGGGAGTTATGTATAAATACCTTAAAATTTGTACAAAGATTGCATGAGACTAATATATCACAATTTTTTAGGTTAAAATGAAATCTATCTGTCCATTGGTAGTAAATTTAACGGCAAAAATCGATTATTTTACTTATGTTTTTGAGTATATCCATTGAACCTTTCCCTATATAAATACACACACATGAAGGGGGCATTGAGAAAGAACAAAATATTAATAATTTGAGTATGAAGTCATTGTCAAAAAATAGGAGTATATAATTTGAAAGAAATCTCATGAGCTTAATTACCTAATTTTTCCTTATAAAATTATTCTAGTCGATTCCTAGGTCCTAACTCATGTGAGGCTACTTAACTAGATTGAATTTAAGTTGACTCAATTAAAAATTATCAAGTCAACTGAAAAACTCACTAAGTTGGATTAGAAACATGGGTGAGTTACTTATTATATTTATTGTTCCTTTTTCTTCTTCTTTTTTTTTTCTTTTTCTTTTTTTTTTTTTTTTTTGGTGGGGGGGGGGGGGGTGAGGGGGTGAAGGGGGATTTAAAATTATTTTTTAAGGATATATATATATATACCTCTTCAGAAGTAGCTACAATTATGAGTATAAACATCTCATCTAGATAAAGTGGAGTAGGGTCCACACTATGATTTTTAGTTTTATTGTCTTTCCTATACTCCCCCATTTTTCAATAATATACCTTTGATTTTTACTATCTTTCCTTTTTTAATCCCCTTTTTCAATAATACCCTTCTAGCTTTACTATCTTTCATTTTTTACCACTTTAACCTACTTAATTGTCTTATTTCCTTTGCTTCCCCATTCTTATTAATACCTCTCTAGTTTTATTATTTTTCCTTTTTACATCTTTAACCCCAAATATTTTTGTAATAATGCCCTTCCAAATTTATTATTTTTTCATTTTTACCCCCTTAAAACACAACGATGGGTCCCACTCCAACTATAATTATGTGGTATAAACAATCCATCCAAGGACAATGGAGTGGGGTCCACTCTATTTTTTTTCCTTTTCACCCCAATCAACTTTATTGACTTTCCTCTCCTCCCCTCTCTCCCCTTGTAATAATATCTCTCAAATTTTCCTATATTTTATCTTTTAACCTCATTTTCAATAATACCCTATTTAACTTTATTATCTTTCTTTATTTACCTTTTTAACTCACTATTATCTTTTCTCTTCTCCCTTTTTTTTCTCAAATAATACCTCTCTAACTTTATTATTTTTTCTCTTTTGCCCTCTTAACCTCAAAGATTCTTAATGATACCCTTCCAACTTTATTATTTTTACATTTGTACCCCTTTAACCTAAAAGAGGATGCAGGATGGTCAACTCTAGTGATAAATAGAACTCCTCAAATCCATAGTCAAAAAAATCGGCAATTTTTTGAAAAAGTCGCATTTAAAACATGAGTTGCACTTCTAATGATTAAAACAGTTTTTAAAAAAAAAATGCGACTTTTTCTTGTGTCTAAAAAATCACCGACTTTTTCCCCTTTTTTTTCCAAGAACAAAATTTTACGCATTTTCTTTTTTTCTTTCTAATTGTGGGATTTGATGCATAATAGAATTTGGTAATTCATAAATGTAGAAATATGGGATTTGACAATAATAACTTGGTATATATTTTATTTATTTTTCATAACTTTTAATATATTTTTTTATCGTTTTTTCCCGCTTTTTTCTTGTTTTTTCCAGTTTTTAACATTTTTTCTAAAGTTTTCCCTTGCCGATTTAAACCTGTACTCAGACTTTGTGACTATAGTCAAACCCTAAGGCCTGAAATCACCAATTGGTTAATTCTTGATGTGTGCAGGTCTAACATAGAATGGCCCAAACTGTCAATGTTTGATTGGGCCGCAAATAATGTGCCACATGACACTTTGATGGATGGTCAAAGTTGGATTGATGGATTTGGATCCAGCCCAAGATGGACTCGGGATCAATGCATAATTGAACTCACTGGATCAATCAGGCCAACTTGGAGGCCCAACTGTGCTATACCTATTGTGGAGGGATAAAATAGTACTCCATCTGGATCTGTCATGTAATAATACCAACAGTACGGATCTCGATGCATCTTGATCTATTATAGATCTATCGGCTCATATTGCATCATGTGGCATTATTGAAATTCTGTTTTTATTTAATTAGAAAATTAATCCCAAAATGGAAGAATTTATTACAAAAGAATATGTTACCTTATCTGGATGATTTGTATATTAGGTAATGCTGATTGGTTAGGATTCCTTTTTTTAGGTTGAGTCTCTTTATACAAAATATAAATAAACTTGTTATATTGAAATAAAATATCTTTAATATTATACTGAGAGAAGGTGGTGCTGAGGGTTCTTGACATAAAACTTTTCTTCCAAAAATAACCTCACAATAGATTTAAAACTATTTATTAAGTTATTTTGGGGCCTATCTAATAAAATTACTAACATATGACTTCCATGACCACTTTAGTTAATTTGTTGGAAAAAAGAAAAAAAAAAAAAAAAAAACATCTTTTACTTTTCAATATTATAATAATGAGATAAGGGTATGATGCAAATTCAAAATACCCTAATTAATATTTTAAACCTTGCAATATATTAAATTATAAACTATAATATAAAAAAAATTAAAATTAATTACAAAATTTTAATCTTAAATAAATCTTAATTTTTGTAATACATGCAAGTTTGTAAATGGTACTTACTAATACCATATCATTGATCTTAATTCAAAATTATTATCGGATCAGCAGATTTGATCTAATCCAGATTTGAAATCGAAGTAGAACGAATAAGGTTCATTATTAAGGTCCGGATCCATTTGAAATGTACCTCATGTGATCTAACAGCTAACACATGTGAACTAACTAAATTGGAAATATATGAACCAGAAAGTGAAACTTATTCAGCCCATACAGACCACAGACCACAGACCAAAATTTATGTGGGGCCACAATATAGTAAAGCTGTTGTAAACGTCAATGTGGCTACAACTATATTTGCAATCAACCCAATCAGATGGGTCCACCACTTGTGACGGTCCAGATTGATGATAGCCAAGTAATGTTATAAGAAGGAATTAGTGGAACATATCCACAATATGAAAGAAAAGATAGCTAGGAATAGTATTCTTGTGGGATTTTAGTTCATATTAAGTCTTCGCAATCTTCACGTAATGTAACGACGTAAAGACAGACCTTTTTGAAGTTTGGACCCTCCGTCACGCTCTTCACGATATTACCTCATTTTTCTATTTCTTTAAGTCTGGTGATCCATTATGTCATCCCTTATGGAGTACTCTTACTCTATACCCTAACACTCCGTGCAAGTCACATTTTTTGTTTTCTTATATCTTTATTATTATAATGTGTGAAGGTGTAATACAAGTAGTTCAACACCAAAACTGAAATTTCAAAAATGCCCCCACTTTAATATTTAACTTAAAATCATCAAGGCCATTTTGGTCAAAAATAAAAATAAAAATTGCAATCCCATGGCACTAAAATGCCAGTTGTTAGTTTTGTAATTAATATATACTTTTTTACTGAGTAATATTCAAAATCACCATTTGATTAATAATTTAAATAACAAATAAATCCTTCAGATATATGTGCATTTGAACATACCCCTTCTAGTTAAATTAAATTTGCTTTCCCAATAATAATGCATATTTAACATGCCTCCAATGATTTACAAGAAATGAAAAAGTCCCAACACCCAAAGTGCTTTGTGGGTTAGGGTTGTCAATGGAGCTAATTAGTCCCAAAATCCAATCCATTTAATATGATAACTATGGAGGTGGGTTTTGTGAGCACCTTAAGATCCTCATTCTCTAGATCAGATGATTTGTTTCTCCACAAATCCTGTCATGTTTCCTGTTCCACAGAGCTTCCGACGCCTAAATCAGTTCCAAAGAAAATTTGACAAATTTTTAGTATAGAAAATTGCATACCATTGATGTGGGGCTCCTTCCCTATTTATAGAAAGGGAATTTATTTTATACGTTGCCTTCCTTATTCCCTTCTATTTTGAGATAAGAATTGTGTGGGATCTCCTTCTAAGTTTCCTTTTTGTTTTACTCTCTCGAATCCCGAAATCATTGGGATTAGAGCCCTTTCAATTTATGAAACACTATTTTTTCGACCCCATCCCAACCCATTCACTTGGTTAATTACCCGAGCATCTATAGTGCATGGGTTGGGAGAATGCTCTCCAGTGAAGTCCCTTTGTCCTTATTGACATGTGTCATTACCTCATAGGTCAAAGAATGTATCCATTCATAATACCCCCTCTCAAAAGGTCGAGAGTATCCCTGCCTTCTAAAAACCTGTACAACCTTACCCCTGAGCTAGAAACTTTTGATCTTGAGCTTTCAAAATGACACGAGTTAAGTCGGTTGCACGTTCCCAATGCACGCATTGAATAGTTGTTCACATGTCCTTCCTTGACTGGTCTGTAGACCTGAGTTGTCACCGCATTATGAGAGCGTACTTAATGCTAGCGTTCGTCCAATCGAGCAGTCCTACCTTTACACGTGCCATTCTTTTATTGTCTTGGCACGGGGTGCATGGCATCCAATCACCTTGTTCTTGGGGCGCAATGATGGTAGAGACAGTCCATTATGAGCTCCTTTGATTGTTCGTTCCAATGTGGATCTTTAGGAAAATGTTTTTATAAAAACCCTCTTTCCTTTTTTCATTTTCCTTCGGCTCACTTTGCTATTGAATCCCTACCATTTCTTTGTCTCAGAGTTTTCCAGTTGTTCTCCGTTCGTCTTCTCTCTTCTTGCCTCCTCTTCCCTAGGTATTCCTCTTTCTTATCTTCTGTTTCATTTTTTCCCTCTTTTTTAAGCCCTATCTATCTTTACTTTTCTACGTTCTTTTTTCATTTTCGTCATCTTTTTTCCTTCTTTTGATAGTATCAAAACCCTAGAATCTATGGGTAAAAAGTCTTATACCCCTGTGAGGCCCTCAATGCAGGACTTTCGAGCCATGTTCTCTATTCTAGAATTCATGGCCCCCCTAATGGTGGGATGTGCCTGATCTTGAGCAGACTTGGGAGAAGGACACCACTATGGTACTCTGGGGTCAATTCTGAGCTACCCTTAGAATATGTCTATTCTAGTTGACCCGAGAAGTTCTCAACTTCTACCATAAGGTCCTCGGGCAAATGACTGGAAATTTTGTTTTGTCTGATCTACATGGTAGAGTTGATGAACTCTTGACTTCCTAAAAATAAGAAGCTCGGTTTGGTGGATATCCAAACGCAATACAAACTTGCCAACACCCCCAAAAAGCTTGGATTTTACTACTTACTGAAATAACAATGTCGAGAGATGTTGTTCTAATTCCTGGAGACTGACAAGGAGTGGTTCCTCTATCCTGTCAGGCTTACGAGCTCCTAAGAGTATGTCGAGAGGTAGTCAGCTCCTACCCTAAAATATTGCTACTTCAATTGGACATGTAAGATCCCTTCATATGACCTTGACCTGAACCCACTTTTATTACTGTCTTCTTATCCAAGCTAACTATTTTATCCTGACCTTTGTAGATATTGAAGATAAGAGCCCACCTCCACCTCCTATCCTTGAATTCATCCTCAAGGATAGGGAATTCAGAAAGAAGTTGACTACTCTTTCCCCCATTCTCCTTATTACCACTTCTCGTCAACCCAGGAAAGGATCTTCCTGACCTTGGCAGACAACAATCTTTCATCTACCCCTTCTTCTTCTATAGAACTCAGGTCCTCTTTCGACATCGAATCCGAGGAAGAAATGTTGTCCCAACTTGTACCTAGAAAAACCTACAGATCACAAGTGCCCGACTGGCCTGGTTAAACTTATTCCTAGCCCTCTCACCATTTTTCCCCTATTAGCCTTTCTTCTACCCCTGACTCCTCCCATGTTATTTCCCAATTCAAGAGTAGGAACGGTGACTTGGCCAACCAAGTCACCAGTGCAAGTTTTGAACAATAGAGCAAAATGCAAAAGAGAAACTTTTCCTTGAAGGATCATGACATCACCCTGATCCCTTCTAACGTGATCCATGGGACGAGGGTCTTCCTACTCAAGGGGTGCCACTTAAGGAGAAGGTCCTCTCAGTGAAGTTCCCTTGGGGACTTTGATGTTGTCCCACTCCAAAGTTGTTAGGGGGCTTTTTGGGGGTACTTCCTCTCCTTAGATAAAAAGGAGGTCTCCAACCTCTTGGAGAAGGACTATGTATCATTTATTGATGAACTTTGTGGCCCACATAGCCTAGGTAATTCCTTCCCCTATCCCCTTTTAATTTCTATATTTTCTCTTTCATTCTTATCTGACTTGGTTTCATTATGTCTGACAAGTGTAACATGGCGTCTTTGCCCTTTCCCAAGAGAGATTATATGAAATAAGCAGCTGACCTCAAAGGTCAAGTGGAGAGTTTCTTAGCCCAATTAGAGACTAGTAATGGTCAGCTGGCCCAAGCCAGGGTCGGCTCAAGAAGTTTAAGGAGAATGAGGAAGAAATGAAAAAGGAGATGGAGAAGTAGAAGACTACCTTCCAATTGAAGCCCAATGCCAATGTTAAGGAGTGGGAGGATGCTCTTAACAAAAAACACATCCTTACTACTCAGTTGGAAGTTGTTCTCTTTGAGCTCAAAGTAGGCAAGGCCCCTACCCCAGTCCTATCCTCAGAGAACGCTCCAACTATAGCTAATCATTCTTCTCTTCTAACCTACAGACGATGACAATTATGGGTGTGGGTCTTGTGATCACCTCGAGATCCTTGTTCTCCCGATCGAATGATTTGTTTATACTTGAATCCTACCCTGTTCCCTATTCCAGAGAGCTTTTGATGCCTAAGTCAGTTCTAGAGAAAATTCAACAGAATTTTAGTATAGAAAATTGCACACCTTTGATGTGGGGATGCCTTCCTATTTATAGAAAGGAAATTGATATTTTATATGTTTCCTTTCTTATCCCCTTTTTATTTTGGGATAAGAATCGTTTAGGATTTTCCTTCTAAGTCTCATTTTTATTTTACTCTCTCAAATCGCAAAATCCCAGGGATTAAAGTCCTTTCCATTTGCGAAACATTGTTTTCCTGACCTCATCCAAGTCCATTCACTCGACTAATTACCCAAGCGTCTATAGTACATGGGTTGAGAAAATGTTCTCTAGTGAAGTCCTTTAGTCCTTAGTGACACGTGTCATTACCTCATAGGTCAGAGAATTTATCCTTTACAATAACTTTAGGTAATTTAGATCAAGGATTTGAATTCTAATCAAGAATCAATTTGAAAAGGTTTTTATCCGATAGTTTATCAAATGGATTCTAGATGTCAATTGTTGGTTAAAAATATTACTTCACCCCCAAACGATCAATTTAGTGAAGATTCTAGAAGGATGGGTTAGAGAATGAGCCTAAAGTCCTTTACCTGGATCTCATATATAAACTCAGAGAGTCCATTTTCCTTTAATAACTAGTTGGGAAAAAATCTTGTACATTTTCCAATCTCTTATTTCTATTAAAATCTTTCTAACTGTATGTTCTATGTATTATACTTCTTTCTAATAGTAATTAATTTCTAATTTAATCTGAGAATATAACTAAGATTGGAATCTTAAGATTGCATAAATAGGATTCGCTCAGATTCTCTCTTTATTTCTATAGTCTTTCCTTAATGAAGTAACTTCTTGGACTCATATTGAGTCCTTCCAAGGACTGAGCTAAGCTAACACGTGGAATATGTCTAGGCTAAACACTATTCTTCCATTGAGTAGCCCTTCCACTCAGATAGAGTAAGACATGTCTTATTTAACCCAGTCTTTTCATATGTTAGTGGCCACATGGAACCTTTTTATTGGTCTATGCCATCAAACGTAATTATACATTCACATCAATGATGTCCGAATTCCATAAAATATATAAACTCTATTATATATTTTTCCTAAATATATGAAGTTATTTAGATGAATATCAAATCAGGTTTGACCCTGATCTAGGTCAATCCAATTGTTCTTGGATCCTAATTTTAAAATTCAATAAAAACTCGAACTAACAAGACTTTGTTCAATTAGCTCATTAACTATAATGAAGATCTATGGTTTGTCCGAGAATTATTCTCCAATAGGCATTCATAAACAAGGCAAGAGAGTAGCTAACTAAAAGAAAAGGAAATTTAGCAACAGATCTTGTAAGCAAGCAAAGTGGTCAAGTAAGACAAGCTGTAACATAGGAGCGCTACCATCAGGCAGAGGAGTTTTGTGATTCTTAAATAATCAAGTTGGATAAGGTACACCCTTTTAGCTACAGGGATAATTGCGAATATAAATAAAATGAAACTTTGGACCTCTTAGTTTAATTCTTTGCAAGTCTATAGAAGCAGAAGAAAAATTAATCTTAAGTTAGCCCTCTACTTGCTCCGATTGAATTTTGTGATAATTTTGGTTTGGTTACTAAACCATTGATTTTTTAGAGATAAATGTAAAATTTTTTTTAATAACAAACATAGACCAGTTCAATCAAATTGAACTATGGCAAATGATGGCCTAACCAATAAAAAAAATTGATCCAATCTGGGGGGGGTGTTTAGGTCCCACTCCTCAAGATGTGCAGAGCCCTTGATCAGGCTTGATAAATCTTGATCCGTCGGCTCTTTTTCTCTAGTTGGTGCTTCCTTAATTGTATGCCTAAACTCCTGATGGTACAACCAGATATGAACTTCAAATGATTTGAATGGAGAAGGTTGTGGTACTTGCCAAAGAGTCTTCAAAGATCAAGTTAGAAATTATAATGATATTAAAGTGTAAATTTTGAATATGGAAAGTTGGAGAAGATACTAAATAATATATCTTAGAGGGGTGATTTGGATTATGCTTGCTCTTTTGTAGAAAATATGAATCCCTTCCCTTACTTTGAGTGGGATTTTATAGCCCCGAGTTTGGATAGGTGTCACCATATGATTTTCTTAGGTGTATAAGCCGAATAGGTCATGAGCTAGCTAGCTTAGCTAGCTGTGCTCTTGGTTTTGCTCCCACGCCTCATTAATGTTAGCACTTAGAATTTGATTTGAAGTATCTTAGTGCATTGATTACTAAACTGAATTGAACTTACTATTTTGGACTTTGTGAGTCAGAAAATGTAGTTGTCAATATTGTTTCAATTCTTACTTATGGATTTTGTATTAAATGAAAGGATCCATTTTAATGATCAGACCTCATTTTATTCTTTTAGTAGCAATTTTTACCCTACCTTTACTTTATCCTATTCCTCTCCGTCCAATTTGATTTTTTTGACTATTAAGAGCTAATTCATCGTGCAAACCCTAGAGATCTAACTTCTTGATTGTTTGTGCATTTTCATGAACCGATATGTTTGAGGTTAAACTCAGAGTCATGGACCCAAGTAGAGCACATGTTCCTATCTCAAGGTGTGAAGAAAATAAGTTCTATAATTGCTCTCTTTTTGGTAACTCAATTTATTGAGGTGACAAAAAATTGATCTTGCCTTGCCAGATATGACTCGGATCTGACTTTCTAGTGTGGTACATGAGCATGGACATACCCATGCCTTTTGAACTACCTCATTCCCCTTCTTTTGTTTCTATAACCTTTGCGATATTGCCTTGTCATTTTTCCTTGGCGTTGTAATAGTATCTTCTTTGAATTTGGCACCATAATGATCAATTGATGCGTCTAATCTTTACTTGCCTCGAAACATGTACATTGCCTTGCACCTTTTGATGTTTTGGAGATGTTTAAGTTGTGTTCAATTATTGCTAGTCTGTCTTTCATAATTAAAGGCTTGTTTTTATTGCATAAACATAAAATTTCTCATGATTCAAGATCCTTCCAACTTCTATAAACCCTTATCTTCTTCTTTATTCTCATTTTTGTGTTCCTTCTTATCTAATATTTTATTTGTTGGGGTTCATCTTTGTTGTTTCTCCTTTTTCTCTCATCCTCATACTCTTATTTTGTGGTGAAGTCTCTCCTCCCAAGTTTGTCGTCTTTCTCTTTATAAGCTTTTCTAAGTTTACTTTTCCTTTTGTCCTAAACTTCATTTTATATAAATGGCCCCAAAGAAGTACAAACCCCCAACCAGACCTTCAATGGAAGACTTCATGGTAAAGTATAACATCCCGAACAATATTGGGATAAAATATTATGCAAAACCTCTGACCAACCATCATTTCAAGGATGGGACCACCGTTGTGTTTTGGGTTCAATTTAGGACTAGTTTATCAACACCCCTTCTCTATTAACTCGTGAGGTCCTAAACTTTTATAAACAATCCCCTATTCAAATGAGTGGAAACTTTTGCCATTTGATTAGATTTATCAAGTAGATGAATACTCATCTTGAGAAAGGTCACCAACTTGGATGAATACTCGTCTTGAGAAAGGTCAACAATGGTATTTTTCCCTCAGATCTGATAGAATAGTTCTTCGTATAGCACTCCTCGCTTCGTTCTGTCACCGGATTCGTTTCGGATCTCCAAAACAAAGTATCTCCTTCTGAATTTTTCTAATTTTTTTTTATGGATTTCTAGGATATTTTGGAAGGGTTTCTAAGTCTTTTTTGAGCTAAAGTTGAGGTATGGATGTTAAGTAAGGAGTTAAGACTTCAAAATTAAGGTTTATGGGAGGCTAGGGAAGCTTTTTGAGCTACTTTTTATAGGGTTTATTTTTTTATACGAAAATAGATTGTAGAGACCCCTATTTATAGATTTTTTTAAGTGCTTGTTTAGATAGAGTTAGTGTTTACTTATAATTGTTTTAGAAAGAATTATAGTTTAATTAGAATTATTTTAAATAGAGTTATAATTTAATTAAAATTATTTTAGGCAGAATTATAGTTTAATTAGAATTGTTTTAAATAGAATTAATGTTTAATTAGAATTCTATTAGGATTTTGACTTTTAGTTTCACTTGATTGATTTTAAGATTTTGACTTTTAATCTTACTTGATGGACTTAAGATTTTGACTTTAGTCTTACTTGATTGACTTTAAGATTTTGACTTTAGTCTTACTTGATTGACTTTAAGATTTTGACTTTAGTCTTACTTGATTGACTTTAAGATTTTGACTTTAGTCTTACTTGATTGACTTTAATTTTGACTTTAGTCTTACTTGATTGACTTTGGTCTTACTTGATTGACTTTAAGATTTTAATTAAGATTTTACTTTACATTAATTAATGGTTTAATTATTAATTTCAGAATTTTTAATTATTAAAATTGTAAAATTACCGTTTTGCCCTCGGAGAGGACTTTTTGGTTTTAAGTCGTTTTTCAATGTTCCAAGATGTTTTGGAATCGATATTTCGTAAGAAATTTAGTGGGAATATTGATTTGTATCATTTATGAAATTTTTTGTGCGAAATGGTCGTGAACTTTATGAGGGGCATTTTCGTAATTTTATCAAATTTTGTGAAAATTGGCGAAATGGTTTATTTGATTTCGATTTGTTATTTTATGTGTTTGAAAGGATTTTCCTAAGCGTAATGTAGGCTCTAGGGATGTTTTGAGATTAGGGGTATTTTGGTAATTTGATCATTTTTTACTGATTTTTATCGTAAAACTTCTTTTTGTCTGCAAGATGATGATTTTTACGTTTTTGGGGTTATATTTTCCTAGCGTAATGTGGTTTCTATAGTTTTATCAGTTCGAGATACCTCATCCGAATTTTTGAAACATATCTCGTAACAAATAAAGCATTGGAATAAACATCCATCATTGGGAACCGTTGCAATCGGGTTGACGGGTTGATTAACCAGGCGAGTGCGAAAATGGGGTGTCTACACAACCGCTTCAACCTTTTCCTTTTTTTAGATAGCATACTCTCAAGATTGACCAAGTCTGGTCATCCCATACTAGACCTACCAAGAAATAAGAAATTAGTTTCAAAAGAAAAATGAACCTATAAAAGAAAGGGATATTGTGCTAAGAAAGTTACCTCTACCAAGGCCCAAAAAATATTGTTGAAAAACCTCGAAGGGTTGTCAAAAAAACCTTGACTCGTCATGATCAGGTCCCTCGAAAGGCAAGTTGCTTCTATTACAGCCAACACTACCCAAAAGTTATTGAGTGTGAAGTGTTGGTCAATAATGATGAGGTCATCGACCTTAGGGGTAATTTACCAGGGTATCCCTAGAGAGTTAGAACCTTTGGAACCTGATCCATTAGTGGGAGTCGGAGCCAGAGAAGAAGAAGGAAGGGGATCAAAATTTTCATTCTCCTTAGTAGTAGCCAATTTTGTTGGAGCTGTTCTTGAAGAGGCACCCATCTTCTTCTTCTTCTTGAGAGAGGCTTGGAGGAGTCTCTAGAGGGAACGGTAGTGGAAAATAAAGGGGTAGACCTCAAAGCAGTCTATTCTTGGACCTCCGTTTCCAAGTCAGAATCAACGGAGAGGGGACGTTTGGTCCGGATAAAAACCATATCTTCTAAAGTCCTCCTCCTCTTCGTCTCACAAACGTTGAAAAGGGTGAGGTGAAGACCGAGTCACCTCCTCTTTGTTGTCTCCCTCAAGAACTAAGAACTCATTCACTCGATTGTAGAGAGCTTGATCGGACAGAAGGTTGGCAATGATGACTGAGTCTAGGACCTTCTTGTCTTTTCTCGGATCTGGAAAACAAAAAGAGCACTACAACTAGATAATACAAAAATAGGAAGCAAAATGAAGGTTAATTAACTATTAGGTCGGAAGACATACCAGCAAGGTTGAACGTGTTGAAGAAGAGAGGGGGATCTTCTTCCCCAATCGCATGCTCTTATTCATCTGGAAGTCAAATCGGGTACAAGAATCAATCTTTGTTCGAGTTAAGGAAAACAAATATGGGAGCATTTCCCCACTTCTCTGTCAAGTAGAAATACTCCTTCCGACTAGGGTACCTCCTTAAGGTAAAGTGAGATCGAATGTCCAACAACCCGATCTTTTTTCTCTCATTCTACCAAGCATTGATTTGTTCAATCGTGTACATGAGTCAGTAAAAGTTATCGCTCATCTGGCTTGGGGCCATCTTGTAATAATTGAGAACCTTCCATAGTAACCGGCTCAATGGGACTCGGAAACCTACCTTAAACTGACCCTAATACACCATAATGGTACTAGTAAGGAGGTCATGCGAAGTTAGGGGTTCCTCTATGAAAGAGGTCCCAACCTCTTTAGGGATACCATAATCATCCCTAATCACGTGCATAGGAGGGCAAGAGAGGATGTATGACTTCCCCTTATCCATTAAAAAGTTACAAAAGAAAAACTGGAAAACAGTGGAGGAGAAGAAATCTAAAACTCCTAGAACTCATTGACCTTTACTTAGGGTAGAAGCACAACGGATCACCTTGAGAATCTTGGAGAACTGAAGAAAGCACGAAGATCAAGAAAAATTGGAGAGAAAAAAAATCAGAGAGGAAGATAAAGAAAGAGGCATAAAAGATAAATGATCAGGGTTAAGAGGTATTTATTGGCAAAAATCCTCAAGATCAGTGATTTGAAATCAACGGAGGAGATTGTCTAGAGACATGAGGTAATAATAAGTTGTCATAACATTAAATAAAGTTCAAAGAATGAAACGACAAGTACAAACGCACGTGCGTTAAAAACCACTATAAAAGAGATACGTGGCACGAGCAATGAGTGTGCCATTCTCGAGTTTTGTGAACGATATAATTTGGTTGCCAATTGGAACAATAATTAAAAGGCCATTATTGCACCGCTTGAGCTTTCAAACAATTAAATGGTGCAATAAATAGGGATAAATTCAAGACAAATGAAGAGGTGCCACGCCCCATCAGTGCTTAACTCGGATCACGAGAACATGGATATATTCCAAATCCCCGAGAGGGGGTATTGTGGAGGATATTTTTGTAATGCACGAAGTAGCGACACATGGCACCAATATTCCGACCCAACGTATCTTAAATCCAAGTTAAAGAGCTATAGAACCCAACAAACGAGTGAGTTTTAACACAAAACTCGATGGTATAATATTGTCTCGGATCACAAACGATAATTCGGACTTGGGTAAGATATTCTGTGAATCGAGCAAACGGTTAAAGATCAAGAATTGAAGGACGTAACTCAAATTGTTTTAAATCAGAGGAGGCATATCAAATAAAACATTATTCAGGGAGGTAATAATTAATTAAAAAGGAATTAATTGCTTGCAAGGAACCAAATTAACCTTCCATTTCCAACCAATGAGAATAGGACTCTAGTAGTAGTCCATAAGAGACTCCGTATTAGATCATATTTCTCGCTGCCGTCTCTCGCCTATCTCTTACCAACTGTCGAACACTTTGGTTTCGACAAGAACACTAATCAGTCCCTCCTATTTATAGTAAAATTCAAAAAGAATAAGAGGAAGGTCAATCCAAAGGTTTTGAATCACAAAATCTTTCCAAATTATCATTCCTGGTTCACAGAGATACACTCTGGCTTTCACAAATCCCAAGGAACTAGAATTTATTTTTATTTAAGGTCAGAGAGAATGAGGCGTAGTTTCAGAGTTTAAGCTTGAAGGAAGGAAGAAGTTTTTTGAGGTTGGTTTGGGTTTGGGGTTTATTATTAGAGAATATTTAGACTATTAGAGATGGTGTGGTGGTTGTATTTTGTGGTGTTTTCGGTGGTGGGGATTGGTAATGGTGAGGTTGAAGGAGGAGCCAACAATGTCACCTATGATGGAAGATCACTTATCATCAATGGAGATCGAAAGATACTCTTCTCTGGTTCTATTCATTATCCTCGTAGCACTCCTCAGGTACCTCTCTCTCTCTCTCTCATACAAAAATATATATATATATATATATATATATATATTTAAATTCTTTTAAAATGGGTTTCTTATATTTCATGAAAATGAGAATCTCTAGTAGTTTTATTTAAATTAATTTACAAAAAGAAAAGGAGAGGGGTGAGGAATATTTAGAAAAGAAAAAAATCACCCAAATATCATTGTTTTGGTAGGTGAGATATGGGCTTGTGGTGAATCACAAATTCAATGCACATGATTTCAGGACAATATTAATTATGACTTTTATGGAAATTTTCGTCATTAATTTTCTTTATTTTTTAATGTAATATGTATATATAAAGAAAGATTTGCGACTATTTTCTTTATATAATATATATCAAGTTCATCTTAATTTTCTCTTCTAATTGCTAGATTTTGATGACAAAATAACATTAGGAAAAGTCAATCATTGACTGTACCTGAGAAACACCATATTAAATTGCTAACGGAAGTATACTATCATTCATCTTATCATCAATGGAGATCTGTGGTTTATTAACATGTTTTGTTTGTTTTCAAACCAAAAAGACTTTACATGACCGATCCAAGTGTTGAAAATTGGGGCACTTGCCAATACTAATAAATTAGAGGGGAGATCTATAGATACATACCCCTTTCGTGAATATTTGAGATATCCTTATATTTTTAAATTTTGATGACATGCCCTTGACCTTGGCCTATTATTATGGATTAATTAAAAATGACTTAATCTTCAAACTTGTAAGCCAAAATAACCTCTACTCTTCTTCCCCAAACTAGTCTGGGTAAAAATTTTACCTTCATCATGATCATGAAATTTTGGATTGACAAATTAAGGGTATATGGGTTTAGGTGAGGTTAAAAATGATGAATTGAAGGTGAAGTTGAATATAATAAAAAATAATTTACCATAGATGTTGAAGATGATAGGTTTTTTTTTAAATATATATATATACACAGAAGAAGTATCAAAGGTTTTTGTCTAGAAGTTGAAGATGAGGCCATTTAGATCATTTTTCATTAGTCTATAATAGAAGACTAAGGTCAAGGGTTGTATCTCATCATTTTTAAAACATAGGGATTCTATCTCAGATGTTCAAAAAATTGTGGAGGGTTGTGTCTAAATTAATTTAATAAGAAAAGGAAAAAAAAAACAAAAAAATATCCAAGATCTATTACTCAACTTATAAAATCAGTGTTAGAATAGAAAACTGAACTCGTAGGTCCATGAAATCAAGTTGACTCCGTGATCCATGGATCCATTTAGAAAATAATAATTAAATAGGTATTTATTTATTTAGAACTAATGAGTGTTTTTTTAAAATGCCATTTGAAAGGAAAATATACTTAAAAAAAAGAATAGTAATTTTTTACTCAAGTCAATTCAGTTGAGTTAAAAGTTGACTTGATCGAGTCATGGAAGGGTGACAGTAACCGAGTCGACTTGAAATTCAAAAGCAGCTCAGCCATAATTAAAGTAGTGAGGCTTGATCCAGTGTTGTGAGACTCATCCTATAAACCGTCACATATCCACTAGATGGACATGTACACTTAGGGATGTAGATTCGGGCAGACCATATCAAATTTTGGTATTCAGTCCAGATATGGGTGAAACCAAATTGAAAATTTCGGATTCGGTTTGAGTTTTGTTCCAAAGGAAGGACCCAAAACCGAATCGAAAATTTGGGGTTTATTTTTGGTTATGGGTTCGGTTCGGGTAACCCCAATTATTTTTGAATTTTGAATATTTTTTAAATAAAATATTAATATATATTATTATCATAAAATAGTTATTTTGTTGCCGACAGCATTGAATTTAAAGATATAAACAAATTTTTTATTCTATTGCCTGTTGTATATATAAAATAGAATATTTTATTTCCTATTCGATAATTGTTATTATAAAAAAAAAAAATAATTACTTTATTTTTAATTCTACAAATCATATATATATATATATATATATATATATGGGAAATGTTCAGCACCCTAAGTTTTACCACACACTTTAACAAATGTTTTTTGTCCTACATGGGTTAGAAGTTTTGGAATGGGCTGATTTTTGGTGAGGATGATCTCTATGATTAGAAGATCATCCTCCCCAAAAATCAGCCCATTCTGAAATGTTTAGCCCCATGTTTACACGTTGAAAAATCGTGAACCGTCCATTTTTTGGAAACCATTTTTGATAGGGTTAGAAGTTTTGGAATGAGTTGATTTTTGGTGAGGATGATCTCCTCACCATAGAGATCATCCTCACCAAAAATCAGCCCATTCCAAAACTTCTAATCCATGTAAGACAAAACACGTTTGTTAAAGTGTGTGGTAAAGCTTAGGGTGCTGAACGGGACCCTATATATATATATATATGTTCAGGATCCCTTGACTCCTAAGAATGACTCATGAAAAAAACATATGATCCAAACCCTTTAAATGCAAAATCCAATGGTTGAGATTTATCCTTGGGATAAGTATCTCTGAGATTTGTATTATCAAGATACCCAGAAATCTCAACCATTGGATTTTGTGTTTAAAGGGTTGGGATCATGTGTTTTCTTCATGAGTCATTTTTAGGAGTCAACCAATCCTAATCCATATATATATATATATATATATATATGGTTATTGTGCTGATGCCTATTGTGTAAAGTATAAAACATAAAGATAGATACAAATTTTTGTATTATTAATTATTTATTACCGTAAAACAATTATTTTGTTGCCTATTTTATAAAATATAAAATATGAAGATAGAACCTTTTTTTTTTCTTTCTATTTGATAACTATTTATTACATAAAATAGTTATTTTGTTATCTATTGTACAAATCCTATGTATGAAGGAACTTTCTTTTGATAGGTAACTATTTATTATTATAAAATAGTTATTGTGTTGCGAATTGTATAATTATAAAGATAGATAGAAGATGGGGGAAAAATATTTCAGATTTTTTTTATTATTATTTTAAATTTGGGTTTTAATTGGTTTCGATTCTCAGTTCTCAATTCTCATTTCAGTTTGGTTCTGATTTTTCAGTTTCAGATTTTGGGTAATGGGTAATATTTACATCTCTATGCACACCCATCAACCGCTCTAGTTGAATTTCTTTTTGGGTTTATGTTTCTTGCTTTGAACAATTTAACAAAAAATTTAGGTTATGGGTCCCCAAAGGTTTTTCATCTAATCAAATGGTTAGGATCATCATCAATGTCTTTTTTTTAATAAAAAAGAGTTGAATAGAAATTATATATATATGGGAGCGGTTCGGCAGCCCTAAAGTTTGCCAAGTTTGGTGTCAAACATTTTTCAAAATATGGGTTAGAAGCTTCGGAATGAGCTGATTTTTTGTGAGGATGATCTCTACGATGAGGAGATCATCTCACAAAAAATCAGCCTAATCCAAAACTTCTAACCTCATCAAAAGTAATTTACAAAAATTGGACGGTCCACGATTCTTCAATTTGTAAACTAGGGTTAGAAGTTTCAAAATGAGCTGATTTTTTGTGAGGATGATCTCTTCACCGTAGAGATCATTCTCACAAAAAAAATCAGCCTAATCCAAAACTTCTAACCCCATCAAAAGTGAATTACAAAAAATGTTTGACACCAAACTTGGCAAACTTTAGGGCTGCTGAACCGCTCCCTATATATATATATATATATATATATATATATATATATATATAGGGAAATGTTCAGCACCCTAAGTTTTACCACACATTTTAACAAACGTTTTTTGTCCTACATGGGTTAGAAGTTTTGGAATGAGCTGATTTTTGGTGAGGATGATCTCTATGATTAGAAGATCATCCTCCCCAAAAATCAGCCCATCCGAAATGTTTAGCCCCATGTTTACACGTTGAAAAATCGTGGACCGTCCATTTTTTGTAAATCAATTTTGATGGGGTTAGAAGTTTTGGAATGAGTTGATTTTTGGTGAGGATGATCTCCTCACCATAGAGATCATCCTCACCAAAAATCAGCTCATTCCGAAACTTCTAACCCATGTAAGACAAAACGCGTTTGTTAAAGTGTGTGGTAAAACTAAGGGTGGCGAACGGGACCCATATATATATATATATAATATATTATATATATATATATATATATATATATATATATATATATATATATATATATATATAATATATATATATATATTTATTCCATTTTGTTTAAATCTGATATTTTTGAATAGAAATTGATGACATTTTATCAATTCTCATTATATTAGCATAAAAAAATTGTGACCATTGAAGTGATTAGAAGTTAGGGTTTTGAGGGATGGACTGCAGTTAAAATTTTTCCTTTTTGATTTGTTGATTAATTAATTTCATGAGCCCAATAAAAAATTGAACAATTTATTTAACAAAGTTTTCCTAATTTTATTTATAAAAAAAAAAAAAATTGATCCTCTATAAAAGTAGTCAAATAAATATAATATTTGGCGTATGTAATTTAACGGGTTGGATGTTCAAGATCATTAACTATCATAAATTAGATTGGTGGAGATCCATGCATCGTAGAAAAGGCCACACCTCTCATTCAAAAAATCCTAACTTCTATTCAACACTTTTTTTTTTTTAATTAATTATGTTAATTTTATTTGTTTACAGATGTGGCCATCTTTGATAGCCAAAGCAAAAGAAGGTGGAATAGATGTGATACAGACCTATGTATTTTGGAACCTTCATGAGCCTCAACAAGGCCAGGTGAGTCTCTCTCTCTCTCTCCTCTCTCTCTCTCTCTTGTGTGTGTTTCCTTTCTCTTTCTACTAATAAGAGTGGTTTAATATTTATTTTTGTATAAATTACAGTATGAGTTTGAAGGAAGATATGATCTAGTGAGGTTCATCAAGGAAGTCCAATCGCAAGGCCTATATGCCACCCTAAGGATTGGACCCTTCATCGAGAGTGAATGGACTTATGGGTGGGTTATTCGGATCTTCTTATCTCTTCTACTCTCTCTTGTCTCAACTACTATCAAAATAATTTGTTCATTAGTAGATCAGGATCATTCATTTGGGACCAGGAGGTTTGGCAACGGAACGGATCCGATCCATTTTGATCTGATAACTTCGATTTGGATCAAGGGTTTAGGTTCCTAGCTATACCGATCGATAAAGGTTTAATTCGGTACTGGATCATTTGTATTTTAATTAGGCCTGACCCCAAGTCGGCCCAAGCATTATTCATACGGGCCAGGCTTGGGCTATGATATTGAATCTCAATTAGAAAGAGTTCAAATCTCGCCCTTTGAGCATCCGTCCTAACTTGGGCTAATCCGAATTTAGAAGATCCAGTTCGGGTTAATGAGCTTAGGCCCGATGGTTGGATTGAGTTGGCTAGTTGGGTTGAAAGCCTAGGTTGCAGCCCTCCTACATGTTTCACTTCTTCACTTTTGATATATATGGTTCATATTTGGTTGATAAACATTGATTTGTTATGATGCTACAGAGGGCTACCATTTTGGTTGCATGATGTCCCAGAAATTGTTTATCGATCTGATAATGAACCATTTAAGGTATTAATTACTTAATTTCCTCTTTTTTATAAATATTTTGTTTGTCTAATTGTTACTACGTACTGTCATGTTTTAATAATTAACAAGATCAAGACTTGAATATTATCATATCAGCCTGATTGGTTGATCTTTACCATTCCATATACTGATTATTTTGTACAGTCTAATCAACTGTTGAGAAAAAAAAATTGAACAAAATTAGAGTTGCGATTGCCTCGTTTGGTGGAATAATTTTTATCCAATTTCTTATCTTTCAATATTTCATGCAATTTTTCAGAAAAGTCAAAAGCGAGTCTGCTTCGAATCCGTAAGCCAAGTGTTTTTTACACTATGCCATAAACAATCTTAATCTTAAACTATAATGTTGAGTCTGTACATGGATCCTATTTTAATTTTGAGATTTAATTACCACCACCCAATCAATGCAATACATAACTATTAGCAAAATGTTTCTTGCTGAACATTTCCCATGTATATATATAAACTAAAAATTATGGAAAATTTTCTAAATAATTACCCGAGTTTTCTAAAACACCGAAAGTGTTACATGTGTTGATTGTTTTCAAAGTGTCAACACTTTATGATAGCTTTGTCAACACTTGTAACACTTTCGGAATAAACAAAAATTATTTGATAAATCCTTGTGAGATTTGTTCAAGACATGGTCGTTATGATCACCATAACTAACCCGTTATCTCATGTTGTAGAATTATATGCAAAACTTTACTACATTGATAGTAAACATGATGAAATCAGAGGGTTTGTATGCTTCACAAGGAGGCCCAATCATACTGTCACAGGTAGGTACATAAACAATGTCGTAAATTATATATTTTACCTTTGTCTTTGATCTGTTTCATTTATTCATGAAGGATATGATGCATGCATGTAGATTGAGAACGAGTACCAAAATGTCGAAGCTGCTTTTCATGAAAAAGGACCACCTTATGTCCATTGGGCTGCACAGATGGCTGTTGGTCTCCAAACCGGTGTTCCATGGGTGATGTGCAAGCAAAACGATGCCCCGGATCCGGTGGTTAGTCTACCTTCTTTGATCAAGAAAAAAATTTGTATCAATTAATGGAAAAAATCAATATGGTATTGGCCGATGCATACCTTATACATTCTTGAAACATTCAATGTTTTGGCTGATATCGATATGTATTGACCGATACATTTGGATAATTTAAACCCTACTTTTAATTACCCTTTTAGCTAGTGTTTTGATGATCAGCTAAATAATTCAGTAAATCTAAGCTTATAATGTGCAGATCAATACATGCAATGGGATGAATTGCGGCGAGACATTTACAGGACCCAATTCACCAAATAAACCAGCTCTATGGACAGAGAATTGGACGTCTTTGTATGTTTTCATTGAACTCTCTATTCATTTACTAATGATATTCCATGCATATAGTTTTTCTCTATGCCTTTATATTGGGAAGGGATTGGCAACATTTAGTCCTTAATTTAGTTGTAGTAATCTAATAATTATGTGTGGATTTTGAGTGGATTAGTGAAGCTTCTTGTTTGCTAAATATCACAATATTGGAAATGAAATTGATAATCATTTTTTTGTTGTTGTTTTTGTTCCTCAACCCAACTAAGATTCTTTCTTTTGTTGAAGCTATCAAGTATTTGGCGGAGAACCTTATATAAGGTCTGCTGAAGATATTGCCTTTGCGGTGGCACTTTTTCTCGCAAGGAAGGATGGAAGTTACGTAAATTATTACATGGTATGATATTTTAATTATCAATAACTTAGTCACAAACGAAACATATATATACCCGTTTCAATTCAATCGATTATAATACTTGAACTCTTAAGTCTAATATCATGGTTTGAATTTAGTATCATGGAGGAACAAATTTTGGAAGAAGGGGATCTGCATATGTGATAACAGGTTATTATGATCAAGCACCTCTTGATGAGTATGGTAGGTTTTCTAATTAATTCCATTCTACCTTTTTATTTGAACTTTGATCTCGTCACGTAATTATTTACTTTGTTGATAAATCTTTTAACTTATTTAGTTGATAAATGTAGGTTTGATTAGGCAACCAAAATGGGGCCATCTCAAAGAACTGCATTCTGCGGTGAAGCTAATTTCCGAAACTTTATTATGGGGAACACGTACAAATTTCTCTTTAGGTCCACAACAAGAAGTAAGAAGAAAAAATTAATTATGGTCCATATAAAAACTTTAATGTTTTTCGATCGACATAAGGTATATGATACTAACTAACATATATAAATTTGCTTTAATTCAGGCATATGTTTTTCAAGGAAAATCAGGAGAATGCGCTGCCTTTCTTGTAAATAACGATAAAAAATATAGTGCTTCTGTGAACTTTCAAGATGGAGTATATGAATTGCGACGGAGATCAATTAGTATCTTACCAGATTGCAAGAATGTAGTCTTTAACACTGCATTGGTAAGTTATGTTTTTAACTGAATTTTGTTACAATAAATATATTTGATCATATTGATAACGTTGGGATGAATTTGAGATAAAAAGAAAAGTTGACATGGTACTGATATAATTAAAAAATGTTTATATATATATGATCATTCATAATCGTTCTTCCCCTCAAAATCAAATATTTAGTATTAATTTTATTTTTCTCCTACGTACGTACATTCATCATCTTCTATAGGTAAGCACACAATTCAATGAAAGATCAATAATTTCAAGCCAAAAGTTCGATTCAACTGAAAGATGGCAAGAATTCAAGGATGTAATACCTAATTATAAGGATACATCATTGAAAGCAGATGGATTATTGGAGCACATGGGAACAACCAAAGATGCATCTGATTATCTTTGGTACACTTTCAGGTAAATCAGATTCACATATTTGTTCTCTCTTGAGTCTTTGCTATATATTTCAATTTTTTATGATGAGATCCATGTTTTATGACCATGAAATACAAAAGTAAGAGTGGTTGAACCAATTCACAGTTCCTTCCAAGTTGGATGGATCTTGATGAGCTATATATATATAAGCCATGATTAAAGATCGGGGTTGGATTCACATCTTTTAAATAAAAAAACAGGGAATTTGCCACTTTGTCCATTTTCATAAATAAATAAAACGGATATTTATGAAAACAGATGTATACTCACTTTGTGCAAATATTTTTTCAAAACCAATTCTGTAATTTTCAAAAATTTATTGTCCATTTTTTGTAAATTAATTTCTCAAATGGAATAATTGTTTGCTGATTTTTTATTTTTATTTTTATTTTTGGACACAAAATGTAGCTTTGAACATGAACCAACTGGCTCTCAACCTGTTCTTAATGTTACCTCCCTTGGGCATGTAGTGCAAGCTTTCGTCAACAGCATATACGCAGGTAATTTTTCAATTATCTTTTACTAATTTTGATCAGATCAATCTAAAGCAGAACATCAAAACCCAAATAAAAATAAAATTGATTAGAGCAAACAAAAAAAGAAATTCAATAAGGCAAGTAATATACTATGGTGATGTAGATCAAAGCAGCATTTCAAATGGACTAATATAAACCAGAGGAAAGGGGACATAAACAAATAGTATATGTTAGCTCCTCTTCTATTTCTTTCATTTGATTACTTGTAATTAGTATTCTTGTAGATCGAATTTTGCACTTGTTGATTAATTTTAATTGCACATAGACATAGTAAGAACATCAACATTTATATGTTAAGGTTTTCTTCAGGAACTGCACATGGAAGCCATGATACTCCAGGCTGTACACTTGAGCAATCAATCTCATTAAATAACGGGACGAACAATATTTCATTACTAAGTGTAATGGTTGGACTACCGGTACTAATTCTATCCATTTCTTGTTTGTTCCAGTTTCTCATTTACACAATTTTTTTATAGAGAGAATTATGAAAATGGTGTTGTAACCTTTGAAAATTAGAAAATAGTTATCTATATAATTGTATCCTTCAGAAAGTGAAATTTGTTTTGATTTTGATTTATGAAGGATTCAGGAGCCTTTCTTGAGCGTAGGGTTGCGGGATTACGTGTGGTGAAGATTCAAGGAACAGGACAAGGCTCTCAAGATTTCAGTAATTATGAATGGGGATATCAGGTTTTTTTTCCTTTTTATGTTGCAAAATTTTAATTTATATTGAGTTTTATTTATTTATTTATTTTTATTTTATCTTAGGGTATGTTTGGTAACACTTCTGAAGTCTGGATTCTAAAATCTGAAGTCTGTTTTCTGAAATCTGGAATCTGAAATCTGAAATTTTATTCTGGAAAAGTTGTTTGTTTATCATTTTTAAAAGCTTCTGGTTACAAATAGAATTTTAAAACATAATGGCCATTTTGACAATTATACCCTTTTGTAATTCTAATAAATTATTAACTGAAAAACATAATATGTTATGTATAATGAAACCATCTATACATTTAATTTCGATTTCTAACACATCAAACACCCAAAAGTATTGTTTTCAATTTGAATTCATACTTGAGAAATTATATTCCAACAAAATAATACTCAAATAATAAATAATCATTCATTTTCTAGTTGAAAAATATAGGATTTTAGGGTTCGTATAAAAATATAGGGTTTTCAAACACGTAACAAGAGAAAGGAGAGAGACTTTGACAACACAGTTGTAGAGAAAAGAGAGGTAGAAAAGAAATGAGAAGTAGAATAGTTAAAAATAAGGGTTTTAAGGTTATATAAAGAAAGGATAAGTGATAGAAATTAGGGTTTTGAGGATGGTATTTTAAAAATAAAAAAAAAAAATTCAGATTTCAGAAGTTTCATCCAGCATCTCTCCATCACTGGTTCAAAACTTTTGAATTTTGATTCTAAAACCTGAAATCTGAACCAAAACAAATAAAAATAAAATTTCTAAAGTCTGAATTTTAAAGGTGGACCATCTCCATTCAGACTTCAGAAGTGTTACCAAACACACACTTAAACGGATGATTTGATCCGCAAGGATCATGATTGAGAATTGTTTGATCACATTTCTTCGAAGAAGAAGTGAAACATAATAAACTTGAATTCGGGATCTCAAATCTGAAGTTGGACTCTCTCCATTTATCCTTCAACCTCAAGATTCTATCTTCTTCAACCTTCAAATCTCAAGAAAAAGATAAGGTTCTTAGAGAGGTTGAAGATGATGGGTTTTTTTTTTTTTTTTTTTGTGTGGAAGAAACCCAATACCATCATTTATATAATTCTTGAAATTTTTTCCAAATTTCTTCTTAAACTTCCCAAATTAAACCAAACTGACTCCCCACTCAATAATTGCCAAATTGAATTTGTTTTCCATGAAGAAGTGAAAAAGAAATGTATGAACTTAGTCAATACTTGCAATAATAATTCATTCAATTATTATGTAGGTTGGACTACTGGGGGAGAAGTTACAGATATATGTAGATGGACCAAGTAAAGTTGACTGGAGCAGTTATGAAAGCTCTTCTCATCAACCACTTACATGGTACAAGGTAATATATACAACGTTGATTTTAGATTTTATTTCTGAAATATTTATAATTGTTTATATATATTAAAAATAATCTTGACCCAATTTGAAGATTATTTGTCCATAAACCCTTTCATTATCACAGACTTTTAATTGAGTGATTATGATTATTTGGCAGACAACATTTGATGCACCCCAGGGGAAAGATCCAGTCGTATTAAACCTTGGCACAATGGGGAAAGGCGAAGCTTGGGTCAATGGAGAGAGCATCGGTCGTTATTGGGTTTCATTTAAGACTCCTAAGGGAAATCCTTCACAAACATTGTATGCAACTCTTTTAACTTTACTTCTAACTCTTAAGGGCCTATTATATATGAAGTAAACCGCAAACCTTTAATTTAGATGTGCTTTTAACTTTGTTAGGTTTTTAGGGAGCGTACCTTTTCATTGTAGCGGAGATCCAAACCTAGAGTCGTGTAACGTTGAGTCGATCGCCGAAGATTGGAAATCCAAATACCTATCACGTCGATGCTTCTAAGGCAGTCACAATTCTTTCCATGCCTTAAACTCTAGGGTCTTCGGTAGAAATCTAGAAATCTGTTAAACTTAGAGAGAAGGAGTAATAAAGGGAATATTTGATATTCGGTTGTCTTTCACGTCCCCTATCAATATCTATTTATAGAGATAAAATAGGTAATGAGATTGCAGTCTCATAATACAATAGAAACTCAATCTCACTACGACTATAACTCCAAGAGGAGTCTTAGTATGTGACTTAAAGGATTGGATCCACATGGATGCCCAAATAACTAATAGGCTTACTACATATAATGTTTTGATTTGCATATTTTTTTTCCTTAGGTATCACATACCGCGATCCTTCATCAAACCTTCTGGAAACCTACTAGTTTTGTTGGAGGAATTCAATGGGGACCCTCTAAATATTTCGGTAGATACCATTTCAACAAATCAAGTATGTGGACATGTTTCCGACTCTCATCTCCCCCCAGTTATTTCATGGGAAGTGCTCAAGCGAAGTAGTGGAAAACATAAAAGAAACCATGGAAGGAGACCCAAAGTTCAGCTTGAATGTCCTCCAGGAATGACCATCACAAATATACCCTTTGCCAGCTTCGGAAACCCTTCTGGTGATTGCAATGATTATGCTCTTGGAAGTTGTCACTCATCTAACTCTACAAGAGTTGTTGAGAAGGTGAGGTTTTTTTTTTTCCATTTTCTTTTCGAGAGCTACTATAACTTTTGCTAATGCCACCCACGTTGTGGGTTAATCTTTGGTGATTTATATATATATATATTAATTGGGGTGGCATTAACAAAAGGTGGTGCGTCAGTATAATCTCTCTTTTTCCCCCTTTTTACCCTTTACTATCAATAGTTAGAACAAAGATATTTTTTGTTAGACATCTATCTCAAGTTTTTCAAAATTATTAGATTTTTGTTGTTTAGATATTTAATTTTTTTATTCTGTCGAATTGACTAATTTTATTATAATAATTTCAGGCTTGTCTAGGGAAGAAGTATTGCACGATCCCTTGGTCGATCAAGAACTTTGGTGGAGATCCATGTCCAGGAACTCCAAAATCTCTGTTGATTGATGCACAATGCAGCAAATAAGATTTTATTGTATCTATACCATCTTATATGATAGCCAAAATAATTTCATCTAATTTTATATGTAGCAATTTATTTATTGATACATAAAAAATAATTCCAGTTCAACAAAGTTTATAGAAGTATACTTGAAACTCCCTCCGCCCTCTTTATGTTTGGCTTTTGATGTTTTCTAGGACCACAAAATTATGTTTAGAGTCATTATAATATGACTCCAGGTGGCATACTCAAATGACTCCCTCATGTGGATGAGTTTGGAAACCAGAGATCTGTACATCTTGGGATACATGATTCCCTCAAGATACACTTTTTTTTTATGGAGAAGTGCAATCATGTATCCTGAGGCGTACAAATCTATGGTACCTGAACTTATCACATCATGGAGTCATTTAAGTATGCCACCTGTCGAGTCATATTATCACGACTCTTTTGTTTATTGAAAGCAAATGCTTCCAAGTGTAAAACATGGAATTGATTTCATCATTCTCAAATACTCATCTCAGATCTTTGAAGCCGCATGAATGAATCAACTTTTTTTTTGTGTCGGCCATGAACAAATTTTTGTTTCTCTATTCAATTATATTTAAAGCCTTGTCTCTTCTAAAACAAGAAAATAAATATTCATGGAAGAAAAAGAAAAAAATCATTACCCATATCGATTCCTTGTGTGTGAAAATATCCATTTATCTCCCATGGTGATCGATAAAAGTTTCGAATAAGGCATGGACTCATTGGTCTATTGGTTGCCATATTGTAGTGCAATTTTGAGATCATGGATTCAGGTCCAGCATACTCATCAAAATAATAATAATAATAATAACAACTAGTACCCTTTTTACAGGTTTCCAAGTCACTTCCACCGAGGTTTGAAATTTAAATGTAGTGCTGGTTCTGATACCAAATGGAAAACTCTAGTGTTGGTGGTGCAAGAAGTTACGCCCATATCTGTTTTGGTTAGTAACAATCTCAATCCCTACTGTTATATAGAACTTCAAGTTGCACCATAAAATTAAATTACGAACTTTCTTGGTTTTCAACCCCATAAACTCAACTGTCTTTGAATTGGTTATACAACCAAGAAATCTACCAAACACTACAAGAAAAGGTCTATTTTGGAACAAGAGGGTGAATGGACTTTGGCTGTTTGAAATAAAAAAATGGGTTAAAACCATTTTTATATTAGAAACCATTTCTAAATCGTAATCCACTCATTCTAACCCGAACCAAACTGAAGAAGGTCATTCTATGTTTTTTACAAGAACGAAAGATGGAAAGAGCTCAAGAGAAAGGGAAAGTTGTTCTAAAATCTATGAAAATCTAGTCGTTTCTCGACAAACTTAGGATTGACGAAATTTATCAATTTCAGAGGGAAAATCCATTTCGCTCCTCAGTGTCGATCGATTCTTTGTCTAAGATCTGCGAAATCTAAGGTTGGGATTATCGAAATCCCTTCGTCTCCCATGTAAGATATTGCTTTCTTTCAATTTTCTCTTGGATCTATCATTTTTTATGATTTTAGAACCTTATTATGCAATTCTTAGTCAGATCTGATTTGATTTGCTAATTTTTGGCTGAGATCGTTGCGTTGGAGTCAATCAATCGAGTTTTGTTTGTATTACTACGTCGATTTGTAAATTTGAGGTAGAAATATGTCGTTTTTGGCTGAGAATCCTTGCATTTGACATGTCTTCGATCCCTAGATTTAAATTTTAGTGATTTTGGATTTCTTAGATGGAATTTCGATCAATGTAGGGTTTAATCTCTTGTTTGATCTTTTAAGAACATTTTTTGTTGCTTTATTGAAGGTTTTAGTTCTGATTAAATCATCTCGGATCTCTTGTAAATTCTCTCTAAACACAAAAGTAAGCTTCGATCTAGAACTTGGATTTGATTTTTGTTTTGATGTACTGTAAAACCCTGAATTTTTAATTCGTATCTCGAGGAAAAATAAGCAGTGGAATTTTAAGAAAATCTTGAAAGTGGGACTTAGGGATAAAATTTTAAAATGTTTCTGATCATTTTTAATGGAATCTGACCTCACTATTGGATTCAAAATGATCGAAAAACATACTTTAGCTTGTAAGCACGCTCAAATGCGAGTCTGAAAATAAAAGTAGCAAAATCCTCGATTATCGGGTCGAACCAGGCTAAAACAGTGATTTTTGTTGGAGCAATAATTTTTAAAATTCGATCATACCATTGGGTTCATAACGAAAAATTATTCAACATGGACTATTTATTTGTCATTTTTGGAAACCAGAAAGTCGAATTATCATCAAAAACGAAAACGACATCAAGTTTAGGGGTCACCTCAAGCCAAAAATGTAAATTTTTGTTAGAGACATAATTTGTAGAAACTGACTATACCATTAGATTCGGAACGAAAAATTAGACAAAATAGAGTATTCATTCGTCATTTTTGGAATCCGGACGGTCAAGTTATCGTCGATCAAAACAATTGACAAAATACCGAATTCGTCCCAAATTTTATATAAATAAAATTTTAATTTTTTTTTACAACTCGTCTTTTCCAACCCGTCAACAGCCAACGAAATTAAAAAATAAAAAATTCTTTTTTCTTCGAATTTCAATCGTAGATCTACGACAAACGGTGCACTTTCGACGATCGCCGCAGAAGAGAAAAAGATCTGCAGCCTCATTCTCTACATAACCCAACCAAATTCCTTCCGTTTTTTCGTCTTTTTCAACCCGTATCGTCAAAAATCAGCCGTATGTATATACTTGGATTTCGAAAACTTCGACCTCGAATTTCATCGATTTCGGGGTCAAACCGTCCTCCGTCGCAGAAGGGAGAAAGGACGACAGCGTCGAGATCTTCAAAACTACTAGGCCAGATAAAAAAATCAGCCACTTCGAAGTTCAGTCCATCTCGATTCCCGTGCCGATCGTCTCGATTTCCGTACACATGCTTCGATGCTTTCGCCTAGACATCGTAAAGAACTCTTAATTTCTATTAGTAATTGTAGATTGTAAAAATTGCATTTAGAATTTTATTAAAAATTTGTGGAGAGTTTTCAAAATATAGAATTCTTTTGTTATTTAAAAATTCACGCCAGAAATTGCATGTTTGATATGTTTAATTGTATTTTTTAACAAATTATACGTGGGTAGGATATTTATCGGGTTATTTTTGTCAGTTGGATCCTGTACACTGCTCGGACCCCGTTTTAATATAAGTTTTGTATTTTTTAAGGTTTTTGATAAAAATGAACTTCATAGTTAGAAAAATGATTTATTATTCAATTAATTCATGTTGAGTTGATGAATATCAGAAAGTGGATATTTTATTTGAGAGATTGAAAATTGTAAAATTTGAAAAAAAGGAAAAAGGGTATGAAACGGTAAAATGCCTGAGTCACACCGAGGGGTGATGTCTGCATTTTACGTTGTTGTGTTGTGTGCAGGTTGGTGAACAGATATCCAGGGATAATATTGTTGCTGCATGTTTATTTAAATTTCTGTTATCGCGAGGCGCTGTTTACGTTTTCGTTATGTTATTTATTTTAGGCCGGGTGGCCACACTTGCATTGTAGGAAACTGGATATCCATTCTCAACCTTGTATTATTAATTTATCTTTTGTTTTCAAATGAAAATAATATATATATATATATGTAGCTATTTTGTGAGCTGTTAAAGAGTTTGTGAATGCCTGAAGGGATAGTGCATCATATCATCCGGAGTGGTGTACTATCCTGGGATGTATGGTAGGGACCACCAAGCTCATACGTGGTATGGGACGCGTATGAGAGTGGAGTCACAATTGGAATCCGGGATATTCCTCTCTATCTTTACCAGTTAACTTGTAATGTAAAGGTGGTCGTATACGAATGGTTTGTATATTTAGGAATTACATGCACGCCTGATAGGCATAGACGAAGATGATTAGTCAGTGATCACTAACAATCTATAGTAGTCGAACGTTCTGACACATCGAAAAGAGACCCATTGCTTACGGTCACGTCAAACGGCTAGCCTGAGCTGGATAAATGGTCAACCAAGTGTGGTAAGTGCAGCGACCGGCCACAAAATCAGGAACTAAAAGTCAAAGAAGAATTATAACATCATGTCCCGACTGGGAGCGATCCAGTCGTGAATCCCAACTCTCTAATTCCAATACTCCACCATTGTGTATTATGTATCTGTTGCTTATTTTGATATATAAAATGAAATTCATGTTTAATGTTTTCATTTGATCAATTAGATTTGTATAAAAAGATAATGTTATAGTGAGTACTGTTGATTGATGTAATGTGAGTTTTAAAATGTTTAGTTGCTCATCCCTGGCTGTATGTACCAGTTAATCGTAGTTTCTTCTGTAAAATTTTGTATATTTTAAAATGATCCAGTATGTTTATTCGATCATGTTAGGAGGGGTTATTAGCAGAAATTGTGTTCTTCCTTATTGGGTAACCATTGTTACTCACCCTTTCCTTCTCCATTTTTTAGTTTCAGATCTAAAGCTTGCGAGACAGGTATAGAGCATGAGTGAGAATCATCTGGTGGGTCAGATAGACAGCCAGAGTTCATCACTTGGTGAGTATTAGGGTTACACCTCCTATTGGTGTTGATTATTCCAAGAGTATTATAGATGTTGTTTTGAGTGTTAGGATTTCTGTTAGAGTGAGGAATTTTGTATAATCCTGTATTTTGATTATTCTTCCGCACTCTGATCTTTCGTACGTTATTAAACGTATATAAGCTTCCGTTAGTATTACATCTTGTATATGTATGCAGGATTGTATGTCGTTTATCAGGTGCAGGTTAAACGCCTTAGAATACTAACATAAACAGAGGAGACCATGCCGAAATTTCGAGGTGCCACCTACTACCTCGAGATCTGACATGGGGATTTGTTTTAGTGTTCGGCGGGGCGCCACATATACTCTAAGCCTCTCTAACTGAACGGAGCTTCAACCATTTTACCAAAAAAATTAGTTGCTGTAGACACCCCATTTTTGCATCCACCTGATTAATCAAGTCGTCAACCCGATCGCAAAGGTTCCCAATGATGGATGTCTATTCCAATGCTTTATTTTGTTACCAGATATGTTTCAGAAATCCGGATGAGGTATCTCAAACTGACAAAACCTAGAAACCACGCTACGCTAGGAAAATACGACCCCAGAAACATAGAAATCATCATCTTGCAAACCAAAAAGAAACTTCACGATAAAAATCACTAAAAATGATTAAATTACCAAAATACCCCTAATCTCAAAACAACCTTAGAGCCTACATTACGCTTAGGAAAATCTGTTCAAACACATAAAACAACAAATCGAAACCAAGTAAACCACTTCGCCAATTTTCACAAAATTTGACAAAATTACGAAAATACCCCTCATAAAGTTCACGATCATTTCATATAAAAAACTTCATAAATGACAAAAACAACATTCCATTGAATTCCTTACGAAAAACTGATTCCAAAACATCCTGGAACATTGAAAAATGACTTAAAACGGTAATTTCACAATTTTTCATAATTAAAAAATTCGAAATTAATAAATAAAACATTAAATAATTAAAATGAAACATTAATGAAATTCATTTAAAAAGTTGAACCTAAAAATCGATTAATTGGACTCTCAGGCAAAATTGTTGAGGGTTCGTGGGATATTTCTTTAAGGACCCTCCATTTGGGGGTTCAAAGAATTAAAGATATAATAGAAGGGGGTTCTCCAAAAATTAAAAGTAAATCAAGCAAGACTAAAGTCAAGGCATTAAAGTCAATCAAGTGAGACTGAAGTCAAAATTAAAGTCAATCAAGCAAGACTGAAGTCAAGGTACTAATAGAGTCAATCTCATAAGACTAAGGTCAAAACCCTAAATCAAAACCCTAATCTAAACTAATCAAGTCAATCTCATAAGACTAAGGTCAAAACCCTAAATCCAAATCCTAATCTAAAACTAATCAAGTCAATCTCATAAGACTAAAGTCAAAACCCTAAAACCCTAAAGACTAAGTCAAAACCCTAATTGAAACCCTAAAAGAAATCCTAATCAGACCCTAAATGCTTCTAAAAACTTTATAAATAGGAGCCTCCACACCCTATTTTTGTATCAAAGAAAAAACCCTAGAAAAAGTAGGTGAAGAAGCCTCCACAACCCCTCCAAAACCCTAATTTTGGAGCCCCAACTCCTTCCCTAACATCCCTACTCCTATTTTAGCCTAAAAAACACCAAAAAACCTCCCAAAAACATCCCAAAAATCCACCACAAATTCAAAGCATTCAGATCTAAGAAGGAGACACCTTGCCTCGGAGATTAGAAATCAGATCCGGAGACAAAACGAAGCAAGGAGTACGGTACAAGGAACTATTTTTCAGATCTGAGGGAATAGTGCTTTTGCAGATCGAAGGTAAGGTTTTTTTTTTATATTATTTTTTCTAGGTTTTATCATTAGCGATGTAGATCTATTTGGGATAAGTAGAGACCGGCATTGGCCGGGCGGGGTTGGTGCCTAACACCTTCCAACCCCGTAACATGATCCCCGGATTCAGATTTCTATAGTAGATTAGTTCCTTTTTTTATCCATTTAAGGGTCAACTTGGTTCCTAGACCACAATAACTAGGTGGCGACTCCCAAACCTCAAGGGTCAAAAGCGGATCCGCACACCCCACGGATCGAGGGCGCTTTCAGTTGCATAAACAAATTTTATGAAATAATTGAAGAAAAAATGACCACGAACTAAGTTAAAAATAATCCATTTATCAACTCGCTAGATTTGTTATGGGTAGAGGTAGAGGAAAAGGTAAACGTCTACTATTGTTCCCAGTCATGAGGATCCTATAAGAAAACATTCTATCTTTCATATTTTTAATTTTGTATCTTTTCTTCCCAAACAATTTTACATGAATTGGAATTAATCATGAAAAGCTATTGTGGCAACTCAGATGTTTTCTCCTACCTAGAGAATGAAAGTGTTGAGGATTCACTTAGATGACCATTTGGCATTTATGTTTTATATTCGCAAAATTTTAGTTATTACTTCCTTGAAATGCACTTATATTCTTAAGCTTTACTTTTGAGTTGAGTTTGTTGATGCCTTACACATGCCCTCACTCTCCTTCAAAGTGCTACCAACATGGTTGGGGAGATCAAGGAATTTTTGGGTCATTTTCTTGATCATGTGTCTAAGATTGGACACAACCACATATATATGGGAAGATCAAGGAATTGTTTGGTTCCTCTCATTTTTAATATTACTAAAGTATATATATTTTATTAAGATAATAGTAATTTTGCACAATTTATAGGGACAAGTGTACAACACGACAAGTACACAACACCTGATTATGGACCTGAAACATAAAATTTGTATTGTTGTTATTGGAATGGCAATTGGTCTGTTTTGTTTTGGATATTGTATCCAAACCAGAACTCCTACAGACTTGCCTCATTAGTGTCTTAAAACAATCACGAAGTGAGCATTAGTTTTAGCGACCAATTGGAGGCACCTTATATTTGGATAATTGGAAGTTTCTGAAATAGATAACTTTTATATTTATTGCAAAAAATGACATAATAAAACTTTTTCAAAGATTTCAAGTTTGCTAAATATTGTAAAAAACTATTTATCTATCAAGTTAATTCAATTTTTGTAGCATAAATCACTTCTTATATTGAAATTTATTCCCAAATGTCCAGTCATGTTTCATGTCAGAGAGCAATATTTTGTTCAATTAGAGTATCTTGAGTTAATTGAACTTGGATCAAGTATCATCCTTGAAATTACGGGCTTTGTACCATGTCTAAACTTAGAGGGGAGGGGGGAGGGGGTGAATATGTTAATTAAAAATTTAGTCTATGAATTACCCCTTGAAATTTCAAGTTTCTCAATTATACTAAAATGAATACAAGTTAGAGATGTATAAGAATCATATCTTTTGAGCTAAAGCATACATCATACATCATAAGATAGGCATTTTATCAAGTATTTGATGAGCATGTAGTTGCATTCATATAAATTCAGGTTTAGAGTGTAGACATGAGAATGTACATCTTTGAACCTCAATGCTACGTTGTTTAGAGTCGCCACCATTCTTTTTTGAAAATGGGTGTGAATGGGCATTTGAATCGATTCTTTTGAAAATAATTTTTTCATAGCATTGTAGTGACTCTCAATCATGAAGAAGGTATGGTCTACCTAAGATCTAGGTAAGGAGATTCGATTAGAGAATGGAGAAGGTGTTAAGCACCCCATTCTTTCCACCTATGGTGGTTAACTTTAGATTTGGTCATTTTTAAAATGATTAACATACCAAGGAAAATACATGAGATGCATGAAGTGGTGTGTGTGTGTGTATGGTAAGTATGTACCTTTTTGAAAGAGGATTTGATGTTAGTGTTGACATGAGAAATATCCTATGGGAGAAGATATTCTATGGAGTTAACACACTTTTTGCATGAGTTGAAAGGTCGGTGTAGGATTTTAGAGAAATTCCATGGATGGAGTCCCCTTAGATCCACAACCTTAATGCATGCATGCTTAGTTAGAAATTTAGTGTTTTAGCCCCATCAAGAGAGCTACACAAGTCTTCATCATTGCCAAGCATGTGTGGTGTGTGTGAATGGTGTACATTATGATGTATGAGATAAAAATGGGTAAAGAAGGGCTTCAACCTCCATTCTTTCGACCAAACCACCTCAAGCATTCCATGCCCAAAGTTGAGGTTCAATCTACTTGAAATGAAGGAGGGTTTTCCATCACATCCTAAATGTTTCTAAAAAGAAAAAGAGAGGGATAGAAGAAGAAGATGCAAGTTAAAAAATAAATAACAACTACTATACCCACCTTGTCCCCTTGGAGTTCTTGAATGAACTTAAGCTTGAGAAATGAACTTGAGAGTTGAAGGATGTACTTGAGGGTTGAGAGAGTTGAAGGTTGAGAGATGAGAGATGAGTAAAAATTTTGGTAGAGTTTTAAGTTGAAAGATGAGGGCTTGAGAGCATCCATTGTTCATAGCAAATGATGGTATTTATAGAGTTTTTGGAGAACTTTTGGGGATAAAGTGGTCCAATCCTAAAAATAAAGAAAATGGACATGAGGTTTAGGTTATTTCTTTTTGGATTTTTCATTTATATGGGGGTAAAGATGAAATTTGTGAAGAAACCCTAAAAGCATTCTTTAATCTTTGGTTTTTTGGTAAATAGAGGTGAGAGAACAAAAGTACTTTTGGAAGTGTGAATAAGGGAGTGACATGTGTAAAGGTGGAGTGGTAGGTAAAAAGTAGACCTTGGTTCATTTGTAAATAACTCATAAAGGAATGGTGGAAAGCGTATTTTTTAAATGGACCAATGGGAGAACAAAAGTACTTTTGGGAGGGTGAATAGGATAATGACATGTGTAAAGGTGAAATGGTAGGTGAAAAGTAGACCTTGGTTCATTTGTAAATAACACATAAAGCAAGGGGTGGAAGTATATTTTTGAAATGGACCAATGGGAGAGCTCCATGTATGTACATGAAGATTCTCACCTTTTGAGGGTATAATTAGAAGTTCTCTCACCTTTATGGATTATTACCAAAGACCAAAGTATAGTTTTGGTTTGACTAACCTTTTTGGGAAGGAAATTCTTGAATTTTCATAAGGGAGGGTTGACTCTCCAATTAGCTAAGGCATTGGGTATTGAGGGTTTATGAGAGATCAACATGTATCATCTTTTGGGGAGGTGTGAGAGAATGGACTTAGAATAGACTTGGTATTGGGTTTAGGTGATGGACTTGGGTTATTGACTATAGACTTTAAGGGTGGGTTAAAAGAATGGACTTGAATTTGGGTTAGAAGGTGGGCTTTTTCTTGGGCTTAGGTTGGATTAGGAAATGGACCTTGGTTATGGTATGAGTGATGGAATGGTGAATAGAGAACGGTTATGAATCCGACTTGAATCATAGAGGTGGTATGGAATTAAACTGGGTTAGGGACAAGGTTGAGCATGTAAACTATATGACATGATGCATGTATGCATATATGCATGAAAATAATGCCAAGTAACAATGCGGGCCCGTTGAGAGGTTTAAATTCTCATTTGAAATCAATTCGAAAAAATTTGAATTTTCTTAATGGGTTCGTGCAAATTGGGGTGTCTACAACTGCCCCTTTTTGTAGGAGTTGCTTGCAAAGAACTGCAAAGAATAGACTAGACCCTTATTTGTGCGAACCCGAAATGATTCATTGCAAGATGATTAAAAACATTGGGTAGGTTAATGGTTTTTTTTTGGTTAAATGTGGCTATCCAAGCATGGGGTCAGATAGGGTTAGCTCTTAATTTTATTTAATTTTTTTTTTTTTTGAAATCCTTGATTTCGTGGCACGGAGCTTGTTTGAAATCTTGGATAGAATATTCGATGATTTTTTGAAAGTGATTGACGGTTTAACCCATGCAATGCAATTTTGAGATATTTTTCTTTTCCTTTGTCAATTCCAAATTTCGAACTTCCATCTTCCCTTTTCATGGAAGTTATGGGATCGTCTTGAGAGAGCTTAATGTAGCGTGATCGTCTTTGAGAGATACTTGCATGATGGTATGATATTTGAGTATTGTTGTCATGCCTCGGATATGGAGAGAATCATCGTTTACCAAGCTGCTCAGATCAAAGCCTTAGATGATGACTTGATGCCTACTATGCTTTCCAGGGAAATGCTTGAGTGGCTCTTTGGCCATTATTCCTTTTTGTACCCTACTTTTAATGAGAATGATGTAGCACTATTTGAAATAAATGAAATAGGTTTTTTACGTAGTGGCCTCAGATATATCTACTGCTATCGAAAACTCTTGATTTTAAGAGAAGTCCTATATTCTTCGTCATAGGCCAAAAATAGTCATCCCCGAGACTGAGAATTTTGACTGAGTTATCTTAGTTGCATCTGTTGGAACATTGAGGACTTCGAGATTTTTACCGTTCATAGTTTATACTCTTGCAGGCCAGGAGTTATTTTTTTATTTTTTATTTTTTTTTATTTTTTTTTTTTCATTTTTGCCCCTAGCACTAGTTGCGATTTTCACCAGACCCGATTTCCACATTGTTGCGCATCGACGCCCTTTTTGGGTTTTAATCGTGCCGGTGGTTTTGATCTTGTCATAGACTGATCTTTTTACTCACAGTGCCCTTGTTGGTTTTCACCATGTGCTTTCAGTCTATGCTTTCTTTATAGATTTTCACTTTGAATACCTTTCTCGGTTTCTCTGTGCCCCTTGTGGCTTGGTGACTCAAGTTGAGCTGTAAGATCGAATACTCTACTCTTCTAGTGGTATTCTTTCTTAAGTAACAGATCTTACTCCCCTTTCGAGTTCCTCCGACGATTTTCATGGTATGGTGACTCAAGTTGAGCTTCGAGATCAATGACTCTACACTTCAAGTCGCTCTTTTTTTTTCAAATATTTGATCTGACCTCCCCTCTCGGGTCTTCCAGTGACTTTGGTGGCTTGAAATCCGAAATAAGTAGCAAAATCAACTATACCCTGACAATATTTTTCATGACATGTTTCCATCGAGATTGAGTTGCCTTGAATCATTCCCTGATCTGAGAGGACTTTAAATAGGACGAAATATAGGCTTAGGCTATGGTTAAGAAAGGATAAGAAAGGTTGAATCTAGATTTACTAAGGGATAGAATGGACATGGGGTTTTTCTATTTTTGTTCTGAAAGTATGATCTATGTCTCCTCCCAGCGTCTCACGAACTCGTTTAAGCTGAAAATTTGGGTCGAGCTTGAGATCAAGTATTCGAGATTTTGACTTTTTGATTTTTTTTTGTACTTTTAGCCATTCACAGTTTATCCTCATGCGGGCCAAGAGTATGCTTTGGTATTTTCTTTTGACTTTAGATCTTTTTTTTTTATTATTATTTTTTTTGACAACGGTGACTTACCCCGGTTTTGGGTTAAGAAATGAAAGTGATGGCTCAAAAGGGTTAACTAAGGGTGGATACTTGTTCAGGTAGTAGAAAGATGGTCTCTCTTCATTTCAAGGAACGACTTTAGGCGTAATATTTTTTTACGGTGTCAGCATTGATCGGTTGCGGAAAGACTTCTCCGTCTATCTTTGTGAGAATCAACGCTCCTCCGGACAATACCTTTTGGACGACGAATGGCCCATCGTAATTCGGACGAAACTTCCCTCTCACATCTAGAGTATTGGCAAAATCTTCTTCAAAACAAGATCTCTTGGCGAGAACTCTCTAGGTCGAACCCTCTTGTTATAAGCTCGTGCTATTCTCCGTTGACAGGATTGCCCATGACAGATTGCTGAAAGTTGTTTCTCCTCTATTAAGTTCAACTGATCGAATCGGGCTTGGACCCATTCTGCTTCATCCAATTCAAATTCTTTTAAGATCAGAAGGGAGGGAATCTCGACCTCAACGGGCAAGACTGCTTCCATTCCGTAGACCAGTGAATAAGGTGTTGCCCCAGTCGAAGTTCGAATTGACATTCGATAAGCAGTAGAGCGAAGGGTAACATTTCGTGCCAATCCTTGTAAGTAACGACCATTTTCTCGATGACCTTCTTGATGTTTTTGTTAGCGGCTTCAATTGCTCCATTCATCTTTGGTCTGTAAATGACTGAGTTGTGATGGGTGATCTGAAAATCCTTGCACATCTTAGAGATGTCTTTGTTTTTGAGATTTTTGGCGTTATCGGTTACTATCCCGCTTGGGAGGCCATACCGATATTTGATGTTATTCTTCACATACTTCAAAACATTGCCCCTTGTAACATTGGCGTAAGATGCTGCTTCTACCCATTTTGTAAAGTAGTCGATGGCGACTAAAATGAAGCGATGCCCATTGGAAGTTTGAGGATTGATCTGTCCGATGACATCCATGGCCCATAGTGAGAAAGGCCAGGGAGAAGTCATATTGTGCAATTCTGAAGGTGGCGCATTGATCTTATTGGCATAGATTTGACACAAATGACACTTCCGAACATGTTGGTACCCGTCGCTCTCCATAGTCAGCTAGTAATAACCCATTCTCATAATCTTCTTTGCGAGCATATGTCCATTCATGTGAGGTCCACAGACTCCACCATGTACTTTTTCGATCAGATGTTGAGCTTCTGTTTCTGTTACACACCTGAGGAGGATCTCATGGTGTGACTTTTTGTATAAAACTCCGTAACTCAAGAAGAACTGTCCTGCCAGTCTCTGGATAGTCTTTCGGTCGGTTGTTGTGGCATCGGATGGAAAAATTTGATCCTCTAAGAATGTACAGGCAAGCAATATGCCGGCTCGTCTTGAATACCAATCTCAAGAGGGTCGATTATGGTATCTTCGGAGATGCTGATCATTGATGCCAAAGTAGCCAATGCATCTGCAAACTGGTTCTTAGCTCTCGGCATATATACAAACTGGTTCTTAGCTCTCGGCATATAAGTAAATGAGATTCGGACGAAATTTGAGCTTAGATCCTCGAGATACTCATGATAAGAAACTAGTCTCTGCTCTTGGGTCTTCCATTCTCCCGTTGTCTGGTAGACTACCAGGCTTGAGTCTCCAAATACATTTATTTCATCCACTTCAAGGTCGATTGCTGCTTTCAACCCCACAATGCATACTTCATATTCATCTTCGTTGTTGGAACATTGAAACCTTAATTTGACTGCAATAGGGATATGAGTTCCGTCTGGTTTGATCAGGACTGCCCCAATTCCGTTTCCTTTTTGATTTACTACTCCGTCGAAATACATTTTCCAACTAGATTCTTCACCGTCGCTCTCGATTTCAGCAAACAAGATGGCTTCATCAGGAAAATTTGTCTTTAGTAGGTCATAGTCGGGCAGAGGGTGTTCCGCTAAGTGATCAACAATAGCTTGTCCTTTAATGGCTTTTTGAGTGACATAGGTGATATCAAACTCAGATAATAGTAGTTGTCATTTTACAGTGCGTCCCGTTAGTGCTGGTTTCTCGAAGAGATACTTCAAAGGATCCATTCGAGTAATGAGCATAGTCGCATAGCTAAGCAAGTAGTGGTGTAGTTGTTGTGATGCCCAGATAAGGGCACAACACGTCTTTTCAAGGGTTGAATAGTTCGTCTTGTAACTTGTAAACTTCTTGCTAAGGTAAT
Source organism: Akebia trifoliata (assembly GCF_017979445.1). NCBI lineage: Eukaryota > Viridiplantae > Streptophyta > Magnoliopsida > Ranunculales > Lardizabalaceae > Akebia > Akebia trifoliata. The sequence continues at coordinate 19,949,611 of NC_141376.1, forward strand.
AGATGGCTCACTTTTTTCGACCTGTTTCATCATGTTGCCCCAGTACACAGCCCATAGAGTTTTCTTGCACAGAAAGATACATCAGTAGAGGTCGACCTGGCATAGGTGTAACTAAGACTGGTGGATTAAGCAGGTATCTTTTAATCTTATCGAAAGCTTCTTGACAGTCTTTATTCCATTCTTTTGGCCCATTCTTCTTTAGTAGTTTGAATACTGGCTCACAGATCGGAGTTAGTTATGCGATGAACCGACTAATGTACTGAATCCTTCCTAGGAATCCCCTGATTTCTTTCTCTGATTTGGGTGGCTCCATATTTATGATGTACTTCGTTTTAGCTGGATCGATTTCGAGGCCTCTTCTACTAGCAATGAACCCCAATAGCTTTCCTGACATGGCCCCAAATACATACTTTGCCGGATTAAGTCTTAAACTGTACTTCCTTAATCGATCAAATAGTTTTTTCAAGTTTACTAGATGATCCTCATCGAGATTGGATTTAGCTATCATGTCGTTTACGTATACTTCTATTTCCTTGTGGATCATGTCATGAAATAAGGTCGTCATGGCTCGTTGGTAAGTTGCCCCAGCATTCTTGAGACCGAATGACATAACCTTATAGTGAAAGGTGCCCCAAGGTGTGATAAATGTAGTCTTCTCTTGGTCCTCTTCTACCATTTTTATCTGATTATAACCCGAGAAGCCATCCATGAAGGAGAACATACCGTGCCCAGCTGTATTATCAACCAGAATGTCGATATACGGTAATGGAAAGTCATCTTTAGGACTGGCTCTATTCAGATCACGGTAGTCCACACACATGTGTACTTTCCCATCCTTCTTTGGTACAGGGACTACATTTACGAGCCACTCAGGATAGGTGGATACTGTGAGAAACCTTGCTTGGAACTACTTCATTACTTCGTCTTTGACTTTAAGTGTCCACTCTGGTTTCAACCTTCGTAATTTCTGCTTGACTGGCTTGCTTCTTGATTTGATAGGTAACTTGTGGGCGACTAGATCTGTGTCTAACCCAGGCATGTCTTGATAGGACCATGCGAAGACATCTTGGTACTGTTGTAAGAATTTTGTCATCTCATCTTTCTGCTCAATCGTTAATAGGGCTTCGATTTTAACGATTCGTGGGTCATCTTCGGTGCCTAGGTTCATTGAGTTTGTATCCTCTATATTTGGCTGAACACCCTTCTCGTGACGTTCTATGAGTTCTTTGATTTATTTTGGAGGATATTCAATCTCTTCCTCTAACTCTTCTTCAATCCCCATGAGATCAAAGTCGAGCTCATGGTCAAAGTCGTATTCATCTCTTTCATACTCTGTTCTGTCACAAGATTCATTCAACTGAATGAGTTTGAGAAGGTTTGCTGCATCTTTATCGGTTACTCTACTCCTCTTCTTCTCAAGCTCCTTCGGCAGTATTTGTTTTTCTTTCACTAGCTTTCCTTTTCCCTTTTCTTTTCTTCTTCTTCATTCTGCTTCTTATGTTCCTTTTTTGGTACTTTGTAGCACCTCCCTGATCTCGTCATATGACCAATGTCTGTGACCATAGTCTCTTTCGACTTCTCAACCCCTGCGGATGTCACAATCATCGTCTCATAACTCCATGGGACAGTTTGATTTGAGCGATACGGAAATGGTTTAGGAGATATGATGGTCATGGGTTGAGGGTCCGGTTTTAGATGAAGGGCGAGAGGTGGTGGATTGGGTTTATGTGGGTTAGTACAAGATAGGATGAGGGGTGGTCGGGTGGAGAAGCTTGAAGTTTGAGGGGTCGGTGCAATGTAGGGTATGATAAGAGGTGGTCGGGAGGAAGGGCCTGAAGTTGGTATGGTGCAAGGTATAATGAGGGGTGGCCGAGAGGAAAATCTTGAAGTTGGTAGTGTGTAGGGTACAATGAGAAGTGGTCGTGAAGGGTTTGAAGTCTAGGAGTTGGAGTGAATGGTGAGATTGGCCATTCTGACTGGGAGTTGGGATGGTAACTGGTTTGTTGTGTGTTGGGGTACGGTTTTGATACTTGAGGTTGTTGATTCCCTCCTCAAGTTGACTATGATCTTAGAGCCAATAGGTGCTATCAGGATTGAAGGGTCGAAGCTTGGTTCATCCCTCTCTATGGCATTGACTGTCAGCCCATTGCCTCCCCCATTATGTATCGGTAACGGGTTTTGATTGATATTCTGCTAAGGTACTTGGGCTACTGGACTATCTAAGATGATCGTTTTCCCGTCGATTAGATTTTGAACTTGATGCTTGAGTTGCCAACATTGGTCGGTGGTATGCCTCGGTGCACCCATATGAATTTCATAGAATTGATTGGGATTGTACCTTGGTCCCTTTACCGCTTTTGGGTTTGACTGCCTTTTAGTGAGATATTCTCCCCTGAGTAATGCTGGGAGTAGTTTTGACAGAGTCATAGTGAAAGCGCCCTTGATTTGCGGGGTGTGCGGATCCGCTTTTGACCCTTGAGGTTTGGGAGTCGCCACCTAGTTATTACGGTCTAAGAACTAAACTTTGACTCTAAAAGACAAATAAACTAATCTACGAAAGAAAAATATGGGTCCATGGATCACGTTACGGGGTTGGAAGGTGTTAAGTACCAACCCCGCCCGGCAAACGCCGGTCTCTACTAATTCCCAAATAAACTACATCGCTGAAAGACCTAAGAAATAATAAAAAAAATTGAGAAATTTATACATTTTCGAAGACAACGTTCTCGTTCCTTCAGATCTGACAGAGTAACTCCTTATACAGTATTCCTTGCTTCGTTCTGTCTCCAGATCTGACTTCTGATCTTCGAGGCGAGATATCTCTTCCTTAGATCTGGATTCTTTGGCTTTTTTTATGCATTTTGGGGTGTTTTTGAAGAGCTTCTAGGTGTTTTTCAAACTAAAATCAAAGTATGGGTGTTAGGTAAGGAGTTGGGGCTTCAAAATTAGGGTTTATGGGAGACTAGGGGAGCTTTTTGACCTACTTCTCTTAGGATTTATTATTTTATATGAAAATAGGGTATGAGGACCTCTATTTATAGATTTCTTTAAGTGTTTATTTAGATAGAGTTAATGTTTAATTATAATTCTTTTAGTTAGAGTTATATTTTAATTAGAATTATTTTAGGTAGAGTTATATTTTAGTTAGAATTCTATTAAATAGAGTTATTATTTAATTAGGATTGTTAAATAGAATTATTATTTAATTAGAACTCTATTAGAGTTTTGACTTTTGGTCTTATTTAATTGCCTTTAAGATTTTGACTTTAGTCTTACTTGATTGACTTTAATATCTTGACTTTAGTCTTACTTGATTGACTTTAATTTTGACTTTAGTCTTACTTGATTGAATTTAATATCTTGACTTTAGTCTTACTTGATTGACTTTAATTTTTTAGAGAACCCCATATATTATATCTTTAATTCTTTGGACCTCGAAATGGAAGGGTCCTTGAATAAATATCTTGGCAACCATCAACAATTTTGCCTGAGAGCCTAATTGATCGATTTTTTTGGTTTAAAATTTTAAATTAATTTTATTAATGTTTCACTTTACATTATTTAATGTTTTATTTATTAATTTAAAAATTTTTAATTATTAAAATTGTAAAATTACCGTTTTACCCTCGAAGAGGACTTCTTCGCGTTTTAAGTCATTTTTCAATGTTCCAGGATGTTTTGGAATCGATTTTTCATAAGGAATTCAATGGAAATATTGGTTTATGTCATTTATGAAATTTTTTGTGCGAAATAGTCGTGAACTTTATGAGGGGCATTTTTGTAATTTTGTCAAATTCTGTGAAAATTGGCCAAATGATTTATTTGATTTCTATTTATTGTTTTATGTGTTCGAAAGGATTTTTCTAAGCGTAATGTAGACTCTAGGGTTGTTTTGACGTTAGGGGTATTTCGATAATTTGGTCATTTTTTAGTGATTTTTATCGTAAAACTTCTTTTTGTCTGCAAGATGATGATTTCTATGTTTCTAGGGTCTTATTTTCCTAGCGTAGCGTGGTTTCGACAGTTTTGTTAGTTCAAGATATTTCATCCGGATTTCTGAAACATATCTAGTAACAAAATAAGGCATTGGAATAAACATCTATCATTGGGAATCGTTGCGATCGGGTTGACGAGTTGATTAATCAGGTAAGTGCAAAAATGAGGTGTCTACAGATGTCCCTCTTTGGCAGAGGGTTGAAGCAAACTAGATAGCAAATCTATTTTGGTAGATAGTGCGATATCCGAATGCCAAAGCTAGTGACAGTTCATTTGACAACCTGATTTAGCAATTCGTCAGGATGTTCGGATCCTTGAGCGTAAAACTCTCCTCGAACTAAAAGGTTGTCAGGTCATCGAGCAAGAACTCTCACTGACAGTGTCAGATCCTTGAATTTTAGAAAATTCTCCTTGACTAATGTAACAACTTTGCAAGTGTGTGGACTTAAAATCTGAGATAAATTTAAAAAGTTTGAGTAAAATCAGAGTACAAAGTGAATATATATTTGTAGACACCCCATTTTTGCACTCGCCTGATTAATCAACTCGTCAATCCGATTGCAATGATTCCCAATGATGGATGTGTATTCCGTTGCTTTATTTTGTTACTAGATGTGTTTCAGAAATCCGGATGAGGTATCTCGAATTGACAAAACCTTAGAAACCACGCTACGCTAGGAAAATACGACCCTAGAAACATAGAAATCATCATCTTGCAGACCAAAAAGAAACTTCACGATAAAAATCACTAAAAAATTACCAAATTACCAAAATACCCCTAACCTCAAAACAACCCTAGAGCCTACGTTACGCTTAGGAAAACTCTCTCGAACACATAAAATAACAAATCGGAATCAAATAAATCATTTCACCAATTTTAACTGAATTTGACAAAATTACGAAAATGCCCCTCATAAAGTTCATAATCATTTCACACAAAAAATTTCATAAATAATACAAAATAATATTTCCATTGAATTCCTTACGAAAAATCGATTCTAAAACATCCTAGAACATTAAAAACCGACTTAAACGTGAAAAGTCCTCTCCGGGGGTAAAACGGTAATTTCACAATTTTCATAATTAAAAAATTACGAAATTAATAAATAAAATATTAAATAATTAAAGTGAAACATTGATGAAATTCATTTAAAATTTTGAATTAAAAAATTGATCAATCAGACTTTCAGGTAAAATTGTTGAGGGTTCGTGGGATATTTCTTTAAGGACCCCTCCATTTGGGGGTCTAAAGAATTAAAGAAATAATGGAAGGGGGTTCTCCAAAAATTTAAAGTCAATCAACCAAGACTGTAGTCAAAGTATTAAAGTCAATCAAGTGAGACTAAAGTCAAAATTAAAGTCAATTAAGCAAGACTGAAGTCAAAATATTAAAAGTCAATCAATTAAGACTAAAGTCAAAACATTAAAAGTCAATCAAATAAGACCAAAAGTAATAATAGAATTCTAATTAAATAATAATAACTCTATCTAATAGAGTTCTAACTTAAAAACAATTCTACCTAAAACAATTCTAATTAAAACACAATTCTACCTAAAATAATTTTAACTAAAACACAACTCTAATTAAAAGATCTCTAATTAAACACTAACTCTATCCAAATCAACTTTAAAAAAATTCTATAAATAGAGGTGCTCACACCCTATTTTCGTATCAAATCATAAATCCTAAGAGAAGTAGGTGTAGAAGCTCCCCTAGCCCCCCATAAACCCTAGTTTTGGAGCCCCAACTCCTTACCTAACATCCCTCTTTCAATTTTAGTCTAGAAAACACCTAAAATCCCTCTAAAAACACCCTCAAATCCGTAACAAATTTGAAGAGTTCAGATCCAAAAACAAGGAGATACCTTGATCTAGGAGATCCGAAGTCAAATCTGGAGACAGAACGAAGTAAGGGAGTACAGTACAAGGAGCTCTTTTTGTCAGATCTGAGGGAACAAAATCCTTGCTATCGGAAAGGTATGTAATTTTTTTATTTTTATCTAGGTTTTTAGCAATGTGATATATTTGGGAAGTTAGTAGAGACTGGGTTTGGCCGGGCGGGGTTGGTGCCTAACACCTTCCAACCCCGTAACATGATCCCCGAATTCAGATTTTTTGTGGTAGATTAGTTCTTTTTATCCATGTTAGAGTCGGTTTGGTTCCTAGACCACAATAACTAGGTGGCGACTCCCAAACCTCAAGAGTAAAAAGCGGATTCGCGCACCCCGCGGATCGATGGCGCTTTCAGTGGCGATTCCACTGGGGACTATTGAGGATCAAACTTGAAAAATCCCAAGTATGGGAGCATTGCCAAGATGACCTAGTTTTTTTTTTATTTAGTTGGATTTATTTTATTTATTTATTCTGTTTATTTATTTATTTTTATCTTGATTGTAGATGATTTTTCGTATTGTTTTTTTTTTCCAATTAAGGATCACTTTTTTATGACCCCTAAATAATGAAAGATTCAAATTGACATATGAAAATGATGGAATGATGAAGGTTGGGACAGTAATGTTCAAACGTTTTTACAAAACATTCTAGTGAGAATTAAGTCTGGGAACCTATTAATAAAACATAGATCTCATCGAGTAGATTAATTATAACTTAAGTTCACTCAATTTCGTTATCGAAAGCCTTAGATATCATCGATGCAAGTTCAATTTGTAAATCTGGAATTGTTGTTGAATGAAAGTTGGGATAGCAATGTGAAAACTTTTTTACAGAATATTCTAGTGAGAATTAAGTCTGGAAACCTTTAATAAAACGTAGATCTCATCGAGTAGATTAATTTAGAACCTGAGTTCACTCAATTTCATTATCGAGGCCTTAGATATCATCGATGGAAGTTCAATCTGTAAATCTGGAATTGTTGCTGAATGAAGGTTAGGACAACAATGTTAAAACTTTTTCACAGAATATTCTAGTGAGAATTAAGTCTAGAAACCTCTAAGTAAAACGTAGATCTCATCGAGTAGATTAATTTAGAACCTGAGTCCACTCAATTTCGTTATCAAAAGCCTTAGATATTATCGATGCAAGTTCAATCTGTAAATCTGGAATTGTTTCTGGATGAAGGTTGGGATAACAACGTTAAAACATTTTTACAGAATATTCTGTTGAGAATTAAGTCTAGGCACCTCTTAATAAAATGTAGATCTCATCGAGTAGATTAATTTAAAACTTGAGTTCACTCGATTTCGTTATCAGGAGCCTTAGATATCATCAATGTAAGTTCGGATTGTATTTTCCAAATTCACAGAAAATTCGAATTTATCTAATGTTAGCACAATTAATGTTCCTGAGAGTGAGCTCATCTCAACCATTGTCATTCTATCATCAATGTAACATCTATTGGAATCTCAATTTATTTTGGATCACCCCAAAATGACCTTTGGTTGGACTATAAAAATTACAAAATCATGCTTATTGCAACGATCAGATTTAATTCATTATCATATGCCATATTTATTGATTAATTTACCATGATCTTGCTTGAAATACATGATTGATGTTGATCGTAATGTTAATGTGCTTATGTGATGGGAATAATGTGATCTTAATTGAATATTCATATGATTTGAATGATTTTGGTTTTGATTAAATGTATGATGGTATGATTAGGGTCATGGGCCCATTTGTTTGAAAAAGGCCCCGGGCACACCCCACCCTATGTTGCACACACCACATGCACGTTTACCGTTTTACTCACTTACACGTTCCATTTAGCCAACGTGGCACTAGTGCGTGGCCCGGTCTCTTCGGAGATGCGACGTCATTCATGAAACCCACAACTCCAGTCACGTACCTTAGGGTATATCAAACTGGGGGCATTAATACCGTCCGATCAGGTGATTCTGAGAGATATGTTGATGCACCCAGGCTGGAGCGACCTGAGTCTTTGACTATTGTGAGCCACACAGTCACATGTCCCGATTGCCAACGTAGTACTATTACGTGGTCGGTCCCCTCGTGGGATGCCAAACCATTTATGAAAGCTACAACTCTTGACTCGTACCCGTAAGTATAAAAGATAATCTAAGTATATAAATTGCACTTCTTGGTCAAAACCGGTGCCTAAGCAAGATCTTGCCCCGCTGTACCCTACTGTACGAGGGGGATAGACTACGTTTATTCTAGACGAGAGGTATTTAGTGGGCCCTTACTCAGCATTGTGCGCCACCTCTCAACTGGAGATCAAACTGGCTGTTTTTGGCTTCAGAGAAGTGAATTGAGGTTTTAGATTATCACCTATATGGTATATCAAACCAAGTCACCACGTATCGAAAGGTATATAGGTGTGCTTGGGCAAGGCTGGGCAGATAAAAATGCATTGCACGTAGTAAGCTTAGAGTCTAGAAACCTTCCCAATAGGTCACGACTCGAACTTATCGTGGGTGTTCCCGGGTTGTTTATTGAATGAATGCATGTGATTGATGAATGTATGTGAGTGATGTGAATGATGAGATCAAGAATGTATGGTTGTCCTCAAGGATAAAAAATTTTCTTTTTGAAAATTAAAATAGGTGCACCGACCCAATAAAGAATCCATTTTTTGTAATAATTTATAATGACCCAGTCCATCTCGATCCAATAATCATGATGGGTCGGGCCATTTAGATCAAAATGGAAATCAAATTCTTTTCTAAATTCGGGTTTCAACCCATTTTTAAAGAAGAGAAATGATTTACAAAAGGAAAGTATTTTCTAGAAGAAATGTTCTCTAAAAAATATATATATATTTTCCAGAAAAAGTGTTTTTCATAAGAATAAGATTTTTCAAAAAAATAATATTTTCTAGAAGAAAAGAGAATGAAGGAAAAATTATTTAGAAATGATATATTCAATAAAATCTTAGGATTCTTAAAAATGTTATCAAGGGGTTAATACCGAAATTGACTAAATCTACCTTTGATGGGGTCATATAGGATTATCATTGCGCCCAAACTCAAGCGTCCACCTCGTAGTTGGAGTCGTAAGTCCAGTCGGTTAGAAAGAACCACAGTACCAAGTCAACAAGCAGAGATTGGTTCAGAATTTGAGCTCACAAGAGATCCGTAAGATCTTGGCAGCCTTTGCCAATGATATGAGCAATATAAAAGGCAAAGTGGAAATGTTAGAACAGACCTCGGAATCAACTGGAATTCCCCTAGATGACCTAAAGGGGAAAAAGGTTGAAGAGAAACGTCCACGTGAAGTCTTCGAGCTCGACGGAGATGAAGAGTATGTTGATGAGAATCCGGCATTATCTACTAGAATGTCTCAATTGGAGTCAACGATGAAAAGTATAAAGGGTATTGATGAAATTGCAGCAGGCATTGAAGCTTTAAATCGCATCCCTAGAATCCATTTGCCAGAGAAGTTTGTGATGCCTGAAATGGACAAGTTCAGTGGGACAGGGTGTGCAAAAACACATCTTAAGGTGTATGTTACCAACATGCGCACTATGGGGCTCAACGACGAACAAATGACATTGTTGTTCCGAAGAACTCTATCGAGATCAATACTACGTTGTAAATGTCTCAAGATCCAGTTACTCTGGGTACATGGGAAAACATGTCAAAGGCCTTCTGGCATCAGTATAAATACAGTACTGAGATTGAGACCTCAAGAAGGGATTTGGAAGCAACTAAACAGAAAAATGGGGAGACATTCACTGATTTCATTGGTCGCTAGAGGGCCAAGGCTGCACAAATGTGGGATAGACCTTCAGAGAAAGAACAAGTGGCTATTATCTTAAAAAACCTCTCGCAAGGGTATGCCCGACATCTAGTTTCCCAATACCTTCCTACATTCGAGTCTCTATTGCAAGCTGGTAGCCAATTGGAAGATGCTTTCGCTTCCGGAATCCTTTCCAATCCTTCTGACAACAAGTTCAAAAAGCCTTTTACCAATTCTAAGTCTAGTACTTATCACGCCTATGTAGCCAATACGTCTACTACACACCCGTCCAATCTACTATCTTGCCTAGTAACCAAGTTAACCCTAATCAACCTCGACCGCGTAGGAAATTCACCAATCTTGGGATGCCTTTGAGCATTGTCCTTCAAAAACTATTAAGTAAAGGGCTCATTGCACCTCTCCAATCTCGACCTTTACCAAATCCACTCCCCACTTCTCACAATCCCAACCTATTTTGTGAGTTTCACCAAAATCCCGGTCATCTTACTGATCGTTGTGTCGCTCTTCGTCATACAGTTCAAGACCTCATCGACGCCAAAAAAATTACTGTCCCTGCCCCTGAGCAACCGAATGTTACTACCAACCCTCTACCCAGTTACCAACCTCCTCAGACTTTGAACATGGTATCCAATACTCAACTCTTGTTTGACCCAATCCTTCTCATCCGATCAGTCAATCATAAACCTCCTAGCCCTCCTTTTACCAAAGTGACGGTCCCTAATGAGGTTTTCACCACTAAATGCAGTCTTGGCCAAGAGAGAAGAAGTAAGTCTGAAGAATGCAAAGAATCTGAAGAAGAAAACTCAGTCTAACCGCTTGGAAATAGTTTCTCGAATTCTCAGTCTATAATCAAGCCCGTTGTGGGTAATTGTCTTTAGTTGTTTATGAGTCTTGAGTCCGGTTCTTTCTATCAAGTTAGTAATCAAATCTGTCTTTTTATTTCTTATTTTGTTCTAGTCAAGTTAGTTTGTTGAGTCTGCAATCGTGTCAGTCGCCCCATCTAAATTTAATTGAATAAAGAAAATTTTTGAATACCTTGAGCGCATTAACGAGTTAACTAATAACTGGCTTCAAAGATAAATTCCTCTAATAAGGAACCCCCTCTTGAATGAGAAGATAAATATCTTGCTCGAGGAACTAAAGGTCATTGACCTCGGAACAAAAATAATTCCCAAGAAATTCATATTGGAACTAACTTATCCCCAGAGGATCACAAAGAGATGATGAATTTATTCAGAAAATTCAAAAGACTTGCTTACATGGTCCTATGAGGATATGTCAGTTAAATTTGGAGTGTTGTTCAACATGAAATATATACCCATCCTATGAGAACACCACATATACAAACCAGAATTGACTAACAAAGTCAGAGGAGGGATTATAAAATGTATCAGTGCTGGAATTTTAAAATCGATGGAATAGTTGAAGCAGTCAGTAAAAATCTCAAGACAATCATCGTGAAAATGTGTCAATCACTTATCACACCGGGATTGGCCAGAAAAGTTACCATTCGCATTATGGACATATTACACTTCAATACAATCTTCTACTAGAGTCACTCTAGTATGATATGGAAGCAGTCTTACCGGTTAAAAGGGAAAATCCTGTATCTCAAGGTCTTGATAGAAGTTAATTGTTAGAAACAGATTGGGTCTGTCAATGGAGAGGAGTCACTTGCATGTTTGACAAGAAAGTCAAAGTTCATCACTTATAAGTCAAGATCTAAGCATCAGACTACCCAAAATTTTTTTTGAGTATTCTTCTTGATCATAGAAAGTTTGAACTCAATTGGAGAGATTCAATCATCAAGGAAATATTATCTGGAAAAACTGTTAGACTTCAAGATCATGATGGAATCGAATTACCAGAATCAACCAACCTTGACCAAATCAAACGGTACTACATTTAAGGAGGCCATCTTTGGCCGAATCAATTCTCTTATTACCACCCAGTTCAATATATCCTTTCTCAACCCTTTCGCAGCCTTTTCAAAAAGAAAAATTATGCCTTCTTCTTTCTTAGCCCGATCACCTAACCTAAGGGAGGAAAAATATTCGAACTACGATTTGGTCTGATCCCAAAATTCTGGGGTACGTAGGCAACCTGAGAAGTTACTTCAGGCCAGGCCCGACCACATCAAAAAAATAAAAATAGATTCCCCGACAAAGAAAAAATCTAAAAAAAAAAAATTCAAAAGAAAAATTGTCAAAGTGGGGAAGAAAATTCAAGGAAAAAGAAAATAATTTAAAAGGAAATGTCACACAAGGGGCATTTGGGTTTTTGAGCCTCAAAATCCCTTTCTTTTTATACCTAGTCCTAAGCTTACCCATGAAAGTCCTCCTAAGTACCGTGCGAGAAGTCAAGGAAGATAGCAAAGCATGATCAGACAGCAACTCCAGAAGTTCAGAAGGGAAGAAGAAAAAAATCTGCTAAGTTGAAAACCCAAAAAGGGCGGTTAGGCAAAAATTAAGGTAAGCTCGCAAGGTTGAAGATCTGAAAGGATGACCTTGGCAACAATCAAAGCAAGGAAAAAGAAAAAAATGTAAGCTCGCTAGATCGAAAACCTAAAAAGGTGATCTAGGCAAAAGCTAGAGCATGCTCGTTAGATTGAAAACCTGGATAGGCAATCTAGGCAAAACTTAGAGCTATCAAAAATAAAAGAAAATCTCTGTTGAGTTGAGAAGCTGAAAAGGTAGCCCGAGCCGAAATATCAAAAGTCCGAATGATCAAGTTTCAATACCCAGTTTGAACCAAATATAGACTCAGTGGATACAAGTATCTCGTCTATGATTGATCTGAAGAGTTTCATGTCCCTAAGCGAACCGACGGGGAGAAAGAACAAATTCTATGATGAATTTCAGAAAGAAATATTTTGTTCCAATGTCTTTGAGCCTGACTCAAAATCTTCAATATAAAAAGTCAAAATTAAAAGTTAAACCTTTATTGCGCTTGCGGTAATCAAGGATTTCAAACTTTCATAACAAGGGTACTTCCTTTTTTCTAAAGAGTACAATTTCTCCCCTTACACTAGGGGCATTTATTTTTAAATTATATTCAATTATCCCTAGTGCATTGTTCCTTGTCAAACTAGGGGCATTTTTGTTCTGATGCCTGGTCAATTTCAACCCCAAAGGATAAGGTTAACTTTGCATTAAAGGTTACCCTCTTGATAGCAATTTTGAAAACTCCTCAGATTCAAAGAGAGTTAAAATATTTACCAGACCTTCATAAAATCCAACTTTTTATTAAAAAAAAAGTCAAATGCGAGGTTAATCCCCCGTTTGTTCCCTCAAAACTTAGTTCATTATTCTTGCACCCTGGGCAGGTAGAATAGAACTTCTTAAAAAGAAAAAATTAGTTCATTACTCTTTCACTCCGAGTAGGTAGAGTAGAACTTCCCAGAAAAATTAGTTCATACTCTTTCACTTTGAGTAGGTAGAGTAGAACTTCCAAAAAAAAATTAGTTCATTACTCTTTCACTCCGAGTAGGTAGAGTAGAACTTCCAAAAAAAAAATTAGTTCATTACTCTTTCACCCTTGGCAGGTAGAGTAGGACTCCCAAAACAATTAGTTCATTACTCTTTCACTCCGAGTAGGTAGAGTAGAACTTCCCAAAATAATTAATTCATTACTCTTTCACCCTGGGCAGGTAGAGTAGGATTCCCAAAACAATTAGTTCATTACTCTTTCACTCTGAGTAGGTAGAGTAGAACTTCCCAAAATAATTAGTTCATTACTCTTTCACCCTGGGCAGGTAGAGTAGGACTCTCAAAAAGTTTGATTCATTACTCTTTCACTTCGAGTAGGTAGAGTAGAACTTTCCAAAAAAAAAATTAGTTCATTACTCTTTCACCCTGGGCAGGTAGAGTAGGACTCCTAAAAAATTAGTTCATTACTCTTTCACTCCGAGTAGGTAGAGTAGAACTTCCCAAAAAAATTAGTTCATTACTCTTTCACCCTGGGCAGGTAGAGTAGGACTTCTAAAAAGCTTAGTTCATTACTCTTTCACTCCGGGTAGGTAGAGTAGAACTTCCCAAAAAAATTTAGTTCATTACTCTTTACTCTTTCACTCCGAGTAGGTAGAGTAGTAGTAGAACTTTCCAAAAAAAAAATTAGTTCATTACTCTTTCACCCTGGGCAGGTAGAGTAGGACTCCTAAAAAATTAGTTCATTACTCTTTCACCCTGGGCAGGTAGAGTAGGACTTCTAAAAAGCTTAGTTCATTACTCTTTCACTCCGAGTAGGTAGAGTAGAACTTTCCAAAAAAAAAAAAAAACAAAAATAGTTCATTACTCTTTCACTCCAGGTAGGTAGAGTAGAACTTCCTAAAAAAAATTTAGTGCATTACTCTTTCACTCTGAGTAGGTAGAATAAGACTCTCAAAAAAATATAAATTTATTACTTTTTCACCTAGAGTAGGTAGAGTAGGACATTTAACTTTCTCCCAACTTTTGCTCAGATTTGTCTCAAATATCATTCAAATTTTCTCGAGTTTTGTTTTACTCAGATTTTACTCAATTTCACACAGTGCACACACTTGCACTTTTTAGTCAGGGAGAATTCTCTAAAATTCAAGGATCTGACACTGTCAGTGAGAGCTCTCGCTCAAGGACCTGACAATCTTTTAATTCGGGGAGAGCTTTACCCTCAAGGATCCGAACACCCCGACGAATTGCTAAATCAGGCTGCAAAATGAACTGTCACTAGCTTTGCATTCAGATATCGCACTATCTAAAAAATAGATTTGCTATCTAGTTTGCTTCAACCCTCTGCCAAAGAGGGGCATCTGTAGACACCCCATTTTTGCACTCGCCTGATTAATAAACTCGTCAATCCGATTGCAATGATTCCCAATGATGGATGTGTATTCCGTTGCTTTATTTTGTTACCAATGTGTTTCAGAAATCCGGATGAGGTATCTCGAATTGACAAAACCTTAGAAACCACGCTACGCTAGGAAAATACGACCCCAGAAACATAGAAATCATCATCTTGAAGACCAAAAAGAAACTTCACGATAAAAATCACTAAAAAATTATCAAATTATCAAAATACCCCTAACCTCAAAACAACCCTAGAGCCTACGTTACGCTTAGGAAAACTCTCTCGAACACATAAAATAACAAATTGGAACCAAATAAATCATTTCACCAATTTTAACAGTTGACAAAATTACGAAAATGCCCCTCATAAAGTTCACAATCATTTCACACAAAAAATTTCATAAATAACACAAAATAATATTTCCATTGAATTCCTTACGAAAAATCGATTCTAAAACATCCTAGAACATTAAAAACCGACTTAAAACGTGAAAAGTCCTCTCCGGGGGTAAAACGATAATTTCACAATTTTCATAATTAAAAAATTCCAAAATAATAAATAAAATAAATAATTAAAGTGAAACATTGATGAAATTAATTTAAAATTTTGAATTAAAAAATCGATCAATCGGACTTTCAGGTAAAATTGTTGAGGGTTCGTGGGATATTTCTTTAAGGACCCTCCATTTGGGGGTCCAAAGAATTAAAGAAATAATGGAAGGGGGTTCTCCAAAAATTTAAAGTCAATCAAGCAAGATGTAGTCAAAGTATTAAAGTCAATCAAGTGAGACTAAAGTCAAAATTAAAGTCAATTAAGCAAGACTGAAGTCAAAATATTAAAAGTCAATCAATTAAGACTAAAGTCAAAACATTAAAAGTCAATCAAATAAGACCAAAAGTCATAATAGAATTCTAATTAAATAATAACTCTATCTAATAGAGTTCTAACTAAAAACAATTCTACCTAAAACAATTCTAATTAAAACACAATTCTACCTAAAACAATTTTAACTAAAACACAACTCTAATTAAAAGATCTCTAATTAAACACTAATTCTATCCAAATCAACCTTAAAAAAATTCTATAAATAGAGGTGCTCAAACCCTATTTTCGTATCAAATCATAAATCCTAAGAGAAGTAGGTCTAGAAGCTCCCCTAGCCCCCCATAAACCCTAGTTTTGGAGCCCCAACTCCTTACCTAACATCCCTCTTTCAATTTTAGTCTAGAAAACACCTAAAATCCCTCCAAAAACATCCCCAAATCCGTAACAAACTTGAAGAGTTCAGATCCAAAAACAAGGAGATACCTTGATCTAGGAGATCCGAAGTCAAATCTGGAGACAGAACGAAGCAAGGGAGTACAGTACAAGGAGCTCTTTTTGTCAAATCTGAGGGAACAAAATCCTTGCTATCGGAAAGGTATGTAATTTTTTTATTTTTATCTAGGTTTTTAGCAATGTGATATATTTGGGAAGTTAGTAGAGATCGACTTTGGCCGGGCGGGGTTGGTGCCTAACACCTTCCACCCCGTAACATGATCCCCGAATTCAGATTTTTTGTGGTAGATTAGTTCTTTTTATCCATGTTAGAGTCGGTTTGGTTCCTAGACCACAATAACTAGGTGGCGACTCCCAAACCTCAAGAGTAAAAAGCGGATCCGCGCACCCCGCGGAATAGGGCGCTTTCAATATTGAGTATAAACTGAGCATAATTTGAGCATAATCTAAGCATAAACTGAGCATAATCTGAGCATAGATTGAGTATAAACTGAGCATAATTCTGAGAAAACCCTCGGTGGTAACTGTGCATAATTCCGAGAAACCCTCGGCGGTAACTGAGCATAATTCAAAGAAAACCCTCGGCGGTAACTAAGCATAATTTTGAGAAACGCTCGGCGGTAACTGAGTATAGTTCTGAGAAAACCCTTGACGGCATCTGAGTATAATTCTGAGAAAATCCTTGACGGTAATTGAGCATAATCTCGAGAAAACCCTCGGCGGCATCTGAGCATAATTCTGAGAAAACCCTCGATGGTAACTGAGCATAATTCTGAGAAAGCACTCGGCGGCAACTGGCTGAGTAAAACTGGGAATGAATGAATGAATTTGGGAAAAAATGATTGAAACTGAATCTGGAAAAGAGTGGTTGAATTTGGGAAATAATAGATCTGGGACAGAATGAATGCCCTATCTCCTATGTGAGATCCAAAATACTTTTGTTTGAACCTCAAGGTTTTATCCAAAAGTTTTATGAATTTAAAACCTGAATTTTTATTTCTTTTGAACCTCGAAGGTTTTTCGAAAAACTATTCTCAAGAGGGTAAACTTAAGTTTGGGGTTCCCATTATCTTTTAGGATTAACATTGCTCAAAAACAAAATGCCCTTGGTTTGATAACAAACGTGACGTTTGAGATAATTGAATACATCATGCAAAAAATGCCCCTAGTATAAAGGGAAAACCACATATTTAGAGGAAAAAAGAAAATGCCCCTTGTATAAAGGTTTGAAATATTTGATTACCACAAGCGCAATAAAGATTCAACTTTTAATTTTGATTAATTTTATAGAAGATTTTGAGTCAGGCTTAAAAACACAAAATATTTCATTTTGAGACTCATCATAGAATTTACCCTTCTCTCCCTTGGTTTACTTAGGGAAGTAAAAAATTTTAAATTGATCGTAGATAAGATACTAGTGGCTTCTGAGTTTGTGCCTGATTTAAGCTGAACTTGATTACTCGAACTTTTGATGTTTCAGCTTGGACTGCTCTTAGATTTTCTTCTTTTTTGCTTTGTTGCTCTAACTTTTGCCTAGATCGCCTTTTCAGATTTTCAATCTAGCGAGCTTGCTCTAACTTTTACCTAGATCACTTTTTTAGGTTTTCAATCTTGCGAGCTTGCTTTGATTTTTGCCTAAGTCGTCCTTTTGGGATTTTCAACTTAGCAGGCTCTTTTTTTTTCTTTTCTTCCTTATGGAATTGCTGTCTGATCATGCTTTGCTATCTTCCTTGACTTTTCACACGGTACATAGGAGGACTTTTATAGGTAAGCTTAGGACTGGATATAAACAAGAAGGGGATTTTGAGGCTCAAAAACTCGAATGCCCCATGTGTGACATTTCTTTTATTTTACCTTGAATTTCTTTCCCATTTTGAAGATATTTCTTTTTTCTTTTGAAATTATTATTTTTAGATTTATTTTGATGTGTGGGGAAATATATTATTTTTATTTATTTTTTATTTTTTATTTTTTATTTTAATGTGGTCGGGCCTGAAGTAACTTCTCAGGTTGCCTACATACCATAGAATTTTGGGATCAGACCAAAACGTAGTTCGAATCTTCCCTCCCATAGGTTAGGTGACCGGACTGAGAAAGAAAAAGGCATAATTTTTCTTTTTGAAAATGCTGCAAAGGGGTTGAGAAATGATATATTGAACTGGGTAATAGAAAAATTGATTATGCCAAAGGTGGCCTCCTTAAATGTAGTACCGTTTGATTTGGTTAAGGTTGGTTGGTTCTGGTAATTCGATTCCATCATGATTTTGAAGCCTAACAGCTTTTCCTGATAATATTTCCTTGATGATGAACGGACCTCCCCAATTTGGTTTGAACTTCCCTGTAGGGTCAAAGATAGGTGCCCGATTCTTTTTGAGTACTAAATCCCCGACTTGTAAGTGACGGGCCTTGATCTTTTTGTCAAATGCACGGGCGACTCTTCGTTTATAAGCTTGCACGTGATACAAAGCTCTTAGTCATTTTTCTTCGATCAAATTTAATTCTTCATACCGTTAACGAACCCAATCTGCTTCTTACAACTGACTTTCCAGCAAGACCCTGAGAGACGGAATTTCCATTTCAACTGGCAAGACTACTTCCATGCCATACACTAAGGAGTAGGGAGTAGCTCTAGTAGAGGATCAAATTGAAGTTCGATATGCCCATAGTGCAAATGATAATTTTTTTGACCAATCTCGATGTGATTGACACATTTTCCTGATGATAGTCTTAAGATTCTTATTAGCTGCTTCGACTGCTCCATTAGTCTGAGGGCAGTAAGGAGATGATTTATGGTGTGAGATTTTGAACTTTGAACATCATGTAATAACCTCAGCTTTAAAGTGTGACCCATTATCAGATATCAACTCCGAAGGTACCCCGTATCAACTGATGATGTTTGTTTGGATAAACTTTGCAACTCGAGATGTAGTGAGGACAACATAAGAGGCAGCTTCGACCCACTTAGTAAAATAATAGATAGCAACTAGAATGTATTCATGCTCGTTTGATGCCTTAGGCAATATTTTATCAATAATGTTAATTTCCCAAACTGAGAATGGCGACGGTGAAGTCAGATCAACTAATTGAGATGGTGGCACATGTATAAGGTTCACATGTATTTGGCATTTATGACAGGTCTTGACCATGTGGTGACAATTTGTTTCCATTGTGGGCCAGTAATACCCTTGTCTCATAATTTTCTTAGCTAATATTTTTCCACTCATGTGAGGGCCACATTCTCCTGAATGTAGTTCAACCATTATCTTTTCAGCTTGATCTTCATCAACACACGACAAATGAATTTCATCATAAGACTTTTTTTATAAATATCCTACGCACAAGATGAATTGAGATGCTAATCTTAGTAGGGTTTGTCGTTCCTTCCTCGATGCTTCTTCTGGTAATTCTCGTTTTTCCAACACTCTCTTTATATCTGTGTACCATGGCTTCCCATCAGGTAGTCGAGTAGCAATGTTGATCTGATGGCAATATACAGGTTTGTCTTTGACTTTGATAGTGATCGACCTTAATTCCATGTCAGGGGGTAAATGGATCATTGAAGATAGGGTGGCTAAAGAGTAAGCAAATCTGTTATCTTCCCTTGACAAGTGTTGAAATAGGATAGCTTTAAACTTACTCACTAAGTTTAACAGATTCTCATGATAAGGCTTCAACTTTTCATTCCTAGTCTTCTATTCTTCCAATGACTGATGTATGACCAAGGCTGAATCCCCAAAAAGTTCAATTTCTGTAATGCCTAAATTCAAAGCAGCTTCAAGTCCAGCGATGCATGCATCATATTCGGCTATGTTGTTGGTGTTAGAGATGGCTAACTTAATAGCGATTGGAATGTGGCATCCTTCTGGAGAAAACAAGACTACCCCTATTCCATACCCATTCTGATTTGCGGCTCCATCAAAGTACAACTGCCATGTTTGGTTCTGCGATTCTTCTTTAACATGCAAGATGTTCTCATCTGGGAATTGATCAACAAGCCTTATCCTTCTACTATAGGGTGATCTGCCAAGTATTCTGCTACAACTCTCCCCTTGATAGATTTCTGTGCAACATGCGTGATGTCAAACTCTGATAATAATAATAATAACCATTGCGCGATTCTCCCTGTCATCGTGATTTCTCGAAAATATACTTGAGATGATCCATCCGAGATAACAAGATAATTGAATGAGATAACATATAGTGTTGAAATCTCTGAGTAGCCCATTACAGTGCTAAACAAGTTTTTTCGAGGGCCGAATACTTTCGTTCATACTCTAACATCTTTTTGCTGATGTAGTATATAGCCCTTTCTTTGCGAGTATCTTTGCCATACTGTGCAAGCATGCATCCCATAGCTTTTTCCGTGACTGACAGATAAAGAAGAAGTGGTTCAGCCGGTGTAGGTGGAACCAAAATAGGCGGGTTTAAGAGATACTCCTTGACTTGGTCGAAAGCCCTTTGACATTGCTCATTTCACACTATTGGTTCATTTTTCTTGAGAAGCTTGAAAATAGGTTCGCAGACGTTTGTGAGTTGAACGATAAATCTGCTGACATACTGGATTCTGTCTAAAACACCTCGAATTTGCTTTTTAGTCTCAGGCGGAGGCATCTCTTGGATAGCTTTAATCTTCACAGGGTATACTTCGATCCCTCTTTGACTGACCACAAATCTCAATAATTTTCTCGAAGTTACTCCAAATATGCATTTCTGCGGGTTGAGACGGAGTTGGTACTTTTGAATCCTTGTGAGAAATTTTTCTAACGCAGCAACGTGTCCCAGTCGTTCTTTGGATTTGACTATCATATCATCTACATAGACTTCGACTTCCTTGTGTATCATGTCATATAGTAAAGTCGTGGCTGCTCTTTGATAAGAGGCTCCGACATTCTTCAAACCAAATGGCATGACCTTATAGCAAAATGTTCCCCAATGTGTGATGAACGACGTTTTTTACATTTCTTGAGGATCCATTTTTATCTAATTGTATTCCGAAAAATCATCCATGAAGGACAACAAAGCGTGCCCTGCGGTACTATCTACTAGAACATCTATGTGTGGTAAAGGAAAATTATCTTTTGGACTTGCTTTGTTTAGGTCTCTAAAGTCCACACACATTCAGACTTTTCCATCTTTTTTCGACATCGGAACGACATTGGAAATCCACTCAGGGTATTATACTACTTCCAAAAATCTAGCGTTAATCTGCTTCGTAATTTCTTCTTTAATTTTTAGAGTCCATTCTGACTTCATACGTCGAAGTTTCTGTTTGATTGGTCGAATATCAGGATATAACGGAATCCGATGTTGAACAATGTCTGTGCTTACTCCCGACATATTCTCGTAAGACCACGCAAACACGTCTTTGAACTTTCTGAGCAAGTCTACTATCCCTTCGCGTTCATTGGGAGATAAAGTGACCCCAATCCGAATCTCTTGAGGACTTTCTTTTATTCCGAGGTTGATAGCGTCTATTTCCTCTATTAGAGGTTGAGCCCGACGTTCATCTTCTTGTTCAAGTAACTTGATTATTTCAGGGGGAGGTTCTTCGTCAGAAGACTCTCCTTTCGAAGCCAGATTATTAGTTAAATTATTATTGTACTCAAGGTAATCAAAAATTTCTTTCATTTCATTAAAAGGAGATGAGGAAACAGGACTCATTGTAGACTTGACAGACTCACTAGAAATAACAGACTCAACAGAAACAACTAACTTACTTGACTCAACAGAAATAAAGGACTCATCCGACATGTCAAACTGAGCAGGACTAATGGGACTGACAGACCTAGCCTTGACGTGCAACACAGGACTAATTACATGATAGTTAGAGAGATACCCAACAACGGGTTTGACTACAGACTGAGGATTTGGGATCCTCTTCTCAACTGACAACACTAGGACACAATGATCTTCAATGAATAGCTGATCAATATTGAGGGAGTCTAGATCGAGCTGCCAGTCTTCAACTTCCTTCTCTTCAACTTCTATGCTTACTTCATTTTCAGGCCATTCCATGCCAAAGAAGATTTCAAATCCTGGCAGACGAGTACCTAAGATGTGATCAATGAACGGTTCTAGGAACCCACAATAACGAAAGTCTTTTCCTTCTTTCACAAAATAGCCATTAAGGGTTTTACGATAGGGCTTCATTTTAAGGAGATCTGTGGTACGCCTTTGCCTTTTTGCAATTGCCTTGTCCCGCTTTATCTTTTAGTATTGGGCCTAATCTTCCTTAGTAGGCTTATATCCTAGTCCGAATGTGCCAATGACTTTTTTAATCATCGGTGCCTCTTTAATACCTTATTGCTTGCGACCTAGGCCCATACTAGGAAAAAATCTCATTTTTTTGAACATATTGGCCATATAGCAGTTAGATGTATTCTCAATAGGGAAATATTCTTTCATCGAGTGATCCCATTGAACTGAGCAGATCTTCTCGAATTCGAACCCGCTAAGTTTTATTCCCTGCTGTTCTGACTGAATCTCAAGCAGTAGCTCATTCTTGCCTTCAGTACTGTTTACGATTCCTACAATTTCAGCATCTCCATGAAGAGTAATAACTAGCCCATCCTTGATAAACTTGACCTTCTAGTATAGCGTGGAAGGGATGACTTTGATCTAGTGTAACCATGGTCTCCCTAACAGTAAATTGAAAGAAGACTAGATATCAATAACTTGAAATTCCACAGGAAATTCTGCTATGCCTGTGGACAATCGAAGGTGCAAAATTTCCAGTACATCCCTCTTAGTGTTATCATAGGCCCTAACACCTTGATTAGTGGGTTTAGGTCTTTAGCCTTAAATCCGAGACAAGTAGCCGTCTTGAAAGGGAAAACATTCAGTGCACTCCCGTTATCAATCAAAATCAGAGGTACCCTCATCCCGTTATAGTCAACTGTGATGTGCAACGTCTTAGTGTGGCTTGTCCCTTCTTTTGGGAGATCTGAGTCTGAGAAGGATAGGATATTCTCCACATAAGTTACCCCTACTATACTGGCCAGTTGATTTGGAAAAGTATCAAGGGAGACTTGGACTGTGTTTAGTGCTTTGAGAACAACCTCCGTATGAGCAGTGGAAGCCATGAGTAAACCCCATACTGAGATATTGGCCCCTGATTTCTTCAATTGCTTGATCACAGAGTTATCTTCTTCGATGTTTTCTTTGATGGGATCTTCTTCTTCTTTCCTTGCCAAGGCTGCAGGATTATCAACGCAGAGTTCTTGTGACTTAAAAACTCTTCCTCCTCGAGTCATATGTCTAACTTCATCATAGGAGAGGGAGAAAGACTCATCTTCTTCAGTCAACAAGTATGGATCTTCATCTGTCAAAGATACAGGGCTTTTCAGGTTTATTTGAGCCAACAGGTAAATAGTGAATACAGGACTACTGTAGCGAGGCGAGGATAAACAATATGTATCATTCGAGGTTAGATCAAATGGTTCATAGTTTGTAGTGAAACCTCATCAGTGAAAGCTATCCCGGCAAAAGGGTAATTAGGCGGTTTGACTTGGATTGGATGGATAAGAAAAACGGGATCGAATAGTAATTGGGTATGAGAAACCATATTCAGGGTTGGTGGAGGTTGATAGGTAGGTAGTGGATTAGTGGTGATATTTGGTGGGCTAGGGATTGTGACGTTTTTGTTGTCAATAAGGTTTTGAATGGCATGGCGTAAGGTGATACATCGATCCGTGTGATGGCCAGAGTTTTGATGGAACTCGCAGAACAAGTTAGAATTGTGTCCAACTAGCAAGGGATTAGGCAAAGGTCGGGGTTGGATAGGGATAAGAAGCCATTTTTTCATCAATTTGTGAAGAGCTACAGTGAGACTTATCCCTAGATTTGTAAATTGATATGAAATTCGAGGTTGACTTGGGTGAACCTGGTTATTAGTTCAGGCTGGGGGTTGAGTGGGGTGGCTGATGTGTTGGCTATGTAGACATGGTTGGCACTAGGTTTGGGAACATAGGGTTTCTTAGATTTGTTATCCGAGGGGTTAGAAAGAACCCTAGAGGCAAAAACATCCTCGAGTTGGCTTCCGACTTGTAACAAGGACTCAAAAGTAGGGAGATATTGGACCACTAGGTGCTGAGCATATCCTCGTGAGAGGTTCTTTAGGATAATCGCTACTTGTTCCTTCTCTGAAGGTCTATCCCACATTTGGTCAGCCTTGGCCCTCTAGCGACCAATGAAATCAGTGAATGTCTTTCCATTTTTTTGTTTAGTTGCCTCCAAATACCATTTTGAAGTCTCAATCTCGGTACTGTACTTATACTGATGCCAGAAAGCCTTTGACATGTTCTCCCATGTACACACAGTAACTGGATCTTGAGACATCAGCTAACGTAGTACTGATCCTGATAAAGTTCTTTGAAATAATAACGTCATCTGTTAGTCGCTGAGCCCCATAGTGCGCATGTTGGTAACATACACCTTAAGATGTGTTTTCGCACACCCTGTCCCACCGAACTTGTCCATTTCAGGCATCACAAACTTCTTTGGCAAATAGATTCTAGGGATGCGGTTTAGAACTTCAATGCCTGCTGCAATTTCATCAATACCCTTTGTATTCTTCATAGCTGACTCCAATTGAGACATTCTGTTAGATAACATCGGATTTTCATCGACATACTTCACGTAGACGTTTCTCTTCTACCTTTTTTCCTTTTTGGTCATCTAGGGGATTGCCCATTGATTTTGAGGTTTGCTCTAACACTTCCACTTTGCCTTTTATACTGTTGATATCATTGGCAAAGGCTGCCAAGATCTTACGGATCTCTGTGAGCTCAGATTCTGAAGCCATTTCTACTTGTTGACTTGGTACTGTAGCTCGTTCTAACCGACAGGACTTAGTACTCCAACTAGGAGGTGGATGCTTGAGTTTGAGTGCAATGATAATCCTATATGACCCCATCAGAGGTAGGTTTAGTCAATTTCAGTATTACCCCCTTGATAACTTTTTAAGGAATCATTTTATTGAGGTTTGTGCACCAATCTATTAATTAATCCATTCACGCAATGATCATTCAAAAAAGAAATAAATATTTATTCAAAAGAAAAATAGCTTTATTAAAAATGATTAACAAATAAGTGTTCTTATTAAAACATTTTTCCACAAATTTGACTTGAACTATTTTTTACATGGACGCTTGGCTTGATCTTGATGGTCATCAGGATTGCTGTCAGGCTTGATTCTCTTGGCTCTAACAACTGGCTCTTTGAATTTTGCTGGTCTGTCTGGATACCCTAAGGTGCGTTTGTTCCAAGCCTTTTTAATGAGATGCACCAACTTTTCAGTCAAAGGTTCAGGAGGAAAGAAAGCTTTGGGTTGACGTAAAGAGGACTCTATAGGTACTTCGTACTGTTCTGGGATCAAATTGGGATGGTAAAATGAAGTTTCTTCTAGTCCAATTAGATGAACATAATGGGATCCTTTGGTTCCTAGAACAGGGGGATCATTCATCCACCAAGGACATCTTAAACCGATATGACGGGAAAGACGAGAGTCTAACCATTTGTTCTAAGCCTTGACTGAGTTGTGATACACTAACAGGTTTCTTTTGGAAAAGTGTTCTGGCCCATACTCGAGGTTTGAAGGAACATCTATAATTTTAAGACAGTCACAAAGCCACATATAGAGTAAGTAGGGGCTTTCTCTGAAGCTTTCCCGCTCACCATTTTTTTGGCATCTAGACCTCAGAAAGTTTTAGCTAGGATGAGAAGTATTGGGTTGGCTTTCTTTGAGAGTTGAGAGGCTATATCTATGAAGGACTCAGGGATAGTTTGACCATCACTATTAGAGGTTAGTATGTATTGGGCTAGGATTCCTAGGCATAATCGATAGTCTCTAGTGGCTCGCCAGGCTTCTAATTTTACATTGACGGGATGATTGCGAGAGCGATACGGGCCTAGTAAAGATACTAAGTCCAATATCCCGTTATGGACTAAGGCCTTGACTTTTTCCTTGGAAATGTTTAGTCTTGTGGCGAGGGCACCAGAATATCCAGTCTTCAATGAGGGCCTGATTAGAGGTCCTGAAGTGGATATCCCCATGATGTCACAATAATACTCGTGAGTGGGGCACAAGTGCATATGCCCTATATGGAATATATGAAGATAGGGGTTCCATCGCTTAGCCATAGCACGTAACAGGTTCCAGTCTATTTTAAACTCATGGAAGTAAAGAGCACTCCTCAACATGAATTTCCCAAAATTGATCTTCTCTACAGGGTGCATCCCTATGATGGTTGTTTTGATTAACTGGTCGATCAGATTATTGCCTGTGACTAGCATCCTGGTTTGACACAAAAGGGTATTTTAGTACTCTTCCAAGGTCCATGGAAAATATCAATTTTCTTTTTATTTTCTTTTAGAAAATATTTTCCTTTCGGGAAATCTTGTTCTTATGAAAAATATTTTCTGGAAAACATTTTTTCTTGGAAAACATTTTTCTAGAGAACAACACTTTTGGAACACACTTTTTCTGGAAAATACTTTCCTTTTGTAAACCATTTTTCTTCTTTGAAAGTGGGTTGAATTTAGAAAAGAATTTGATTTCCATCTTGATTTAAATGACCTGGCCCGTCATGATTGTTGGATCGAGATGAACTGGGTCATTATTGAATTTTGCACGAAATGGATTCTTTATTGGGTTAGTGCACTCATTTTAATTTTTAAAAACAAAATTTTTGATCTTTGAGGACAATCATATACTCTGATCTCATCATTCACATCATTCACATACACTCATCAATCATAAGGTTCCATTCACTGAACAACTCGGGAACACTCATGATAAGTTCGAGTCGTGACCTACAGGGAAGGTTTCTAGAGTCTAAGCTTACTATGTGCAATGCATTTTTATCTGGCCACCCTTACCCAAGCACACCTATATACCTCTCGAGCGTACTCAATCAGACGGTACGTGGTGACTTGGTTTAATATACTATATAGGTGACAATCTACAACTTCAACTCACTTCTCTGAAGTAAAAAATAACCAGTTTGATCCCCAGTTGAGAGGTGGCGCACGATGCTTGAACAAGGACCCACTTAAGTACCTCTCGTCTAGAATAGACGTAGTCTATCCCCCTCGTATAGTAGGGTACAGCGGGGCAGGATCTTGCTTAGGCACCGATTTTGACCAAGAAGTGCAATTGATGTACTTGAATTATTTTTGATATACCTATGGGTACGGGTCAAGAGTTGTAGCTTTCATAAATAGTTTGGCATCACATGAGGGGACCGACCACGTATGAGTATTACGTTGGCAATCGGGACATGTAACTGTGTGGCTCACAATAAGTCAAAGGCTCAGGTCGCTCCAGCTTGGGTGCATCGATATACCTTTAAGAGTCACTTGATCAGACGGTACTGATGCCCCAGTTTGATATACCCTAAGGTATGTGACTAGAGTTGTGATTTTTATGAATGACATCGCGTCTCCGAAGAGACCGGGCCACACACTAGTGTCATGTTGGCTATATGGGACGTGCAAAATAATAAACGTGCATGTGGTGTGTGCAAAATAGGGTGGGGTGTGCCCGGGGCCTTTTCCAAACAAATGGGCCCATGGGTCCAATTAAACCATCAAAATATAGATATTAAATCATACAAGTGCAGATATACATTGATCAGAAACATATTCATATGGTTCAATTTAAGATTTGAATATACGCATTTCCTGCATACCTCAATTATGACAGATCAATCAATGATTATGTCATATAATAATTGATTAGATCCAATCATTGCAATAGGCACAATTTTTGTAATTTTCATGGTCCAATCAAAGGTTATTTTTGGTGATCTAAAATAATTCGAGACTCCTCAAACATTGAGCTGATGAATGGCTATGGAATAATAGTTATTGGAGTATGGGGCGATGTACCCTCTTTCTTTCTTTTTTTTTAAAAAGCAAATTGATTTTTATTTTTCCAATCAAAACACCAAGACCTTTATTTAACCAATTGATGTTAAAAAAAAAACTATTACTAAAAAACAAACCAAAAACACAGCCCAACACAATTCTGTTGACACACCAACCACATGTTTGGGATCAAAAAGCATAGAACCTTAATATAATGCCCTGGGTGACAATTGGTGTGCCAACAAATAAAACCCAAGAAACTTCTTAAAATCAAACTCAAGGCTACCCATAAATCAATCATTTATTTATTTATTTATTTTATCCTTTTATTCTTTGTATATTTCTAATTTTGTTGTGAGAAAGAAAGAAAAAAAAATTAAATAAACCAAACTATACATTTGAACACAGAAAACCCCTTATCATCATCATTCAAAACCTTTTGACTTATTCGATAGTTGCTAGTCAAATTCGTTAACGTGACAATTCACAATAAGTTTCACTATGATAAGCCCGAAATCAAAATCTTAAAGTTCTTTAACAACGAAATAATAGTGATAAATTTCGTGCTGATTCCCAACCATAGAACGGTTCCCTCATCGTGGTTACATGTTCAAAAAACTTCATTGTCTGCGTTTCATTCATGCTGGAGGTTTTACCAAAGAAATAGCTAGTAACAACAAATCGAACAAAGAAAGACATGTTTCTTCTGCTAGATCAGAACGAACAGAAAGGAGCATCTCACAGTCCAATCGAAGAACAGATGAGACTTTTTCTTTTAAAAGATTGAAGTAGCATAGAGAAAACTCAAGCAAAACTTTGAGTTGAATTACTATAGGCTTTGAAAATCGTTAAAAAAAAATAAAATCTCTCGTTAAAACAAGTTCTTCATTTATTTGATTTGTGTTTTAGCAACACGGCATTGCAGGTTTTAAGAACGATGAAACCTAAGATTCCAAAAAGGTTCTTCAGCAGAAAACTCCCCCGTTCCTTTGATTGATCGAAAATTCTTGTAGATAAGGGGGGTAATGTTGTAAATCGATTGGAATAGAACTTTCGACCGGGCTTGAGAGACTAAATCGATTGATTTCTGATTGGAACCAGTCGGTCCCTGTTGAAGACGATGAAATTTGAGTGAATCTGTGGAAGTGCCATCGATTTGAAGCTCCATACCTCTCCATTGGAGGAAACCGATCGGTCTTTGATTTGGTTCGGTTGAAGAAAATGTGATTAACAGAACAAAAGTAAAAAAACAAATTTATTTAAAACGATGGGGTTTAAAAAATAAAATAATTTTTTTTTCAATGCACCCCACTCCTATTATCTTACCCATTGTTGTTGCCAACTGCACACCGAATTTTTTTTTTTTACTTTTATTTATTTATTTTTTGATAATTTTTTCTTACTGTCAACGGACAACACAGTCCCTTTATCAAAACAAAACGATCATAATAAAAAAGCTATCACACACCTACAGAAATTAATCAAAAGATTTTTTTTCCTTTTATTATTTAAAAAAAAAACATCCAAGGATAGATCATCGCGTGCCTAATTAAAATAAAATAAAAAACGACGATCTCCCTGCTTCAACCACCATTAATCCATTAATAACCCCAATTTTTTGGAATTTTGCATTATTTAGGGTCACCCTAAACAACCCTCAATTGGATAGAAAAAAAAATAATGCTTGATTATAACAATAATATGCCAAAATATCAAATATTTAAAGTCCAAACGCATAATTAATAATCGAACCAAAATAACAACAAATAGATAAAATAAACAGCTAAACAAACTAAATAAAATAAAAAACATTCTAGGTCACTTTAACAATGCTCCCATACTTGGGTTTTTTCAAGTTTGATTCTCAATGGTCCCCAGTGGAGTCGCCACTGAAAGTGCCCTCGATCCACGGGGTGCATGGATCCACTTTTGACCCTTGAGGTTTGGGAGTCGCCACCTAGTTATTACGGTCTAGGAACCAAACTTTGACTCTAAAAGGTAAATAAACTAATCTACAAAAGAAAAATAAGGGTCTGGGGATCACGTTACCAGGTTTGAAGGTATTAAGCACCAACCCCGCCCGACAAACGTCGGTCTCTACTAATTTTCAAATAAACTACATCGCTAAAAGACCTAAGTAATAAATAAAAAAATTAAGAAATTTATACCTTTCCAAAGACAATGTTCTCGTCCCTCATATCTGACAGAGTAAATCCTTGTACAGTATTCCTTACTTCGTTCTGTCTCTGGATCTGACTTCTGATCTCTGAGGCGAGGTATCTCTTCCTTAGATCTGGATTCTTCAAATTTGTTTATGGATTTCAGGGTGTTTTTGAAGAGCTTTTAGGTATTTTTCAAGTTAAAATCGAAGTATGGGTGTTAGGTAAGGAGTTGGGACTTCAAAATTAGGGTTTATGGGAGGCTAGGGGAGTTTTTTGACCTACTTTTCTTAGGATTTATTATTTTATATGAAAATAGGGTGTGAGGTCCCCTATTTATAGATTTCTTTAAGTATTTGTTTAGATAGAATTAGTGTTTAATTATAATTCTTTTAGTTAGAGTTATATTTTAATTAGAATTGTTTTAGGTAGAGTTATATTTCAGTTAGAATTCTATTAAATAGAGTTATTATTTAATTAGAATTGTTAAATATAATTATTATTTAATTAGAACTCTATTAGGATTTTGACTTTTGGTTTTATTTGATTGACTTTAGTCTTACTTGATTGACTTTAATATCTTGACTTTAGTCTTACTTGATTGACTTTAATTTTGACTTTAGTCTTACTTGATTGACTTTAGCTTTTTAGAGAACCCCCCTCTATTATATCTTTAATTCTTTGGACCCCCAAATGGAGGGGTTCTTGAATAAATATCTTGGCAACCATCAGCAATTTTGCCTGAGAGCCTAATTGATCGATTTTTTTGGTTTAAAATTTTAAATTAATTTTATTAATATTTTACTTTACATTATTTAATATTTTATTTATTAATTTTAAAATTTTTAATTATTAAAATTGTAAAATTATTGTTTTACCATCGGAGAGGACTTTTTCATTTTTTTAAGTCATTCTTCAATGTTCCAGGATGTTTTGAAATCGATTTTTCATAAGGAATTCAATGAAAATATTGGTTTGTGTCATTTATGAAATTTTTTGTGTGAAATGTTCATGAACTTTATGAGGGACATTTTCGTAATTTTGTCAAATTCTATGAAAATTGGTGAAATGGTTTATTTGGTTTCGATTTGTTATTTTATCTGTTCGAATAGGTTTTCCTAAGCGAAATGTAGGCTTTAGGGTTTTTTTGATGTTAGGGATATTTTGGTAATTTGATCATTTTTTAGTGATTTTTATCATAAAACTTCTTTTTGTCTGCAAGATGATGATTTCTATGTTTTTGGGGTCATATTTTCCTAGGTTAGCGCGATTTCTACACGTTTGTCAGTTCGAGATACTTCATCCGGATTTCTGAAACATATTTGGTAACAAAATAAAGCATTGGAGTAAACATCCATCATTGGGAATCGTTGCGATTGGGTTGACGAGTTGATTAATCAGGTAAGTGCAAAAATGAGGTATCTACACATAGGCAATCGGGTGAAGACTCGATAGACCTTGTTGGGTCTGTACTGCTTGGTTTGGTGATTCTGGGCAAATTGTGAATTTTAGCCAAATACTGGATTTTGTCCGGACTGGAATGTCTGCGGTACAGGTGCAACTTGAGGTGGGTTGACTTTGAAGGGGACCTGAGGTGCTGGCGGCCTCTAGTTTGGAGTTGAGATGAAAAAAAGTCGAACATGTTGTAGATTGTTAACTTGTGTTTCTTCTTTCTTCTTATTCAAGACTACAGATTTTCGTTGAGTAGACCCCCCTGCCGGTGTCCCTAGACTGGACAAGTCATAGATCAGACCTGACCGAATACCATCCTCAATGACAAGAAGCTCGCAGTTGTATGACCCACTAGATGCGTATAGAATGAATGGCCCAAAGTTGAGATGAATATGATATTCATCTCTTGTTCAGTCATTGGTGGCTTCACTTTAAAAGTCGATTCCCTCCACCTTTGGGCATACTCCTTCATACTTTCCTTCGGCTTTCGGGTCATTTTTGCCATATCATTCATGTCCAATCCTATATCTGTATTGAATTTGTATTCTTTCGAAAAAATTGTAGCTAGATCTTGCCAGCTCTTAATTCGAGAGTGATCTAATTGAGAGAACCATGAGAGGGCCGTCCCCGTTAGACTCTTTTGAAATAGCTGAACCAACAACCTGTCATCATCCCCAAACTGACACATAGATCCGCAGTAGAGCTTTAAGTGGGACAGAGGGCACCCAATGCCATTGTATTTCTCGAAGTCGAGACACTTGAATTTTTGTGGTAGTGGTGCATTTGGGTATAGGCAGAAATCTCTAAACCTCATTCCATTTGTGGAGTCTTTGCCTTTCATCCTTCTAATCTCTTCCTCGACTACCTCAAGTTTGCTTGTGAATTTCTCCTCTGTGGTACTTCTTACCTCAATCATCCTGAATTCACATTCTTCCTCTTGGACGACCTCATGTCGTGGTGCAGTGAATGTGAATTGGGGGTCCTTGGTGGCTGGAGCAGTGGGTGGTGAGGTGTTCTGTGCTTACGGGGATTGTTGTTGTTGTTGCTCTGACATGGCTTAATTTGAGTCAGAAGCTTGATGTTGGACCGCCTGGATGATACTTGGGTTGGTCATCAACCGATCGAGAATCTTATCGTATTTTTCTAGTGCCTTCACTACCAAATCAAGCTTCGAAGTGAGATCTGTTATTGCTTCTGTTACTGACTGTTGAGGTTGTTTTGAGGTGCTCATAATTGGTTACGAGCGTAGAAAATATGGAGGATTATTAGGTGGCAAGTACTTCTTTCTAGGTTGTTTGGCCACTTGTGGATAAGAGGTTAGGCTTTAATATATCATTTACATAATGAAGATGCATGATGATTTATTAGATTAGATTGGATGAATTGGTAAAGTTGCATTAAGAAAGTTTTGAGATTGGTTGGGGTTGGATTTTTGTGTCAGCACGAAGCTGGGGTTTGTCGGCTTGAACTCAGATATTGATCAGTATGGAGCTAGGATTTGTCAATACGGAGCTGGAGGTTTGTCAGTTTAGAGCTGGAGGTTCATCGGCATGGAGCCGGAGGTTTGTTGGCACAGAGGTAGAAGTTTGTCAACACGAAGCTGAAGGTTTATCAGCACGGAGCTGGAGATTTGTCAGCACAGAGCTGAAGGTTTGTCAGCACGGAGCCAAAGATTCATCAGCCCGGAGCTAAATGTTTGTCAACACGGAGCTGGAGGTTTATCGGCATGGAGCTGGAGGTTTGTCAACGTGGAGTCGGAGGTTTGTCAGGGCGGAGCCGAAGGTTTGTTAGCACGGAGCCGAAGGTTTGTCAGCACGGAGCTGGAGTTTTATCGGTACGGATACGGAGGTTTGTCAGCACGGAGCCGAAGGTTTGTCAGCACAAAGCTGGAGGTTTGTGGGCATGGAGCCGGAGGTTTATCAGCGTAGAGTCGAAGGTTTGTCAGCATGGAACTGGAGGTTTATTGGTACAGAGCCAGATATTTTGTCAGCACGGAGGTAGGAAAACATTTTCTAAAGACGAATTACTGTAGAAAGATTGAGTCAGAAAAATCATTTTGTTAGCTCATCAATTCAATTATCTGAAATCAAGATCGGCCAGTCAAATCTCCAAGGAAAAGATGGTACACAATGACACTCTTAAATCACCTCATTTCCTTAAATAGACGTAGTCTATCCTCCTCGTATCAACAAGATAGGATCGATCTTAGGCACAGACTTTGATCAAGAATTGTAATTGGTGCTTTAAAATCTTTTGTTTCTTATTTTTTTTTTAATTTTTTTTTTTGTTGGAAAATGATTGGATTTATTTGAATTGATCGACTGATTGTTGATCTTGATGGTTCATACATAGATTATGGACATGGTTGAGATTGAAGGATAAATCTGGTTTGGATAGGTACGGGTTGTGGATCCAACTCAAAATGGATATGGGTTGTGAACCCATTTGGAAGTGCATATGGGTCGTGAGCTCATTTTGGTGCGGATATGGGTCATGGACCCATTTGAAAGTGAATATGGGTCGTAGACCTAGTTGGAAGTGAGTATAAGTCGTAGACCCATTTAAAAACGGATATGAGTAGTGGACCCATTTGAGAATGGATCTTGAAGCAGATATGGGTTGTGGACCCATTTGGAAATGTATCTTGAAGTAGATGTGGGTTGTGGACCCACTTGAAATGGATATGGGTAAATGATCCATTTTGAAACAGATTTGGGTAGTGAACCCATTTAGAAATGGATATGGGTCGTAGACCCAGTTGGAAGTGGGTATGGGTCGTGAACCCATTTTGGTGTGGATACAAGTCGCGGACCCGATTCGGAGTAGTTACGGGTTGTGGGCCTGATTTAAGTTGATCCTCGATGATGGATGATGGCAAGGTTGATAGTGTGCCACGTTGGGTCGAGATCAATATCGATAGGTAGAGCGAAGGCGAGCTCCGTTTGGGTCAAATACAAAGTGATGGGTAGTGGGCCCTAAGTTTAATGATAGAAATGACTTATTCAATTATTTTAAAGTCTTAAAACTCAAAAGAAAAATAAATTCCAAGATAAAAGTTGTGAGGACTGAAGTAAGGGGACGAAATGAGAAAAAAAAACATTTTTTTTAGGGTCCGGTTTTAATGTGCCGACCAGAGGGCTCTTGTACTGGTCTGCACTTTAAAAAAGGAACCAGAACCTTAATTTTCCAAATTTTGTTTTTAAAGATTTTAAGGCACATAGCCTTTGTTTTTTGGCTTGAGCCACA
This sequence comes from Akebia trifoliata, assembly GCF_017979445.1. NCBI lineage: Eukaryota > Viridiplantae > Streptophyta > Magnoliopsida > Ranunculales > Lardizabalaceae > Akebia > Akebia trifoliata. Next base: position 19,984,116 of record NC_141376.1, read on the forward strand.
AGGAAGACAAAAATTTGTTTTGTTTTGTTTTTTTATATTTATGATACAAAGCATAAACAAAGATTTCTCCCTTTACTTAGGGGGACATGTAAAGAAATAAAACAAAAACAAACCTAAAATCTATACAACTTGCCTTCGTAGGCTAAAAAAAATTTACAAAGTCATCTCCTTAGATCGGAAAAATCATTTTTCCAAAATTGTGTCCTAAGCCTCTAATCGTATTTAATGCATGCGGTTATAGGTGGCTTCACGGTTAGTCATTCTTCATACCTCAATGCATACCGAAGTACACATGTCTTAGATTAGTGATTGGGTTGGATGTGTTCGTCCTCGTACCCGAAATAAGCGATCTTGAGTCGTGAAACTACTAAGCATCTGGGTTTAAACTTTTATAGGTAGAGGAGGTTTGTGTAATGGGCTATGCAAGCGTAACTGCACAAGTGCATTTTAAACAAATATCAACCCCCTTTACAAGCATTCATCCCACAAACGAGTCAAAGAAAATATTACAACAATTCTCCAAGAAAAAAAGTAAAGTACCAAACAAAACACAAACAACAACAATGTTAGTAAACACATAACGAATTTTTTTTTTGTAAAAAAAAAGGCCAAATGATCATGGTTTGAACTTACAATCTCCCCAGTGGAGTCACCAAGTTATAGACATGAGAATGTTCATCTTTGAACCTCAATGCTACGTTGTTTGGAGTCGCCACCATTCCTTTTTGGAAATGGGTGTGAATGGGCACCCAAATCGATTCTTTTGAAAATAATTTTTTCATGGCATTGTAGTGACTCTCAATCATGGAAAATGTATAGTCTAACTAAAATCTAGATAAGGGGATTCGGTTAGAGAATGGGGAAGGTGTTAAGCACCACATTCTCTCCACCTATGGTGGTTACCTTTAGATTTGACCATTTTTAAAATGATTAACATAACAAGGAAAATGCATGAGATGCATGAAGTGGTGTGTGTGTGTGTGTGTGTATGGTAAGTATGTATATCTTTGAAAGAGGATTTGATATTAGTGTTGACATGAGAAATATCCTATGGGAGAAGATATTCTATGGAGTCAACACATTTTTTGCATGAGTTGAAAGGTTGGTGTAAGATTTTAGAGAAATTCCATTGATGGAGTCCCCTTAGATCCACAACCTTAATGCATGCATGCTTAGCTAAAAACTTAGTGTTTTAGTCCCACCAAGAGAGCTACACAATTCTTCATCATTGCCAAGCATGTGTGGTGTGTGTGAATGGTGTACATGATGATGTATGAGATAAAAATGGTTAAAAAAGGCTTTAACCTCCATCCTTTCGACTAAACCGCCTCAAGCATTCCATGCCCAAGGTTGATGTTCAATCTACTTGAAATGAAGGAGGGTTTTCCATCACATCCTAAAGGTTTCTAAAAAGAAAAAGAGAGGGATAGAAGAAGAAGATGCAAGTTGAAAAATAAATAACAACTACTATACCCACCTTGTTCCATTGGAGGTCTTGAATGAACTTGAGCTTGAGAAATGAACTTGAGAGTTGAAGGATGTACTTGAGGGTTTAGAGATGAGAGATGAGTAGAAATTTTGATAGAGTTTTAGGTTGAAAGATGGGGGCTTGAGAGCATCCATTGTTCATAGAAAATGAGGGTATTTATAGAGTTTTTGGAGAACTTTTGGGGATAAAGTGGTCCAACCCTAAAAATAAAGAAAATGGACATGAGGTTTAGGTTATTTCTTTTTGAATTTTTCATTTGTATGAGGGTAAAGATGATATTTGTGAAGAAACCCTAAAAGTATTTTTTAATCTTTGATTTTTTGGTAAATAGAGGTGAGAGAACAAAAATACTTTTGATAGTGTGAATAAGGGAGTGACATGTGTAAAGGTGGAGTGGTAGGTAAAAAGTAGACCTTGATTCATTTGTAAATAACTCATAAAGCAAGGGTGGAAGTGTATTTTTGAAATGGACCAATGGGAGAATAAAAGTACTTTTGGGAGGGTGAATAGGAGAATGATATGTGTAAAGGTGAAATGGTAGGTGAAAAGTAGACCTTAGTTCATTTGTAAATAACACATAAAGCAAGGGTAGAAGTATATTTTTGAAATGGACCAATGGAAAAGCTCCATGTATGTACTTGAAGATTCCACCTTTTGAGGGTATGATTGGAAGTTCTCGCACCTTTATGGATTATTACCAAAGACCAAAGTATCTTTTTGGTTTGACTAACCTTTTTGGGAAGGGAATTCTTGAATTTTCATAAGGGAGGGTTGACTCTCCAATTAGATAAGGCATTGGGTATTGAGGGCTTATGAAAGATCAACATGTGTCATCTTTTGGGAAGGTGTGAGAGAATGGATTTAGAATGTACTTAGTATTGGGCTTAGGTGATGGACTTGGGTTATGGACTATGGACTTTAAGGGTGGGTTAAAAGAATGGACTTGAATTTGGGTTAGAAGGTGGGTTTTGTCTTTGGCTTAGGTTGGATTAGGAAATGGACCTTGGTTATGGTATGGGTGATGGAGCGGTGAATGGAGAACGGTTACAGATCCGACTTGGATCATAGAGGTGGTATGGAATTAGACTGGGTTAGGGACTAAGTTGAGCATCCAAACTATATGACATGATGCATATATGCATGTATGCATGAAAATAATGCCAAGTAACAATGCGGGCCCGTTGAGAGGTTCAAATTCTCATTTGAAATTAATTCGAGAAAATTTGGATTTTGTTAGTGGGTTCGTGCAAATTGGGGTGTCTACATAGAGCATAATCGTAAAGAAAACACACGATTTATAGTGGTTTGGCAACTTGCCTACATCCACTACCAAGTACCCTACTCTCAAGTCTTGGGTTCTACTATCAAAATGGAGGTTTATTGTTCACGTCGAAACCTTACACATAATTTTTTAAGTCTACGACAAATTCTAAACCTTAAGATCGAGAGAATAACTTTATCTCAAAATAGGATTTTTCTATCAATAGAATCCCTAAATCGATTTATTCAAATCAAGTACCACCTCATCCAAATACTAAGTTTTGTTATTTGGAAAACTTAGAACCTTGTTCTCTTGAGTAGAGTCCTCAACTCTTCTCAAGAGCTTGGTTTTCGGATGAAATCAAGAAACTTCTTTTTGGTTAAAGAAAAAGAAATCTAACAACAATAAAAAATACTCACAAGGATTCGACTCAATGGATCGATCTACTACGGTGTAGCTTTGAGTTTTTCATGTCCTTGAAAGAGACATCTTCATCTAAATGTACTCCTTACTTCAAAGAGATGCTTCAAGCTTCTTTGTGTTCACCAATGTGTGCACAAGAAAGGGTGTGGTTAGATAAAGAGGCTCACCATTGAATAGGCTTGGATTGAAGGTTGTTCATTTAAGTGTGGAGCCTATTCAAGCTTAGAGAGAGCATGGGGATGTAGAAATGAAATGTGTAGCGAACTTAAACGTATGTGCTTATTAAATCGGGTGTAAGGGGTGGCGATCCTATGTGTGCGTAAATTTATATGTTAAGTTGTAGGGAGTAGGGAAGATAAAAGGATTGAAAATGAGAAAGATTAGGGACAATATTCACAAGCTTTCAAGTTCTTTGTGTTCATCATTTGGAATTCACGGCAATCGGGTGACGAATTATCGAATTAGGCAGATACAAAAATGGGGTATCTACAGATGCCTATCTTTGGTAGAGGGTGGAAACAAACTAGTGGCTAATCTATTGTACTAGATAGTACGACATCCAAATGCCAAAGCTTGTGATTCAGCAATTTGTCAAGGCATCTAGATCTGAAAGTGCTCTCGATCCACAGGGTGAGCAGATCCGCTTTTGATTTTTGAGGTTTGGGAGTCGCCACTTAGTTATTATGGTCTAGGAATCGAACTTGACTCTAAACGGATAAAAAAATAACTAATCTACTTAAAAATACTAAGTCCGGAGATCATATTATGGGGTTGGAAGGTGTTAGGCACCAACCCCGCCCGACGAATGCCAGTCTCTACTTATTCCCAAATAGAATTACATTGCTAAAAAGACCTAATAAATAAATAAATAATTATACCTTTACCTCCACGAAAACAACGGTCTTGTTCCTTCAGATCTGGTAGAACAATTTTTTGTACATAACTCATCGCTTTGTTCTGTCATCGGATTCGTTTCGGATCTCCAAAGCAAAGTATCTCCTTATGAGTTTTTCTAATTTTTTTATGGATTGCTGAGATGTTTTGGAAGGGTTTCTAGGTGTTTTTTGAGCTAAAGTTGGGGTATGGATGTTAGGTAAGGAGTTGGAACTTCAAAATCAAGGTTTATGGGAGGCTAGGGGAGTTTTTTGACCTACTTCTCTTAGGGTTTATTTTTAGATACGAAAATAGGATGTAGGGACCCCTATTTATAGATTTTTTAAGTGTTTTTTAGATATAGTTAGTGTTTAATTATAATTCTTTTAGAAAGAGTTATTGTTTAATTATAATTATTTTTAGGTAGAGTTATATTTTAATTAGGATTATTTTAAATAGAGTTATTATTTAATTAGGATTGTTTTAAATAGAGTTATTATTTAATTAGAATTCTATTAGGGTTTTAACTTTTAGTCTCACTTGATTGACTTTAAGATTTTGACTTTAGTCTTACTAGATTGACTTTAAGATTTTGACCTTATTCTTACTTGATTGACTTTAAGATTGACTTTACTCTTACTTGACTTACTTTAAAATCTTGACTTTAGTCTTATGTGATTGACTAAGAATATATTTTTGTTTTTTGAAGAACCCACATTTATTATATCTTTAATTATTTGGGCCCCCATATGGAGGGGTCCTTTAATAAATATCTAGGCAACTATCAACAATTTTGCATGAGAGCCTGATTGATCGATTTTTTTGGTTCAAAATTTTAAATTAATTTTATTAATATTTCACTTTACATTTTTTAATATTTTATTTATTAATTTCAAAATTTGAAATATTTTTAGTTGGAAAATTACCTTTTTGCCCCTAAAGAGAACTTTTGCATTTCAAGACAATTTTTAATGTTCCAGGATATTTTAGAATCGATTTTTCATAAGGAATTCAATGGGAATATTGGTTTGTGTCATTTATGAAATTTTTTGTGCGAAATGGTCGTGAACTTTATGAGGGGCATTTTCGTAATTTTATCAAATTTTGTGAAAATTTGCGAAATGATTTATTTGATTTCGATTTGTTATTTTATGTGTTTGAATGGATTTTTCTAAGCGTAATGTAAGCTCTAGGGATATTTTGAGGTTAGGGGTATTTTTGTAATTTGATCATTTTTTAGTGATTTTTATCGTAAAGTTTGTTTTTATCTGAAAAATGATGATTTCTATGTTTTTGGAGTTATATTTTTCTAGCGTAGCGCGGTTTCTATAGTTTTGTTAGTTCGAGATACCTCATCTGAATTTTTGAAACATATCTGGTAACAAATAAAATAATGAAATAAACATCCATCATTGGGAACCGTTGCGATCGGGTTGACGAGTTGATTAATCAGGCGAGTGCGAAAATGGGGTGTCTACAGATGCCCCTCTTTGGCAAAGGGTTGAAGCAAACTAGATAGCAAATCTATTTTGGTAGATAGTGTGATAACCGAATGCCAAAGCTAGTGACAATTTATTTTACAGCCTGATTTAGCAAATAGTCGTGATATTCGGATCCTTGAAGATAAAACTCTCCCCGAACTAAGAAGTTGTCAGGTCCTTGAACGCGAACTCTCACTGACGGTGTCAGATCCTTGAATTTTAGAAAATTCTCCTTGACTAATGGAAAAAATGTGCACGTGTTTGTACTTGAAATCTAAGATAAATCTCAAAAGGCCTGAGCAAAATCCGAGTGAAACTGAGTAAAATCTGAGCAAAACATAAAATATAGGAAAACCTGAGAAAAAATTTGACTTTAAACAAAACTTGAGAAAATTTTGAGGTTTGAGAAAAATCTGAGCAAAAGTTGAGAAAAAGTTTAATGTTCTACTCTACCTATCCTAGGTGAAAGAGTAATGAACTTATTTTTTTGGGAGTCCTACTCTACTTGCTTGGGGTGAAAGAATAATGAACTAATGTTTTTGGGAAGTTCTACTCTACCTACTTGGAGTGAAAGAGTAATGAACTAATTTTTTGGGAGTCCTACTCTACCTGCCCAGGGTGAGAGAGTAATGAAGTAATTTTTTAGGAAGTTCTACTCTACTTACTCGGAGTGAAAGAGTAATGAACTAATTTCTTGGGAAGTTCTACTCTACCTATTCGGAGTGAAAAAGTAATGAACTAATTTTTTGGTGAGTCCTACTCTACCTGCCCAGGGTGAAAGAGTAATGAACTAATTTTTTGGGAAGTTCTACTCTACCTACTCGGAGTGAAAGAGTAATGAACTAAGCTTTTTGGGAGTCCTACTCTACCTGCTCAGGGTAAAAGAGTAATGAACTATTTTTTTAGGGAAATTCTACTCTACCTACTCAGAGTGAAAGAGTAATAAACTAAGCTTTTTGGGAGTCCTACTCTACCTACCCATGGTGAAAGAGTAATGAACTAATTTTTTTGGGCAGTTCTACACTACTTACTCGGAGTGAAAAAGTAATGAACTAAGCTTTTTGGGAGTCCTACTATACCTACCTAGGGTAAAAGAGTAATGAACTAATTTTTTTTAGAATAAATGAGGAATTTACATCGCATTTGATTTTTTTTAAATAAAAAATTAGATTTTATGAAGGTCCGGTAAACATTTTAACTCTCTTTGAATTTTAGGAGTTTTCAAAATTGTTATCAAGAGGGTAACCTTTAATTCAAAGTTAACCTTATCTTTTGGGGTTGAAATTGACTAGGCTTCAAAACCAAAATGCCCTTAGTTTGATAGGGAACATTGCACTGGGGATAATTGAACATAATTGAACATAATTTGAAAACGAATGCCTTTAGTGTAAGGGGGGGAAACTATACTTTTTAGAAAAAGGAAGTGCCCTTGTTATGAATGTTTGAAATCCTTGATTACCGCAAGCGCAATAAGGTTTAACTTTTAATTTTGATTTTTTATATTGAAGATTTTGAGTCAAGCTCAAAGAAATTAGAACAAAATATTTCTTTCTGAAATTCATCATAGAATTTGTTCTTTCTCTCCGTCGGTTCACTAAGGGACATGAAACTCTTTAGATCAATCGTAGATGAAATACTTGTATCCACTGAGTTTATATTTGGTTCAAATTGGGTATTGAAACTTGATCATTTGATCTTCTGATGTTTCGCCTCGGACTGCCTTTTCAGCTTCTCAACTCAACGGAGATTTTCTTTTATTTTTTGGTTGCTCTAAGTTTTGCCTAGATTGCTTTTTCAAGTTTTCAATTTAGTGAGCATGCTCTAGCTTTTGCCTAGATCGCCTTTTTAGGTTTTTGATTTAGCGAGCTCACAATTTTTTCTCTTTTCTTTACTCTGATTGTTGTCAAGGTCGTCTTTTTAGATTTTCAACTTTGCGAGCTTGCCCTAATTTTTGCCTAAGTTGCCCTTTTTGGTTTTCAACCTAGTAAGCTTCATTTTTTTTTTTTTTTCCATTTTGAACTTCTGGAGTTACTGTCTGATCATGCTTTGCTATCTTCCTTGACTTTTTCACACAGTACTTAGGAGGACTTTTATAGGTAGGCTTAGGACTGGGCATAAAAAGAAAGGAATTTTGAGGCTCAAAAACCCAAATGCCCCTTGTGTGGCATTTCCTTTTAAATTGTTTTCTTTTTCCTTGAATTTTCTTTCCCTTTTTGGATGATATTGCTTTTTCTTTTGAATTTTTTCTTTTAAGATTTTTTCTTTGTCGAGGAATCTATTTTTTTTATTTTGATGTGGTCGGGCTTGAAGTAACTTCTCAAGTTGCCTACGTACCCCAGAATTTTGGGACCAGACCAAGACGTAGTTCAATTTTTCCCTACCCTAGGTTGGGTGATCTGGCTAAAAAGAAAAATGCATTCTTTTTTTTTTTTTTTTTAAAAAGGCTGCAAAGGGCTGAGAAAGAAGATATTGAACTAGGTAGCAGGAAAATTAATTTGGCCAAAGATGGCCTCCTTAAATGTAGTACCGCTTGATCTGGTCAAGGTTGGTTGGTTTTGGTAATTCGATTCCATCATGATCTTGAAGTCTGACAGTTTTTCCAGATAGTATTTCTTTAATGATTGAATCTTTCCAATTGGGTTCAAACTTCTTCCTCTGATCGAGGAAAATTGCTCAATTTTTTTTGGTAGTCTGATGGTTAGATCCTTGAGTAAGTGATGAACTTTGACTTTCTTGTCAAACATGTGAGTGACTCCTCTCCGTTGATAGACCCAATCTGTTTCTAACAATTGATTTCCATCAAGACCTTAAGATACAAGGTTTTTCATTTTAACCGGTAAGATTGCTTCCATATCATACACTTGAGTGACTCTAGTGGAAGACTGTATTGAAGTGTAATATGTCCATAGCGCGAATGGTAACTTCTCTGGTCAATCCCGGTGTGATGTGTGATTGACACATTTTCACGATGATTTTCTTGAGATTTTTACTAGTTGCTTCAACTGTTCCAATGATCTGAAAATAGTAAACCTTTTAAAAGTTCAGCACTGATACATTTTGTAATCTCTCCTCTGACTATGTGAGTCTATTCTGCTTTGTACATGTAGTGTTATCACAGGATGGGTATATATTTCATGTTGAAAAACACTCCAAATTTAACTGAAATATCTTCATAGGATCATGTAAGCAAGTCTTTTGAATTTTCTGAATAAATTCATCATCTCTTTATGCTCCTCTGGGATAAGTTAATTCTAATATGAATTTCTTAGGAATTATTTTTTTTTCTGAGGTCAATGCTTTTTGCTTTCTTGATTAGAATTCGAGCAAGACATTTATCTTCTCATTCAGGAGAGGGTTCCGTATTATAGGAATTTCTCCTTAAAGCCAGTTTATTAGTTAAATCGTTAATGTGCTTGAGGTATTCAGAAATTTCCTTTAAACTAATAAGAAATAAAAAGACAGACTTGATTACTGAATTGATAGAAAGAACTAGACTCAAGACTCATAAACAACTAGGGACAATTACCCACAATGGGCTTGATTACAGACTGAAAACTCGAGAAACTATTTCCAAGCGGTTGGATAGAGTTTTCTTTTTCAGATTCTTTGCATTCTTCAGACTTACTTCTTCTCTCTTGGTCAAGACTGCATTTGGTGGCGAAAACCTCATTAGGGACCATCACTATTGTAAGAGGGGGGTTAGGAGGTTTATGATTGACTGAGCAGATGAGAAGGATTGGGTTAACCGAGAGTTGAGTATTGGATACCATGTTCAAAGTCTGAGGAGGTTGGTAAGTGGATAGAGGGTTGGTAGTAACATTTGGCTGCTTAGGGGCAAGGACAGTAACTTTTTTGGTGTCAATGACGTCTTGAACTGTATGACGAAGAGTAATGCAATGATCAGTACGATGACCGGGATTTCGGTGAAACTCACAAAATAAGTTGGGATTGTGAGAAGTAGGGAGTGGATTTGGTAAAGGTCGAGGTAGGAGAGGTGCAATAAGCCCTTTACTTAATAATTTCTGAAGACAATGCTCAAAGGCATACCAAGATTGGTGAACTTCCTACGTGGTCGAGGTTGACTAGGGTTAACTTGGTTACTAGGCAAGATAGTAGATTTGACGGGTGTATTAGACGTATTGGCTACACAGGCGTGATCAGTACTAGACTTGGAATTGGTGAAAGGCTTTTTGAACTTGTTGTCAGAAGGATTGGAAAGGATTCCGGAAGCGAAAGCATTTTTCAATTGGCTACCAGCTTGCAATAGAGACTCGAATGTAGGAAGGTATTGGGAGACTAGATGTCGGGCATACCCTTGCTAGAGGTTTTTTAAGATAATAGCCACTTGTTCTTTCTCTGAAGGTTTATCCCACATCTGTGCAGCCCTGGCACTCCAATGATCGATGAAGTCAGTAAATGTTTCCCCATTCTTCTGTTTAGTTGATTCCAAGTCCCTTTTTGAAGTTTCAATTTCGGTACTGTATTTTTACTGATGCCAGAAAGCCTTTGACATATTTTTCCATGTACCTACCATAGTTGGGTCTTGAGACATCAACCATCGCAAAGTAGACCCGGATAGAGTTCGCTGAAATAGCAATGCCATTTGTTCATCGCTGAGCCCCATAATGCGCATGTAAATAACATACACCTTAAGATGCGTTTTTGCATAACCTACCATTTAACTTGTCTATTTCAAGCATCACAAACTTCTTTGGCAGATGAATTCTAGGATACGGTTTAGGGCTTCAATGCCCGCTGTAATTTCATCGATACCCTTTATACTCTTCATAGTTGACTCTAGTTGAGACATTCTATTGGCTAACACTGGATTCTCATCAACATACTCTTCGTCTCCATCGAGTTCGAAGACTTCATGGGCATGTCTCGCTGTATTTTCTTCTACCTTTTTTCCTTTAAGATAGTCAAGGGGATTGCCAATTGATTCTGAAATCTGTTCTAAGACTTCCACTTTGCCCTTTATATTGTTGATATCATTGGCAAAGGCTGCCAAAATCTTACGGATCTCTGTGAGCTCAGATTCTAAAGTCATTTCTGCCTGTTGACTTGGTACCAATGTTCGTTCTAACTGACTGGACTTACGACTCCAACTAGGAGGTGGACGCTTGAGTTTGGTTGCAATGATAATCCTAAAAACCTCATCAAAGGTGGATTACTAGTTACGGACCCTAGAGTAGACTTTTAATAAATAGAGGTTTCTCTTGATAGCATGGGTTAAGTTAACCCCTAGATTCAAAATCTCTAACCAATGAAATATTTCGATCAAGAAATATTACATGAATATGATTTGCTGATCTTGTTAAGTATGAAATATTCAGTCCATTGAATTAAACTGGCCGATGCAAGGTGATTGGGACTATGTACCAATTTGAGTTTGGGCCGGTTCGACCCAATGGATCTGAATATTCCACTTGCATCACTTCATCCAATATTTTTAAGCCAATTAGTTCAACCGGTCCATATGTTGATCCATAAGATCCATTTACCAATGGGACTAATTGGTTTAACTTGATATTGACCAGTATGTCTCATCAATTAAGTTTATTAGGTTGGACCGATATTGCGGGTTTGATTGGAGCGGTGTGGACCGGTCCACTTACTTACCTTTTGGTTGGATTAAATAGAGCAACCCGGGAACACCCACGATAAGTTCGAGTCGTGGCCTACAGGGGAGGTTTCTAAACTCTAAGCTTACTATATGCAATACATTTTTATCTGGCCACCCTTGCCCAAGTACACCTATATACATCTCAAGCGTACTCAATCAAACGGTACGTGGTGACTTGGTTTGATATACCATATAGGTGATAATCTAAAACTCCAGCTCACTTCTCTAAAGTCAAAAACAGCCAGTTTGATCCCCAGTTGAGAGGTGGCGCACGATGTTGAGTAAGGGCCAACTTAAATACCTCTCGTCTAGAATAGACGTAGTCTATCCCCCTCGTACAGTAGGGTACAGCGGGGCAGGATCTCGCTTAGGCACTGGTTTTGATCAAGAAGTGCAATTGATGTGCTTGGATTATCTTTGATATACCTATGAGTACGAGTCAAGAGTAGTAGCTTTCATAAATGGTTTGGCATCCCACGAGGGGACCGACCACGTACTAGTACTACGTTGGCAAACGGGACATGTAACTGTGCGGCTTACAATAGGTCAAAGGCTCAGGTCGCTCCAGCCTAGGTGCATCAATATACCTTTCAGAGTCACTTAATCAGATGGTACTGATGCCCTAGTTTGATATACCCTAAGGTACGTGACTGGAGTTGTGATTTTCATGAATGACGTCGCATCTCCAAAGAGACCAGGCCACGCACTAGAGCCACGTTGGCTATATTAGGACATGCAAGCATGCAAAACAGTAAACGTGCATGTGGTGTGTGCAAAACAGGGTGGGGTGTGCCCGGGCCTTTTCCAAACAAATGGGCCCATGGGCCAGATCAAATCATCACAATTAATTAATACTAATCAAAGTGTACAAAATTCCTCGTGATCAAAATCAAAGCAAGTACATCAAAACATATCTAGAGAAATTATATCATGTTAGATGGGCATAAATCATAGCACAAGAATAATTACACAAGAATAATTAATCAGATGGCTAGAAGTTTTTCAAAAAAGAATGAACCAAAAAAATTTATTTCTAAGATTCAATCAAAGATCACTTTGGGTGGTCCTAAACTGATCGAGATTCTCAAAGAATATTAAATTGAGGATATAATGATAGATGCTGAGATAAGGAGTGATGATTTTTTTATTTTTTTTATTTTTTTATTTTTTAAAACACATTAATTTTTATTTTGCCAAGCAACACAAAGAAAACCTCTTTTTTAAAAGAAATTGATTTTAAAAACAAAACAAAATAAAAAAAAAACTTTTATTTTTTTAATAAAGAAAAATTATTACTAATCAAAAACTAAAAATACAGCCCTCTAAAAAGATTCTATTGCCACCCCAACTTGTTTAGGATCAAGTAAAGAATTAAAAAATATCCAAATTTGACGTACTCTAAAAAAATTGGTGTAACAATCGAAAATTTTTCTCTCTCATTCTTTCTTTCTCTTTCAATTAACACCTAAGAGCCTCATTCGTGTTCGCAATCTTGCACAGCTTGTTAATTACAACACAAAAGGTGGGTACATCGATCGGGTACCTGTTATTCACTATTTTGTTAAACAACTCCATCATCTGTTCTAATTCGTTCTCCATACAGAGTCCCTTAAGAAAAGTTCTGAAGGTTATCTGATTTGGTTCAAACCCATGCTTTAAAAAGTTTCCAAAGAAAGAAAAACCGAAATCCACACGACCAATCTGTAGTAACAGTTGATCAAGAGATGATTTCCCTTTATTTATTTTTATATTTTTTTTGGCATGGTTACTGCCAGCCACATAACTCACACATTCAATACTCACAACTTAATATCTTTTTTTTTTATGTTGCTAGCTACACACACCTTCTTTTTTTGTTTTTTTATTTTTCAAAAAAAATACCTAATTTAAAACTGGTTGATTGGAATAGATCAGATTTGAGGGAAGCCAAACTCATCCATCAGATGATCATTAAGTGAGAAAATCACTACGTGCGGTAATAGATGTTTTCCTTCTGAAGCTTCTTCTCATAGTTACCAAAAACTGTAAGAGAGGATGCAACAATTCTTCTTCTTGAGGGCATGTTGGAAATCTCATTAAACCAATTCCAACTATTAAAAGACCATAACATCCTAGAGAGACCACAAGATAGATTGGTAGCAACCAGGCATGGCTACATGGAACTATAGATATCTCCAAGAGACTAATCCAAAAGGCAGAGATGGCCACAAACAACAACAAAATCTTTATGATCTGCTTCATCCAACCTTACAATGAGATGATACCCTCTAATTCTTTTCTTTAATAACGTTGATGTAGCTGTTTTTATTTCACCGTTGATCTGTAATAGTCGTTCTCGCGAGCTTAAAGAGCTATAGATACATAGAAACATCGAGAAGCAGAAAGGAGAGAGAGAGAGAAAAAACATTTTTTTTGCTTGCTATTTCTTCTGTGGAGAAGAAGATAGAAATAGGTAAACAAAGTTTTCACTATTGGCATACCACACGAAAAAAAAAACTTCTGAAATTTTTTTTAGAATCCCCTCCTCATCACAAATAACATTAAAATTTTTTTTTATTTGTTAGCACATCATTCACAAAGAATTTATTTTCACAACTTGCCGCCTATGCTTATTAACGTGCTAAAAAAAATCATCCAAATTTAAAATTAAAAAAAAAGGTAAAATCCATTACTCTCATCCGAATCACCATGATTCCATCCTCAATTTATATGTCAATTTAAATATTTCATTATTTAGGGTCATCAAAAAGTGACCCTTAATTGGATCAAAAAACAAAAATACAATACCCAAAATCTAAATAAACAATCCACAATCAAGCTACAAAAAACAAATAATAAATAAATAAAATAAACCAAACTAAATAAATAAATAAATAAAAATCAGGTCGATTTGGCAATGTTCCCAAACTTGGGGCTTTTCAAGTTTGATTTTTAATAATCCCCAGTGGAGTTGCCACTGAAAGCACTCTCGATCCGCGGGGTGCGTAGATCCGCCTTTGATTTTTGAGATTTGGGAGTTGCCACCTAGTTATTACGGTTTAGGAACCGAACTTGACTCTAAACGGACAAAAAAATAACTATTCTACTAAAAAATACTAAGTCCAGGACTCACATTATGGGGTTAGAAGGTGTTAGGCACCAACCCCGCCCAGCAAATGCCGGTCTCTACTTATTTTCAAATAGAATTACATTGCTAAAAAGACCTAATAAATAAAAAAAATTAAACCTTTACCTTTACGAAAATAACGGTCTTGTTCCCTCAGATGTGGTAGAACAGTTCTTCGTACAGTACTCCTCGCTTTGTTCTATCACTGGATTCGTTTCGGATCTCCAAAGTAAAATATCTCCTTATGAGCTTTTCTAATTTTTTTTATAGATTTCTGGGGTGTTTTGGAAGGGTTTCTAGGTATTTTTTGGGCTAAAGTTGGGGTATAGATGTTAGGTAATGAGTTGAGGCTTCAAAATCAAGGTTTATGGGAGGCTAGGGGAACTTTTCGACCTACTTCTCTTAGGGTTTATTTTTAGATACGAAAATAGGTTGTAGGGACCCCTATTTATAGATTTTTTTAAAGTGCTTTTTAAATAAAGTTAGTGTTTAATTATAATTCTTTTAGAGAGAGTTATTGTTTAATTATAATTATTTTTAGGTAGAATTATATTTTAATTAGAATTCTTTTAAATAGAGTTATTATTTAATTAGGATTGTTTTCAATAGAGTTATTATTTAATTAGAATTCTATTAAGATTTTAACTTTTAATCTCACTTGATTGACTTTAAGATTTTGACTTTAGTCTTACTTGATTGACTTTAAGATTTTTACCTTAGTCTTACTTGATTGACTTTGAGATTGACTTTAGTCTTACTTGACAGACTTTAAGATCTTGATTTTAGTCTTATGTGATTGACTAAGAATATATTTTTATTTTTTGAAGAACCCACCTTTATTATATCTTTAATTCTTTGGGCCCCCATATGGAAGGGTCCTTTAATAAATATCTGGGCAACCATCAACAATTTTGCCTGAGAACCTGATTGATCGATTTTTTGGGTTCAGATTTTTAAATTAATTTTATTAATATTTCACTTTACATTTTTAATGTTTTATTTATTAATTTATAAATTTTTAATTTTTTTAGTTGGAAAATTACCGTTTTGCCCCTGAAGAGAGCTTTTGCGTTTCAAGTCGATTTTTTATGTTCCAGGATGTTTTAGAATCAATTTTTCATAAGTAATTCAATGGGAATATTGGTTTGTGTCATTTATGAAATTTTTTGTGCGAAATGGTCGTGAACTTTATGAGGGGCATTTTCGTAATTTTGTCAAATTTTGTGAAAATTGCTGAAATGATTTATTTGATTTTGATTTATTTTTTTTATGTGTTTGAATGAGTTTCTCTAAGCGTAATGTAAGCTCTAGGGATGTTTTGAAGGCATACCTTCATTCTACGCATTAATGATGGGAAGGTAACAAACTTTACAATGAAAAACTGTGTAATAGTCAACATAAACTTTGAGCAAAAATTGAGAAAATGATAAATTAAAATTTGAGTAAAACTGAGTAAAATCTGAGAATAAACTTAGCATAATTTGAGCAGAAGGTCTGAGCATAATCCGAGAAGAATCTCGATGGGGTCTGAGCAAAATTCGAGTAGAATCTCAGCGGAACTAAAAAAAATTTGAGAAGAATCTCGACGGGTCTGAGTAAAATTTGAGAATAATCTCAACGGGGTCTAAGCAAAATCTGAGTACAATCTCGATAGGTCTGAGAAAAATCTCTATAGTTCTGAACAAAATCTGAGAAGAATCTCAGCGAATTTGAGCAAAATCTAAGAAAAAATCTCAACAGATTTGAGCAAAATCCGAGAAACATCTCAACGAGTTTGAGGAAAATTCGAGAAAAATCTTGACGGGTCTGAGTCAAATCCAAGAAAAATCTCGGTGGGTCCGAGAAAAAGTTGAATGTCTTATGCTACCTACTTTGGGTGAAAGCGTATTTAACTTATTTTTTTGGAAATCCTACTCTATCTACTTGGGGTGAAAGAGTAATTAATTATTTTTTAAGGAGTCCTACTCTACTTGGGATGAAAAGGTAATGAACTATTTTTAAAGAGTCCTACTCTATTACTCGGGGTAAAAGAGTAATGAACTATTATTTTGTGAGTCTTATTGTACCTACTTGGGGTAGAAGAATAATGAACTATTTTTTGGCTGAAAGAGTAATGAACTATTTGTTTTTTTGAACAAAAAAATAGGGGATTAATAACACTTTTGGAAAGGGTTGGATTTTATGAAGGTTCGGTCAACATTTTAACTTTCTTTGAACCTCAGGAGTTTTCAAAATTACTATCAAGAGGGTAACCTTTAATTCAAGGTTAACGTTATCCTTTAGGGTTGAAATTGATCAGGCTTCAGAACAAAATACCCCTAGTTTGACGGGGAATATTGCAAAAGGAATAATTGAACATAGTTTGAAAATGAATGTCTCTAATGTAAGGGGGGAAACTACACTTTTTAGAAAAGGGAAGTACCCCTGTTATAATAGTTTGAAATCTTTGATTATCACAAGCGCCATAAAGGTTTAACTTTTTATATTGAAGATTTTGAATCAGGCTCAAATAAATTGGAACACAATATTTCCTTTTGAAGTTCATCATATAATCTGTTCTTTCTCCCCGTTGATTCACTTAGGGAAGTAAAGCTCTTTAGATCAATCGTATACGAGAATCTTGTATCCATTGAGCCTATATTTGGTTCAAACTGGGTATTAATTGTACGATGATTAATTGTTTGCGCCAAAGTCAATGAAGCTTGGCTATTTGAACTGTCGATTTTTTGGCGGGAATCACCTTTTAAGATTTTTCACTTGATTGAGGTTTTCTTTTGATTGCTCTAATTTTTGCTTAGATCACCTTTTTAGGTTTTCGATTTAGTGAGCATGCTCTAACTTTTGCCTAGATTGCTTTTTCAGGTTTTCCATCTTACGAGCTTACTTTTTTTCTTTTTTCTCTTTACTCTAATTGTTGGTAAGGTCGTCATTTCAGATTTTCAACCTTGCAAGCTCGCCTTAATTTTTGCCTAAGTCGTCCTTTCAGGTTTTCAACCTAGCAAGCTTTTTTTTTTTTTTTTTTTTTTTTGAACTTTTGGAGCTACTACTTGATCATGCTTACTATTTTCCTTGACTTTTTTGTGCGGTACTTAAGAGGACTTCCAATGGTGGGTTTAGGAATATGATAAGAAAGAAAGGAAACTCGAGGCTCAAAACCCAAATGCCCTTTGTGTGGCATTTCTTTGGAAACTTTTTCTTTTTCTTTGGGCTTTGTTTCCTATTTTGATTTTTTTTCTTTTTGAATTTTCTTCCCGACAGTGTGGTCCAGCCTAAAGTAACTTCTCAGGTTGCTTACGTACCCCAAAATTTTGAGATCAGACCAAAATGTAATTCGAGCTCATTCCTTCCCCTAGGTTGGGTGATCGGGCTAAGAAAGGAAAATGTAATTTTTTATATTTTTATATATTTGAAATGACTGCAAAGGGCTAAGGAAGGAGATATTGAGCTGGGTGACAGGAACATTGGTTTGGCCAAAGATGACCTACTTAGATATAGTACCGCTCGATCTATCCAAGGTTAATTGATTCTAGCATTTTGGCGTTATTATGATCTTTGAAGTCTGACATCTTTTCCAAACAGTCTTATCTTAGTGAGGAAAAGACCTTCCCCGTTGGGTTTGCAATTTTCTTTTTTCAATTGAAGACAACTGCCTGATTTGCTTTGAAGGCTAAATCTTCGACTTATATGTCTCATTCCTTTACTTTCTTATCAAAGCACAAATGATTCATGGCGATAAGTTAAATTTACTTCTAATGATTAGCTTTCTGTTGATACTTTAAGAAGTAAAACTTCCATTTCAATGCTTTCTCTCATACCACATAATAGAGGGTATTAAGTAACTCAAGTCAAGATTTGGCATATCGAGGGTGTGAACGATAATTTCTTAGACCAACCTCAATGCGACCAACACATTTTTGTGACAGTAGTTTCAAGATTTTTATTAGCTATGCTATTTTTAAGAAATTCAGCGTTGATATGTTTCATAACCTCCCCTTTGATTATGTAAATTTATTTTGGCTTCATATGTGATGTTTCCGTTTCATAGAGCGAGTATCTATTTCTTTTTGGACAACACTCAGGCTTACCCAACATATCCTCATAGGATCATGCGAATAAGTCTTTTGGATTTTTTGAATAACTTCACCATCTCCTCGTGTTCCTCTGGGGATAATTAAGTTCCAATATGAATTTCTTGGGAATTATTTGCTATTTAGAAGTCAATATTCTTCGCCTCCTCGATTAGAGCTTGAAGCCGACCTTTGTCTTCTTGTTTAAGCAATACGGATAACTCGGGAGGGGGTTCCTCATCAAAAGATCTTCTCTTAAAATAAGATTATTAGTTAATTCGTTAATGCACTTGAGGTATTCAAAATTTCTTTTATTCAATTAAATTCGGATGGGGCGATAAACGCCATTGTAAGCTTTACAAACTAACTCGACTCAACATAAATAAAAGGACTAGACTCGATCTAACAAAAACAAGACACTGCGGACTTGATAAAAAAAGCTACACTCGAACTAAGTCACATGACTTGTGAAAAATTAAAGACGAGTACACACAATGAGTTTGATTAAAGGTTGAAGACTTAGGACATCACTTTCAACCTGTAGGACTGAGACACTATGATCTTCAGTGAACAACTGGGTAATATTAAGATATTTTGATGCCATTTCTAATTGTTGTCTTGGTATTGATGTACATTCCACTTGATCGAATTTATGACTCCAACTAAATAGTAGACGCTTAAGCTTAGAAGCAATGACATCCTAAAACTCCATCAAAAGTGGATTATTCATTACGGACCCAAAAGTAAGTTTTCAGCAATTAGAAATAAAGGTCTCTCTCGATAACGTTTATTAAATTAACCCCTTAGATTCAAAGTCTCTAATTGAAGAAACATTCTGAAAAAGAAATTGCAAGAAGATGATTTGCTGATTGATTAGGAATTTTAAGAAATTTTGAACTATGATTATGGGATGTACGATCTTTAAAGAGTAAGAACTAGGTTATGCTAGTTGATACAACTCTTAATATGTTTTCTACTAATCTCGATCTTGTTGATTACAAAATATTCAATCCACTGAATTAAATTGACCAACAAAATGATTAGGACTATGTACCCATTTGAGTTTGGGCCGATTCGACCCAATGGATCTAAATATTCTACTTGAATAATTTCATCTACTATTTTTAAGCCAATTAGTCCAACTAGTCCATGTGTTGATCCATAAGATCCATTTACCAATTGAGCTAAATGATTTAACTTGACATTGACCTGTATGTCTCATCAATTACGTCTAGGGTTGGATCAATATTGTGGGTTCAATTTGAGTAGTGTAGACCAGTCCACCCCTTATCTTTTGGTTAAATTAAGTAAAGCAACTCGGGAGCACTCAAGGTCGATTCAAGTCGTGACTTAATGAGACTGTACTTAAGTTCAAGTTTCTAAGCTTACGATTAAGGCTAGGTTATGACAAAGCTTAGATCATTTCAGCCCGAAGTATCGATATACTATCACAGTTTCACCTGGTCAAACAGTACGTAGTACTTCAATTTGATATACCCGAAGGTACTGTACTGAAGTTGTAATATTCAATATCATCCCTCGTGTCCTGAAAAACTAGGTTAGGTTGGATCTGGCTATGAGGTTTATAAGGACATGTTATGATGTAAATATGAGTATGCATGTTCATGAGTGTGTGCGAAGGGACAAAGTGCACCCACGCATTTTCACAAATATTCAATCATACAAATCACATACATTCATCAAAGTCAATCGTAAGAAATAATCCATCAATCATATCCAATCACACACCAATGAAAAAAATGACAAAATCGAGCTAAATTTAAAAGTTTCTTTGGGTCAACAGGATTGACTTGAGCAAAAAGTCAACCTAAGGATAGTCTTGAACTCAAAAATTTGACCATAAATATTCCCAGTGGAGTAGCCACTGAAATCGCCTCGACCCCCCCCCCCCGCAATCGCTAAATAGCTAATATGAGTTCGATTACGCAAATCGGGGATTTTTAAGGAATAGAGAATCGCCACCTAGTTTAGGTCTAGGAACTCTAGATAACTCCAAAATTGATCGGGTTGGTCTACGAACAATAAGTAAGGGGTCAGATTACGGGTTTCAAAAGGTGTTAGGCACCGAACCCACCTGATCAACATGATCAGTCTTTAATACGATCCAAAATATCCTACGGTCAATATTCAAACACTAAAAGTCAAACTAGGATCTAATCATCATCAAATTGCATCAGATTTTCTAAACAAATCTTACGGCTAAAATAATTACATTGTTTATATAATTTCGCATAAAGGAATCCCATGATTTAATAAGGCTTACGTGGCATAAAAAATTATTGGATCAATTCGATCACATTTTGAATAATATGAAATCGATTTTCAATGCCACGTATACATAATTACTGAATTGGATCATTGACGACATTTTATCAAAGAAATTCAATTTTTGAATCGTCACGTGCACTAAATTAGTAAGTTAACCCACAAATTATCAATCAAATAAATCTTGATTTTATGAATTGCCATGTGTATTAAAATTAATAAGTCAACTCACATGTTTTTAATCAAAGAAATTGAATTTTTGAAATGCCACGTGTATTAAATCAGTGAGTCGACTTGACAATTTTAATCAATAAAATCTTGATTTTTTGAATAGCCGTTGTAGACACCCCAATTTGAACGGGCCCTCACTCGAAAGGGTTCAAAAATAGTGTTTTTCTAATAATTTGGCCAACAGGCCTCAATGGCCCGAATCATTGAAATATGACATTTTCACTAAAATCAAAGCCTCTAACACCTCTCAATGGGTTAGTAGGTCCACCGAAAAGATTTGGCATGCTCCCATCTACCCCGCTCTATTTAAAATATCGATTTTCCGACAAAATAGGCCAACGGGCCTCTAAGACCTAAAAGATTAAAAAATGACAATTTTGAGTAAATCAAGGCCCTAAGACCTCCCAATGGTCTAAGGGACCAACAAGAAGGGTTGTGACCCATCCGACACATATTCAACCTCACCGCACATCCTTTATATCCAAGGAAATCCGAGCGCTCGATGAAATTATCCAACGGGCCTAAAAAGTCTGATTCGTCAACATGTGGCATTTTAATCGATCTAATAATTTCTAAAAATCATAAAAAAATAAAAAATGAAAAAATGTGAGACTTGGGATACCTACCCTTCATCTACCTTCCACCGCTCCACCTCTGAATTCGCAAACACCCTAAGCCCATTCAAAACCCATGAACCATCAAAACTACAAAAACCAATTTCCCATCTTACACCTAACCAAAAATTGATTTTATATCACCTAAACCCTAAAGTGAACCCACCCTCAAAAATCCAATTCACAAACAAACCTTATCCAAACCCAAAATAACCCACAACCCTCCTAAACCCAAACCCAATACACTAAAAGCCCACTAACTATCCAACTCATTATCTAACTCACAACCTTAACCCATTACCCATTACCCACATCAACCAATCACATTCTCAACATCAAAAGATGACACATGTCATCACCACCCTTCACCTCTCCTATCTAATCACCTACCCCCATCACCTCTCTCCAAAATCACCTCAACCCATACCCTATCCTAACCTAATCTATCTCCATTCATCAACCACCCACATCACAACCCATATCTTACATACCCTAACCTATCCCTATTCTTTAACATCATCATCCACCCACATCACAACCCATATCTCTATCCATCATCTTCCCTTAAAACACTCCAACAAAATCATCTCAACCCATACTTCCCTCATCATCAACCAACTAACCCCTACCCTTTTCTCTAATCAAACAACCACTATCAACCAATCAACCAATCTCATCACCTCACTCTCTCATCATATATGCCACATGGCATCATCCCCTTAACCTCCCAAAAATCAACCAACCAATCTCTTACACAACCCATTCTCCTAAATCTAAACACCTCACCTCTTCAACTAACCTAACACTCCTTCTCCAAACAACCCTCTTACACCCCCACTCCACCCATCAACCATCACTAATCTCATCCTACCAAATACTCTACCCAAATGGATTTGGATAGGATCCAAACCATTTAGATCAAAACCTCACCCATTTCCATCCTTTACACAAATACCCTCACTTTTATTCTAAATTTCAAATCTTCCACCCATAAAACCTATGCCATCATCCCTCTTTCCAAACGTGAAACCCATTATACACCCAAACATCCTCCCAACACCTATAAATACCCCTCCCTCCTTCCAAAAGTGATTACTAAGTCTCACAAAAAAAAAAAAAAAAAAAGATCTACTCTCTCTCCTCATCTCTTCTCCAATCCCACACTAATCTCTCACAAAAAAAATATATATGTATTATCTCACACTTTACTAAGGACTTAAGAAGACTCATAGAAAAAGACATAGAAGAAGGAAAGAAGAACAATTGAGAGACTTCAAGGTGGGTTCAAAGTCTAATTTCCCCCCTTTTCTCTCTACCCTCTTCTATCATCCCCCTCTTTCTTCATGTTATTTTAGATGGTTTAGGATGAATAGACCCCAAGGCTAAAGGTTCATAAGGGTCATTTCCATCAATGAAATGACCTTATGATCAAGCCGAAAATGAATCCCTATTTAGGGTACAAATGCACCCACGTGGCATTTTTTTTTTTATTATTTATTTTAAATCAAAATGACCGAGTTGCATAGAGGTTACCGCCACTTGGCGGGGAGAAAAGGGTGTCTAACACCTTCCATTTTCTCCAACCGAGCAGCTTACCAGAATCCTTAGGTTCGATTAGTTCTTTATCCATCGCGAGTCACTAATGCCAAAAATGTCATTTTTTGAAAATGTACCTCGGGTGACCATTCACACCCACTTACAACATGAATGGTGGCGACTCCAAATTTTAGTAGATGAGGTCGTCGTAATGACGAAAATCCATGTATCTACAATTGGCGACTCCGCTGGGGATCCATGGCTCATCCCTCTTGACAACTCGGTTGTTTTGAAAAAAAAACATTGTTCGTTTGCTGTTTCCTATGTTTCTTTTTTTTTTGTCTTTCTCACATGTATACGTTGTAATATTTATTTTTGTTGCTTGTATTATTGTAAGGTGGTCGATGAAAAGAAATGAAAAAAAAATGGCACGTGTGCACTTACGTGCATAGCCTCACTTCCGAGTGACCCCACCCTCAATGTACTTAGCCCTGATGCTTAGTAGTCCTACAGCTTGATATCTTTATTTCAAGTGTCGGGAATTGAAAGCGCCCTCGATCCGCGGGGTGCGCGGATCCGCTTTTGACCCTTGAAGTTTGGGAGTCGCCACCTAGTTATTGTGGTCTAGGAACCAAACTAACTCTAACATGGATAAAAAGAACTAATCTACTATAAAAAATCTTAATTCGGGGATCATGTTACGGGGTTGGAAGGTGTTAGGCACCAACCCCGCCCGGCCAAAGTCGGTCTCTACTAATTTCCCAAATATATCACATTGCTAAAAACCTAGATAAAAACAAAAATAAAAATTTCATACCTTTCCCATAGCAAGGATTTTGCTCCCTCAGATCTGACAAAAAGAGCTCCTTGTACTGTACTCCCTTGCTTCGTTCTGTCTCCGGAATCAGTGAACATGTTGGTAACATACACCTTAAGATGTGTTTTTGCACACCCTGTCCCACTGAACTTGTCCATTTCAGGCATCACAAACTTTTCTGGCAAATGGATTCTAGGGATGCGATTTAAAGCTTCAATGCCTGCTGCAATTTCATCAATACCCTTTATACTTTTTATCGCTGACTCCAATTGAGACATTCTATTAGATAATGCCGGATTCTCATTAACATACTCTTCATCTCCGTCGAGCTCGAAGACTTCACGTGGACGTTTCTCTTCAACCTTTTTCCCCTTTAGGTCATCTAGGGGAATTCCTGTTGATTTCGAGGTCTGTTCTAACATTTCCACTTTACCTTCTATATTGCTGATATCATTGGCAAAGGCTGCCAAGATCTTACGGATCTCTGTGAGCTCAGATTCTGAAGCCATCTCTGCTTGTTGACTTGGTACTGTGATTCTTTCTAACCGACTGGACTTACGACTCCAACTAGGAGGTGGACGCTTGAGTTTGGGTGCAATGATAATCCTATATGACCCCATCAAAGGTAGATTTAGTTAATTTCGGTATTAACCCCTTGATAACATTTTTAAGAATCCTGAGATTTTATTGAATATGTCATTTGTAAATCATTTTTCCTTTATTCTCTTTTCTTCTAGAAAACATTTTTTTTTTTGAAAAATCTTGTTCTTATGGAAAACACTTTTTCTGGAAAATATATATATATTTTTTAGAGAACATTTCTTCTAGAAAATACTTTCCTTTTGTAAACCATTTCTCTTCTTTAAAAATGGGTTGAAACCCGAATTTAGAAAGGAATTTGATTTCCATTTTGATCTAAATGGCCCGACCCATCATGATTATTGGATCGAGATGGACTGGGTCATTATAAATTATTACAAAAAATGGATTCTTTATTGGGTCGGTGCACCCATTTTAATTTTCAAAAAGAAAATTTTTTATCCTTGAGGACAACCATACATTCTTGATCTCATCATTCACATCACTCACATACATTCATCAATCACATGCATTCATTCAATAAACAACCCGGGAACACCCACGATAAGTTTGAGTCGTGACCTACTGGGAAGGTTTCTAGACTCTAAGCTTACTACGTGCAATGCATTTTTATCTACCCACCCTTGCCCAAGCACACCTATATACCTTTCGATACGTGGTGACTTGGTTTGATATACCATATAGGTGATAATCTAAAACCTCAATTCACTTCTCTGAAGTCAAAAACAGCTAGTTTGATCTCCAGTTGAGAGGTGGCGTACAATGCTAAGCAAGGGCCCACTTAAATACCTCTCGTCTAGAATAGACGTAGTCTATCCCCCTCGTACAGTAGGGTACAGCGGCGCAAAATCTTGCTTAGGCACCGGTTTTGACCAAGAAGTGCAATTGATATACTTAGACTATCTTTTATACCTACGGGTACGAGTCAAGAGTTGTAGCTTTCATAAATGGTTTGGCATCCCACGAGGGGACCGACCACGTACTAGTACTACGTTGGCAATCGGGACATATGACTGTGTGGCTTACAATAGGTCAAAAGCATAGGTCGTTCCAGCCTGGGTGCATCAACATACTTCTCAGAATCACCTGATCAGATTGTATTGATGCCCCCAGTTTGATATACCCTAAGTACGTGACTGGAGTTGTGGGTTTCATGAATGACGTTGCATCTTCGAAGAGACCGGGCCACACACTAGTTCCACGTTGGCTAAATGGGATGTGTAAGTGAGTAAAACAATAAACGTGCATGTGGTGTGTGCAAAACAAGGTGGGGTGTGCCCGGGACCTTTTTCAAACAAATGGGCCCATGGATCCAATCAAATCAATCATACATTTAATCAAAATCAAAATCATTCAAATCATATGAATATTCAATTAAGATCACATTATTCCCATCACATAAGCACATTAACATTACGATCAACATCAATCATGTATTTCAAGCAAGATCATGGTAAATTAATCAATAAATATGGCATATGATAATGATCAAACAAACATTGCAATAGGCATAATTTTTATAATTTTTAAGGTCCAATCAATGATCACTTTTGGGTGATCCAAAATAAATCGAGATTCCAATAGGTGTTACATTGATGATAGAATGACAATGGTTGAGATGAGCTCACTCTCAAGAACATTAATTGTGCCAACATTAGATAAATTCAGATTTTCTGTGAATTAGGAAAATACAATCTGAACTTACATCGATGATATCTAAGGCTCCCGATAACGAAATCGAGTGAACTCAAGTTCTAAATTAATCTACTCGATCAGATCTACATTTTATTAATAGGTGTCCAGACTTAGTTCTCATCTGAATGTTCTGTAAAAACGTTTTAACGTTGCTGTCCCAACTTTCATTCAGAAATAATTCCAGATTTACAGATTGAACTTGCATCGATGATATCTAAGGCTTCCGATAACGAAATTGAGTGAACTCAAGTTCTAAATTAATCTATTCGATGAGATCTACGTTTTATTAAAGGTTTCCAGACTTAATTCTCACTAAAATGTTCTGTAAAAAAGTTTTAACATTGCTGTCCCAACTTTCATTCAGAAATAATTCCAGATTTACATATTGAACTTGCATCGATGATATCTAAGACTTCCGATAACGAAATTGAGTGAACTCAGATTCTAAATTAATCTACTCGACGAGATCTATGTTTTATTAAGAGGCTCCCAGACTTAATTCTCACTAGAATATTTTCTAAAAATTTTTTAACATTGCTATCCCAACTTTCATTCAGAAATAATTCCAGATTTACAGATTGAACTTGCATCTGATATCTAAGGCTTCCGATAACGAAATTGAGTGAACTCAGATTCTAAATTAATCTACTCGACGAGATCTATGTTTTATTAAGAGGCTTCCAGACTTAATTCTAATAGAATATTCTCTAAAACGTTTTAATATTTCTGTCCAACCTTCATCATTCCATCATTTTCATAAGACAATTTGAATCTTTCATTATTTAGGGGTCATCAAAAAGTGTTCCTTAATTGGAAAAAAAATGCAATACCCAAAATCATCTACAATCAAGACAAAAAAGAAATAAACAGAAAAAATAAATAAAATAAATCCAACTAAATAATAAATAAAAAAACTAGGTCATCTTGGCAATGCTCCCATACTTGGAATTTTTCAAGTTTGATCCTCAATAGTCCCCAGCGGAGTCGCCACTGAAAGCGCCCTCGATCCGCAGGGTGCGCGGATCAGCTTTTGACCCTTGAGGTTTGGGAGTCGCCACCTAGTTATTGTGGTCTAGGAACCAAACTAACTCTAACATGGATAAAAAGAACTAATCTACCATAAAAAATCTGAATTCGGGGATCATGTTACGGGGTTGGAAGGTGTTAGGCACCAACCCCGCCCGGCTAAAGCCGGTCTCTACTAATTTCTCAAATATATCACATTGCTAAAAACCTAGATAAAAACAAAAATAAAAATTTCATACCTTTCCGATAGCAAGGATTTTGTTCCCTCAGATCTGACAAAAAGAACTCCTTGTACTGTACTCCCTTGCTTCGTTCTGTCTCCGGATTTGACTTCGGATCTCCTAGATCAAGGTATCTCCTCATTTCTGAATCTGAACTTTTCAAGTTTGTTGCGGATTTAGGGGTGTTTTTGGAGGGATTTTAGAGGTTTTCTAGACTAAAATTGAAGGGGGGATGTTAGGTAAGGAGTTGGGGCTCCAAAACTAGGGTTTATGGGGGGTTAGGGGGGCTTCTAGACCTACTTCTCTTAGGGTTTATGATTTTATACGAAAATAGGGTGTGAGCACCTCTATTTGTAGAACTTTTTTAAGGTTGATTTGGATAGAGTTAGTGTTTAATTAGAGATCTTTTAATTAGAGTTGTGTTTTAGTTAAAATTGTTTTAGGTAGAATTGTATTTTAATTAGAATTGTTTTAGGTAGAATTATTTTTAAGTTAGAACTCTATTAGATAGAGTTATTATTTAATTAGAATTCTATTATGACTTTTGGTCTTATTTGATTGACTTTTAATGTTTTGACTTTAGTCTTAATTGATTGACTTTTAATATTTTGACTTCAGTCTTGCTTAATTGACTTTAATTTTGACTTTAGTCTCACTTGATTGACTTTAATACTTTGACTACAGTCTTTCTTGATTGACTTTAAATTTTTGAAGAACCCCCTTCCATTATTTCTTTAATTCTTTGGACCCCCAAATGGAGGGGTCCTTAAAGAAATATCCCACGAACCCTCAACAATTTTACGCGAAAGTCCGATTGATCGATTTTTTAATTCAAAATTTTAAATTAATTTCATCAATGTTTCACTTTAATTATTTAATATTTTATTTATTAATTTCGAAATTTTTTAATTATGAAAATTGTGAAATTACCGTTTTACCCCCGGAGAGGACTTTTCACGTTTTAAGTCGGTTTTTAATGTTCTAGGATGTTTTAGAATCGATTTTTCGTAAGGAATTCAATGGAAATATTATTTTGTGTTATTTATGAAATTTTTTGTGTGAAATGATTGTAAACTTTGTGAGGGGCATTTTCGTAATTTTGTCAAATTCTGTTAAAATTGGTGAAATGATTTATTTGGTTCCGATTTGTTATTTTATGTGTTCGAGAGAGTTTTCCTAAGCGTAACGTAGGCTCTAGGGTTGTTTTGAGGTTAGGGGTATTTTGGTAATTTGATAATTTTTTAGTGATTTTTATCGTGAAGTTTCTTTTTGGTTTGCAAGATGATGATTTCTATGTTTCTGGGATCGTATTTTCCTAGCGTAGCGTGGTTTCTAAGGTTTTGTCAATTCGAGATACCTCATCCGGATTTCTGAAACACATCTGGTAACAAAATAAAGCAACGGAATACACATCCATCATTGGGAATCATTGCAATCGGATTGACGAGTTGATTAATCAGGCGAGTGCAAAAATGGGGTGTCTACTGGAATGAACACATCAAATCCGATCACCAACCAACGACGTGTGTACTTCAATATGCATCGAGGTTTGAAGATCGGGTAGCCGTGAAGCCACCTATTAAACTCATGCATATGCCTGGTTAGATGAACTAGGACACCAATTTTTAATGTTGCATCGACCCTCTAGGCAAAGTTGTACGTGTTTGATGTATTCGGGCCTCGAAGCCCAAGTTGTAAGCCCAAAGAGGCACTCGTAGATCATAGGATTTATCTTTCTTTCCTTCTCATCTCCCCTTAGGTAAAAGGGGAGGAATGCATCACATTCATGTTCAAACAAAAAAAGAAAAAAAAACAGTGAAGAAAGGAAGCAAAACAGTGGGCCAAAGGACCATTTCTGTGAAAATCCAGAAGTTGGAATTCTTTCTGGTCCGTGTCCATGGCACGGACAGGTGAAAATGTATCCCATCCATTTTGGGAGCACGGTTGAAGCAACAGGTACCTCAACCGTGTTTTGAATACGGTTGAAGCGACAAATTACCTTATCCGTGTCTTGAGCACGGTTGAAATAGTAAATGTTTCATCCGTGCCCAAAACACGGATGACAGAGTATAAATCATATGCGTGCCACTAACACATACCAGAGTGAACTCGACCCTACAAAATGAACTCGACAGTCCATTTTTGAAGAGGCCCATTTATTATTGAGCAAACATCGATGACATCCTTAGAAAAAATCCCAAGTTTTGGACAAATTAAGTAAAATGGATTTTTGTTAGTCAAGGTTTTCAAAAATAAAACAAAAAGAAAATTGAAAAAAAAAAGAGGGGGAGGGGAAGAATTTACGGATTTTCCAACTCAAAACAATTTTGTGAACCGGGCCCCCACTTGTATCCATTTAAACCGGGCCCACGATCCGAACCATTCCAACTGAGTCCACGACCCATATCCAATCTGGGTCCACAACCTGGATCCAATCCAACTAGGTCCACCACCCAGACCCATTGCCAACTGAGTCCACGACCTAGATCCAATCCAACTAGGTCCGCAACCTGGATCCAATCCAATTGGGTCCACGACCCAGATCCATTTTCAACTGAACCACGACCTAGATCCATTTTCAACTGGGTTACGACCCAGACCCATTGCCAATTGGGTCCACGACCCAGATCCAATCCAACTGGGTCCACGACCCAGGTCCATTTTCAACTGGGTTTACGACCCAGATCCAATCCAACTGGGTCCACAACCCAGATCCATTTCCAACTGGGTCTACGACCAAGATCTAATCCAACTGGGTCCATGACCCAGATCCATGTTCAACTGGGTCCACAACCCAGATCCATTTTCAACTGGATTACAACCCAGATCTAATCCAACTGGGTCCAAGACCCAGATCCGTTTCAACTGGATCCATGACCCAGATCCATTTTCAACGGGATTACGACCCAGATCCCTTTCGACTAGGTCCACGACCCAAATCCACTACAAGCTGGATCCATATCGATTTTCAAACCAAGTCCATGATCTAACAAAAATAACAACCAATCAATCAATCTAAGGGAATTCAATCTTTTTAAAATAAATAAAAAAACCAGATTTCAAAAAGTACCAATTGCAGTCCTTGATCAAAGTCAGTGCCTAGAAAGATCTTACCCTGTTGATACGAGGGGGATAGACTGCATCTATTCAGGGAACAAGGTGATTTAAGAGTGCCATTGTGCACCGCCTCTTCCCTGGAGATCTGCCTGGCCGACGGTGATTTTAGAGAACTGAATTGGAGGCTACCAAAAACATAAGTTATTCTAACTCGATTTATCTCATAAATTATTTTTTCAAAATATTTTCTCGACTCCGTGTCGATGCCAGTTCCGTGTTGATGAAATTACTTTTTCAAAATGTTTTCCCGACTCCGTGTCGATGCCAGCTCCGTGTTGATGAAATTACTTTTTCAAAATGCTTGCCCGACTCCGGGTCGATGCTAGCTCTGTGCTGATGAAATTACCTTTTCAAAGTGTTTTCCCGACTTCGTGTCAATGCCAACTCCGTGCTAATGAAATTACTTTTTCAAATGCTTTCTCAACTCCGTGTGGATGCCAGCTCCGTACTGATGAAATTACCTTTTCAAAATGTTTTTTCGACTCCGTGTCGGTGCCAGCTCCGGGCTGATGAAATAACCCTTTTAAAAATGGTTTACCGACTCCGTGTCAATGCCAGCTCTGTGTTGATGCCAACTCTGTGTTGATGCCAACTCTGTGTTGATGCTGACTCTGTGTCGATGCCAGCTTCGCACTGAGTTAATTCCGTTTTCAAAAACATTCTACCGACTTCGTGTCAATGCCAGCTCCGTGCTAATGCCAACTTCGTGTTGATGCTGACTCCGTGTCGATGCCAACTCCGCGTTGAGTTAATTTCGTTTTCAAAAATATTTTACCGACTCCGTGTCGATGCCAGCTCCGTGCTGATGTAATTCTTTTAAATATATATATATATATATATATATATATATATATTTTACCAACTCTGTGTTGATGCCGGCTCCGGCCGAGAAATTATTTTTTCGTTAAAACTCATAATAAACAACTTTACCTGATCTAATAAAACCTCATGCATCTTCATTTTTTGTAAATAAGATAGTAACACTTGGTCTTCTGTACCCACAGGTGGCCAAGCGAAAGAAATACAAGCAGCCAGAAGTGCCTCCCTATTTTCTCAGATCATCCACAGTCACCATGAGTTCTTCTGAACCAGCACAACCCCAGTAACCGAAACGTCAGGTATCGATCCTCAAATAGCAACACTATTGAAGATAATTGAGAGGCAAGAAAAAATAGTGAGTACTGTGTTAGCCAATGCCAGCATCCTACAAGCTCAAACGATATAACAGCACGCATCCGGGTCGAATCAAGAGTTACCCGAGCAACCTCCATAGGGACCATAGACCACAATACCACCTGTAGTGCCTGAATACCAGGGGCCTCTGCTCTATATTCCACAGAATCGACCACCCCCTGTGGTCATTCCCGACGATGAATGTGAGTACAGGGTTACGGAAGCCAAAAGCGCAACAGATGAAAAATTGGCTCAACAAATCGAATCTCTACAGGAAGATATGAGGAGGATGAATGACCTCAACACTATGAGTAGGACTCGATTCAAGGATCTCTACTTCTACCCTAATTCTCAATTACCGGCCAAGTTCAAGTGTCCAGAGTTTGAAAAATATGACGGAGTAGGGTGCTCTCTGTCGCATCTAAAATTGTACTGTGGATCCAAGTGCCAGTATGGCGAAGATGACAGGTTGTTAGTACAGTTTTTTCAGAGGAGTTTGACGGGGCCGACACTTAAATGGTTTTCTGGATTGGACCACTCACTCATTAAGAACTGGTAGGACCTAGTTGAGATGTTCTAGCAAAATTACCGATTCAATACAGATGTGGGTTTGGACCAGAATGACATGGCTAAAATGACAAGAAAGCAGAGGGAAACGATGAAAGAGTATGCACAGAGGTGGCGAGAGTCAGCCTCATAAGTAAGGCCTGCAATGACTGAACAAGAGATGAACACCACGTTCATCTCAACACTAGGGCACGCTTTCTATACTCATCTGGTGGGGCATACCACGGGCACATTCTCGAATCTGGTACAAGAAGCAGACCGGGTTGAGGACGGGATCCGAACCGGCCTGATATTTGATTTCACAAGTCTGGGGACAATAGTAGGGATCCCTTCTCAGAGAAAGCTAGTGCCTCCAGGAAAGAAGAGGGAAGAATCGCAGGTCAACAATGTACAACCAAACCGACCCCTCTTCATCCCTTCACCAGCACCAAGACCACAAGGGCCATAGACTTCATGGGCACCAGCATCGCCAACATGGAAACCCCCTACATCAAAATCCATTTCGAGCAAATCCTCCACCAGTCACACAGCAGGCACCACTATATGGGCAGAACCAACAGGCACGGCCCAACAGAGTAAATAGAGTGTTCACTAGGTTACTTATGACACTATTGGAGTTATTACCAATCTTGCTCAAGGGTGAGTACCTTGCGAAACGTCTACCAAACCCCGAGGCTGCCAAAGGGCCAGGGTACAACCTAACCTGTTCTGTGAATTTCACATGGGTGCACCAGGGCACTCTACAGACCAATGTTGGCAGCTCAACCATCAAGTACATAACTTGATCGATAAAAAGGCTCTCATCCTAGATGGGCCTGCCAACCCATCCCAACAACAGAATATCAACCAAAACCCCCTACCTACTCATAATGGGGAGGGGAGTGGGCACAGAGTAAATGTCGTCTGCGGAGAACTCGACTTCAATCCCTCGAATTTGATAGCGCATATCGGGGTAAAGATCAGGGTCCGCTTAACAAAGGAATCAAAGACATCAACGGTTAACACAATCAATCAGTACGCAACAAATCCATCACAGAACTCACAGCTACCTCTCAGAATGGCCAACCTCACCATCCATCCCACTCATCAAAATACTACTACTCGACCACCTTTAGTTATACCTTACGGATCACCTCATCATCAAAATTTGACCCGGCCTCCCCTTTGTTATACCATACACACCACCATATTCCAAAGGATCAACTTGACCCTCCATTCACATACCATACACTTCATCTTCACGTCCACCGCTCATCATTCCATGCACTCCATCAATTCCTCCTGCTACCATTTCATCCAAATCATCACCACCACCCCTCATTCTCAATATGAAACTCGATCCACCTCCTATAACCATACGATCACCTAAATCATTCCCCTATAGCTTTGACCAGGCAGTTCCCTGGAGTTACGAGACCACCATCACCACTACCACAGGGGTCGAGACCATGAAGAAAGCCATGGTGGCTGATATTGGCCATATGACAAGAGTTGGGAAGTACCAAAAATTGTCAGAAAATGGGTGAACATCAAGGAAGAAACAAAAGAGACTGCAAAAGAGGTGACAGACGAAGAAAAAAGGAAAACGAAGGGAAAAGGTAAACTATACAAGATAGAAGAGAAGGCGAAAGTGACAGACAAGGAAGCTACAGACTTCATTAAGATCGTTCGGAAAAGTGAGCATAATATAGTGGATCAATTGAACAAACAACCAACTCAAATCAGTATTCTGGGCCTAATGCAAAAATCAGAGGAACACCAAGAAGCATTATTGAGAGTTCTGGGAAAATCACATGTACCTGCAACGACCTCACCGGCACAGTTGGAGCAAACGGTCGGTCAGATCATGGCCCCTAATCCTATTATCTTCACTGAAAATGAATTTGTGCTAGAAAGGCGGGGGCACGTCGAGCCGTTAACATCATGGTCATGTGCAAGGGCATGATGGTTGCGAGAGTACTGATTGACAATGGCTCAGAGCTTAATGTCTGTCCGCTTGAAATCTTCTGGAAACTTAACGCTGACTGATCGCATGTCAAGCCCAACAATAAGGTTGTCCGAGGCTTCGACAGTTCAAGAAGAGATTCCTTGGGAGAGGTGGATTTACCAATCACGATAGGTCCTTGCACCTTCGAGGTGACATTTGAAGTCATGGAGATACCGACAACCTTCAATTTATTACTAGGCAGGCCATGGATCCATATAGTAGGAACTGTACCGTCTTCGTTGCACCAAAGAGTCAAATTCATTATGGGGCAAAGAATGATATCAGTGTTTGCATAGAATCTTATTCCAGTAGGGAGGGCTCCGGATGTACCATTCATCGACATTGAAATGACAAAGGATAAGGTAATGTACCACTCCTATCAATTTACAGCTGTCAATCATATTGAGAAAGGAAAAGAGAAGGTAAAGGTAGAACTATCAAGAATGAATCTGATGATCGATCGGATTTTGAAAAAGGCAGGTTACCGACCCAGGCAAGGATTGGGACCAGGAGGAAAGGGTAGAGCCACATCGGTTGAAGCAAAAAAGCACACTCCTTATTTCGGTCTGGGGTTTAGGCCCACAAAAAGGCATATTGCAGAAATGAATGATAAGAAAAAAGAGCTTCGACTAGCGAGAAGGCAGAACCGTGAACCAAATGTCTTGAATCTAAGCAGAATTCCACATATTAGCGTTAGTTTCCCAAAATCACATATCAGACCCAACAGCTTATCAGAACCACCACCAGCAAAAATGCCAAAAATGGTAAATTTCGCACCAGTGCACATTCATGAAAACTCAGTTGTTGAGTCCCAATTATCCTTCATAGAAGGCATTGATATTTTATTCAATGGGGATTCCAACGAAAGTCTATCAGAGACAGCTCAAGAATCCACCAAAGTGGAAATCACTACCAACCAAGAGAACGACTCACCTTTTCCTACGAGCATTGACTGGGCATCGGTCGTCATCCCACCAAGCTTGGGAAGGACTATGCTCTACCCGGACAACAACAATCAATCAGAGATCATGGTCATTTCCGAACCACCAACCAAGCCATCCAACAAATCACTTTCCCATCTCATCCACCTCCTTAGAGAAGGGGATATATTGCACAATTGGGAAGAATTCCCTTTAACCCTTGAGGCTACCATAGCCTCAAAAAAAATATGTTGTTAGGCGACATCAATTTGCTCGAGGATCATAACGAGCCCTCGTCCTCGGGTAAAAACAGTTTTGAGAGCTCCCTATCTTTATTAACAAATTTGCATGATTGTTCTTCTTATTTCTGGTATCCAAAAAATCACAAAAAAAACAAATATTCCTCAAAAAGTAAAAAAATCAAAAAAAATTTGAAAACCAAAAAAATCAAAAAGCTTTCAAAATTGCAAAAAAACATATATTTTTCCAAAAAAAAAAGAGTTTTCAAGGGATTTGTCTAGATCAAATGAGTACCCAGATAAAATAGAATTTGAAAGGGATGAGTATGATTTCGATCTTGAACTCGACTTCGACCTCGACCTCATAGGGATAGAAGAAGAGTCTGAGGACGAAATGGAATACCCACCCAAAGAAATCAAAGATTTGGTAAAATGTCACGAGAGAGGTGTTCAGCCAAACATCGAGGATACATATTCAATCAATATTGGTACCAAAGAGGACCCACGAGTTGTCAAGATCGGAGCTTTGTTAACTTCACAACAGGAAGAAGAAATGGTCGAATTCCTACAGAAGTATCAGGACGTCTTCGCATGGTCATATAGAAATATGCCGGGATTAGATACAGATCTCGTTTTTCACAAATTGCCAATTGCTTCTGGAAGTAAGCCAATCAAGCAGAAACTGAGAAGATTGAAGCTTGAATGGACCCTCAAGGTCAAAGATGAGGTCATGAAGCAATTTGAAGCAGGGTTTCTTACAGTTTCTACGTACCCTGAATGGTTGGCTAACGTCGTCCCAGTACCCAAGAAAGATGGGAAGGTACGCATGTATGTTGACTACCGAGATTTGAACAAAGCTAGTCCTAAGGATGATTTTACACTACAACACATCAACACTTTAGTCGATAGTACAGCAGGGCACAAAATGTTCTTGCTCATGGATGGCTTCTCAGGCTATAACCAGATAAAAATGGTGAAGAAGACCAGGAAAAGACAGCATTCATCACGTCATGGGGTACTTTCCACTAGAAAGTCATGTCTTTTGGGCTGAAGAACGCAGGGGCGACTTACCAACGGGCAATGACCGCATTATTCCACGATATGATCCATAAGGAGATGGAGGTCTACGTAGATGACATGATCACTAAATCCGACATTGAAGAAGACCATCTGGTGAATTTGAAGAAGCTGTTTGACAGACTTAGAAAATACAGCTTGAGGCTAAATCCGGCAAAATGTGTATTCAGGACGACATCAAGCAAGCTACTGGGATTTATTATCAGCAGAAGGGGCATTGAGATAAATCCTGCAAAAACTAAGTATATCCTCGAAATGAAGGCACCTGTTTCAGAAAAAGACGTTCGGGGCTTTCTGGGAAGAATACAGTATATCAGTCGGTTTATAGCTCAACTGACGCCTATCTATAAGCCAGTCTTCAAGCTATTAAGAAAAGATACGCTGAAGAAGTGGAACAAAGACTGTCAGGAAGCATTCGACAAGATCAAGCAATATCTGCTCAATCCACCAGTTTTAGTCCCTCATACTCCAGGACGACTTTTACTGATGTATATCTCAGTACAAGAAATGTCAATGGGGTGTGTGCTAGGACAACATGATGAATCGGGATGGAAGGAACAGGCCATCTACTATCTCAACAAGAAACTTACTGATTACGAAGTGAAATATTCAATACTTGAGAAGATTTACTGTGTATTGGTCTAGGCATCTCAACGACTACATCATTATTTGCTCAGTTAGTCAACTATGCTTATCACCAGGATGGACCCCCTGAAGTACCTATTCGAAAACCAGCACTAACAAGCCACACAGAAAAATGGTAACTATTGTTATCGGAGTTTGACATCACCTATGTCACTCAAAAAGCCATCAAAGGGCAAGTCATCGCAGACCACCTAGCTGAGCACCCGTTACCTGATTACGAGCTATTAAAGACAAACTTTCCTGATGAAGTCATACTATTTATTGAGATTAAAGATGATGATGAAGAACCAGACTGGAAAATATACTTCGACGGAGCAGCTAATTAGAAAGGGAACGGAATATGGGCAGTCTTGGTCAAACCAGATGGATCCCACGTACCCATTGCAATCAGATTGAAATTCCAATGTTCTAACAACAAGGTTGAATACGAAGCATGCATAGCGGGGTTGAAAGTAGCACTGGACCTCGAGGTAGATGAGATCGATGTTTTCAGAGATTTAAGCCTAGTAGTCTATCAGACGACTGGAGAATGAAAGATCCAAGAGCAGAGACTGGTCCCGTACCACGAGTATCTGGAAGAATTAAGCTCACGCTTTGACAGAATCTCATCACATACATGCCAAGAGCTAAGAATCAGTTTGCAGAAGCACTAGCTACGCTCGTTTCTATGATCAGTATATCTGAAGATCTAGTCATCGACCCAATTGAGATTGAAATTCAAGATAAGCTGACTTATTGTCTACCCGTTGAAATAGAAGAATCCGAAGAAAAGCCTTGGTATTCGGACATCAGGGCATATCTCAAGGATCGAACCCTTCCCTCAGATGCAACATCAAATGATCGCAGAACCATTTAGAAATTAGTAGGGCAATTCTTCTTAAGCAATGGTATTCTGTATAAGAAGTCGCATCACGAGGTCTTACTCCGATGCTTGGTAGAAATAGAATCGAAACGATTAATTGAGACTGTACATGGGAGAGTCTGTGGGCCCCACATGAATGGTCACATGCTAGCAAAGAAGATTATGCGGATGGGATATTACTAGACAACAATGGAAAGTGACTGCTATCAGCATGTTCGTAAATGCCATCTATGCCAAATCTACGCCAACATGATCAATGCTCCACCATCAGAATTGCATAACATGACTACTCCTTAGCCCTTCTCACTCTGGGGAATGGATGTCATCGGGCCAATCTCACCTAAAGCTGCAAATGGGCATCGCTTCATTCTAGTGGCTATCGATTATTTTACCAAGTAGGTAGAAGTTGCCTCATATGCCAACATCACCAAAAGCAATGTCCTAAAGTTTGTCAAGAACAGCATTATCTGCAGATATGGGCTTCCAAGCGAACTAGTAACAGATAATGCCAAAAATTTCAAGAACAAAGACATGATCAAGATGTGCAAAGATTTCTAGATCACTCATCACAATTCTGTACCCTACAGACCTAAGATGAATGGAGCAATCGAGGCAGCTAGTAAAAATATCAAAAAGATTATCGAGAAGATGGTAGTTACGTACAAAGACTAGCACGACATGTTGCCTTTTGCATTTCACGCCTATCGAACCTCATTCAGAACTTCGACTGGGGCAACTCCATATTCATTGATCTATGAAATGGAAGTAATTTTACCTGTAGAGGTCGAGATCCCTTCCCTTCAGATCTTAAAAGAAGCAGAGTTGGATGAAGCTGAATGGATTCAACCTCGATTTGATCAATTGAATTTGATTGAAGAAAATTGACTTGCAGCCATCTGCCATGGATAGATCTATCAGCGACGGAGAGCTCGTGCCTATAACAAGAAAGTCAAACCCAGAGATTTCTCACCAGGAGACTGATGAGACTATCGTTGTTCTTCTCACCGGAGTTAATAATAATCTTACATTTACCTTACTTGTGGGGCAAGTAGGGGATCGAACCAAAGAGAAAGGAGGAATAGAGTTAAGCTAAGAAGATAAAATTCAAATTAACTAAAAGGAATTAAAACTATTTTTCTTTGTATTTTTGAACTTATAAGAAAATGTAAAATTACTAGAAAAGAGACTAAAGTAAATGAAATTAAAAGCAAGTAAACTTATGAAATTAAAACACCATTAGAGGTGGATCTACCTAGAACATGTTGATGAGCAATTCTTAGTTTCAAACCTTTTTGTAACTCAATCGTAAGGGCTTGGTGTTAGCTCCTTAGATCGGAAAGTTTTGCAAATGAAATGAAATAAGGGAACATAAACAAAGTAGAATTCTTTGAAAACTTCCTACTACCAATTATCTAGTTTAAGCATACTTTATCTTGATCTAATCTAAGCATAAAGTATCTATATTAAGAATAATAGGTGCAAGAAACTTAAAGAGAATTCATAAGCATTTTAAATAAAAGAAAGGCATGAAATTAAAAATAACACAAGAACTTACTCTAGCCTTTTCCACTCTCCAATGGAGGGGAACTTAGCCTAATGTCATTGCAAGAGAGGGAAGATAAGAGATGAAATAACTTTTCTTCATTTCATGGAGAAAATTACAACTTCTTCTTCTTCTACTTCTTACAAGACTAATTAGCCAAAAGGAAATAACTAGAAAATGAAAATACAAAAAATAAGAGAATAGGCAAAGAGCCTTAGATTAAAGGAGTCTTGGATAAGAGAACCAAGATGGGACCCTTTCTCTAGAAATGAAGGCTCTATTTATAGAGAAAAATGTGTGTAGAAGAGTCTAAAAGTAGCCTCCACTTTTCTTTGCACAAAAAGACAAAAGGAGAGAATATGAGTTAAGGATTAGGGCATTCCAAAGTGTTAGGGCATTCCAAAGTGGGCCCAAATGCTTTTGCCTTGAGATTTTGATTCCAAATTGTTGATTTTTTGCACAAGAAACACACGTAATTAGATTTATCTAGTAAATGAATTTATTTATATATAATTAAGCCTAATTAACATGCAACGTGGTGATTTGAGGCTTATCATGATTATTATCTTAATATAGAGAAATAGGTATAAAAATCAAGATAAATATCCAGAAAATGTGCGTATAATTGAGTGTTTGGAGACACTCATCAGAGACCTTGTACTGAAGAAGATCCTGCCAATCCAAGAAGATGCTAGAGGAAAATTTAGACCAAACTATGAGGAATACTTCATCGTGCAAAAGGTAATGACAGGAGGAGCTCTGATCCTTACAGAGATGGACGGACAAGTCTTCCCGCAACTGATCAATGCTGACACTGTTAAGAAATACTACACCTAAGATCTGACCTTGAGGTGACGAAAGGCCATCCTTGATATCCTGAACAAATTATCTAACCTTAGTCAACGAGCCATCACGTTCATTTCTTATCCTAAGATTGGGGTAAGTCAACAAAAAAAAAGGACAAAAGAAAAAAAAATCAGAAAAAAAAATAAAAACATCAAAATACTCCTGGCTCGCATGAGGATAAACTATGAACGGCTAAAAGTGCAAAAAAATCAAAAAAGTCAAAAACTCGGACACTTGATTTGAGCTCGACCCAAATCTCCAGCCTAAACAAGTTCGAGAAACGCTGGGAGAAGACATAGATCACCTTTTCGAAACAAAAATAGACGAGTCCCATGTCTAAACCACTCTAAATACATCCAGACCTTAACATTTTTGTATCCTTCCACCACCATAAGCCTAAACCAACGTTTTGTCCCATCAAAAGTCCTTTTTGATCAGGAAAGGTCCTAGGGCAACACAATGACAGTGGCAGCACAAATAATCTTGCAACTTGGTCCGGACCTCAAAGTCTTATTAGTCGTTGGAAGACTCAAGAGGGGAATCCAGGTCAGATATTAAAAAAAAAGAATACTTGAAGTGTAGAGTAGCTGATCTCGCGGCTCAACTTGAGTTGTCGAACCACGAATAGTTGTCAGCAAACTCGAGAGGGGAATTTAGATCGATTACTCAAGAAAGAGTGTCACTGCAAGAGTAGAGTCACCGATCTCGCAGTTAAACTTAAGTCACCAAGCCACAATGACATAGAGACTCCGAGGAGAATTGTAATGTAAAAATCCAAAAAATACAAGCATAGTCTGAAAAGGCATAGTGAAAACCCGAAAGGGCGCTATGAGTAAAAGAATCAGGCTATGGTAAGATCAAAGCCACCGACACGATGAAAATCCTAAAAAGGACGTCAACGGGCAAAAATGTGGAAATCAGGTCAGGTGAAAATCGTAATTGGCACCAGGGGCAATCAGGGTGAACAAAAAAAAAATCCTGGCCCGCAAGAGTATAAATTGTGAACGACGAAATCCTTCCAAGAAAACCCATGTCCCAAGCAAATAACAATCCTCCAAATACCAAAGCACTGGGGATGACTCTAAAGGAACCAAAAGATAATTGACACTTATATCCCTTGTGTTTGGCAAAAGCACCAAAATCGTCATAACCAAAGATTTTACAAACTCTGAATTTATCGTACTCATTTGATAAAAACATTTCACAAAATTGCATTTCAAAACTACTATTTTGGCCAATGACGACAAATCTAGGACTTATTCAACAAAACTTTGTGTTTTCAAGAACAATAGATACACCTGAGGCCAAGTAAGTACAAAATCTATTTTTTTGCATTAATCTTTCAATGTTTTGCATACATTCAGTCAATGAAAAGAAAATACAAAAAGAGGGAATACAACGCAATCAGTCAAACATCATGGTGAGAAATGAAAAAAGAATCAAGGCATTCCTCTAAAGCACGGATCTGGGTAGCCTAGCTCATCATCACTTTCTCGGCATCAGAGGTATCACGACTCACCAAATATGCTGTAAAGTCCTCAAAATGAGGACACTGGGCAAGTCGATCCCTCAAATCAGCGACTTCAGCTCGAAGCCTAGCTACTTCACCACCATCAGATTTAAGCCAAAAAGCCTGAATTCGACGATGATCAGTCTGAGACCCTTCAACTCGATCTCGATAATCAAAGAAGGATGAAGCACCAGGGCGTGTTCGGCGAACTATCGACACTGAGGGCCTTTCATAAACAAGTTCTCGAATCCAATGCAAGTATGCCGGGAATTGGTGTGCTGCAAAGATGAGTCGACTCAGAACCTCAACCTGACCCCATTCTTTTACGAGTCGACTCAAAAGTACAGTCGACAACGGACCAACCAACTCATTGAAATTCTCGGGGATGAGCACACCATGGTCATAACCAAACTGACGAAGAACCCAAAGTGGTACATAATGTGTTGCCTCGTAAAGACCAACCAAAATGAGAAAACGAGCACCATCGAATGCTATTACAAGAGACCCTCGAGGTTGGAAGGCACCAATCCATCTCACTTCTTCATCATCAAGGTTACCAATAAAAGAATACCATTCTTCTTTGCCACCCGAGGTGAAGGGACTGATTCGCCTCGACATCATGAGTACGAGATTGGCGTTAACGCAAAATGGGCGATTAACCACTTCAGTTGAAGCCAGATGATCCATAAACCAGAACTACAATAACATGAGCATTTTAAACTTTGGAAGCTAGCAAGTTCAAATTTAAATTTAAAAACTACGCTAAGTTCAGAATTTACCTGCAGGAGTGGAGCACACCCTCGGAAGACTCGATCACGACCGGTAGAACAAGACGCGAGGGATTGGAACATCTCACTTAAAAGTATCGGTGCCAACCGGCATCCCTCCCGGACTTGTTGAATCACGTGGATAAGAGAAAGATCATGATGTCTCCGCCACCTGGGAACAAGAGTTGACTCACCACCATCAAAGTAAGAGCGTTAAAATGAATCAACGGCTTCGAGTGATCCGTGAGGCGTTCAATCAAGAAGGATTTAGACCTTGTCTTCAAAATTGATTCGCCATCCGGTATCTTCAAAAACTTGCGGCTTATCC
Organism: Akebia trifoliata; assembly: GCF_017979445.1. Classification (NCBI taxonomy): domain Eukaryota; kingdom Viridiplantae; phylum Streptophyta; class Magnoliopsida; order Ranunculales; family Lardizabalaceae; genus Akebia; species Akebia trifoliata. The sequence goes on from NC_141376.1 coordinate 20,027,049, forward strand.
CCAAAAAGTCAGAGGCCTCACCTCGGAATCCATCGCGCAATGGTGGAATCACAATGGGGCCCGATATCTCAAGCCCCAACAACACTTCAAACTCTTCGATGGTGGGAGTCATTTCGTGTACCCTGAACCGAAAGAGATTAAGCTCGAGAATCCAATACCCCAACATTGCCTCAATCAAGCTCCATTGCAATGGGATCTTGGGTAAAGAAAGAGTGAACCCCAATTTATTAAAACACCATTGAGTTCCATCATCGTTATCCATACTATCTATCCAACTACTTAAGAAAGGATCGACAATGGCATACCTTTTCAAGTTGGGAAGAATAGAGGGCACCTCCATGGAGCTTGAGAAGAAGCTTTGAGGAAGAAGGAGAGTGAAAAAATCGACCAAAAGTGAAAAAGGGAAGTAAAAAGTGAAATGTTAGGGCAACAACAATGGTAAAACATGCTTGAAATAGAGGGGAAATTGTGCTGGTCCGTGTTTGAAACACGGATAAGGTCAAATGATAATTGATTCGTGCCTAAAACACAGATAATATCAGAGTTAGCTTATCCGTGCTGAAAACACGGATGAAGAAAAATGTGACTTCTCCGTGCTCTTAACATGGATAAAAGCGACAAATGATTCATCCGTGCTCCTAGCACGGATGAAAATTGGAAAAACCCATCCATGTTGAGAACACAAACTAGAATATTTTAAGCCTTGAGGCCTAAATCATTTGAGATTTTGATAATTTCGAATTATATAATAGCCATGTCGAGGCTCGATACCTCAAAATCATACGAAGAATGATAGAAATTCCTACGTGCTCGATAAATGTTTTCAAAACTCTCAAAAACACTCAAAATATATATCGGGCACATAGGAACTCGCTAAGATCATATTAGGTCAGGTCAGGCCTCTACGGACCACCTTACTCAACGGGGATCCCAAATGACTCACACTACTCGAAGAGCACATTCGAAGGGTCCTTGGGACCCTAATCGCATCCTCTACCCGACTGTAAGCTCATCAACACTCAAAAGGACTCAAAAGCCCTAATGATTGACATCACGCCTAAGAAACTCGTCAGAGCCCGAGTCAATTACACATATCATCACAGGGATATAATAAATACAATGGACATGAATGCACATATATATAAAAAAAGGTAAAATGTTTACAAAAGTGTCTCAGTCTAATTCAAATGTTTTGCAAGGTACAATAAAATTAGATGGAGGGAGGAGCATCATCCCGGGTGCTCTGAGTCTCCAGAATCGCTCCAGAAGAAGATCCAGCCACCACACCTGAGCCAGACACCCCGGAAGAAGGTAGACCGTGCATCCGTAGTTGTCCCTCCGAATCCATGAAGAAAAGCTCAGCATCCAAGGCAGCATCCTGCTCTGTAGTACCTACGAGATCAGCACCTGTGACGGAGGACCCAGTGGAAGGGGAGGCCTGAAAATAAAGAAACAAAGCATATCAAAATACAGGCAGTGACATATACGGCATATGCAAATAAATGAACAAACTAAAATGAAAATGCTTACCCTGAGAAGAATACAAGAAGAACCAATCAAGATAGAATATATATGAACTACAATCTGTGAAAAGAAAGGAAATAGAAACAACATACCATCTCAGCCTGCAGACGTGACTCTCGCAGCACCATCTCCAGCTCTAACTTCTAGATCCTAGCCGCCTGTGCCTCTATGCGAGCCTCTTGCTCCTCGAGCTGAGCAGCCTGCTCCTCCACGTCGATCTTAGAGGCTCTCCATCGGTTCTCCATCTCCACGGCCCTCTCCACCTAAGCCTCGATCACATCGTAGCCCTTACGAAGACGACAAAGATCATCGGCCTGAGAACAAAAATATCGATCAAGTGAGATAGGGATATAATGAAACGTAGAAAGTCATAAAGAAAAAAGACGGTGACTGAATGCGTACTGTGACAGCATGCTCCTGAAGAAGGACCCCTCCGATCTCTGTAATCCCAGCTCTGGCAGTAACTGCAGGCATGATGCATCCAATGGACGCCTCTCGGAACCATGCCTAGTAGTCTCCAGTCCTCACTAGTCCAGCTGCATCTATGCCCCTGTAGACACCCCATTTTTGCACTCGCCTAATTAATCAACTCGTCAACCCGATCGCTATGATTTCCAATGATAGATGTGTATTCCATTGCTTTATTCTGTTACCAGATGTGTTTCAGAAATCCGGATGAGGTATCTCGAACTGACAAAACCTTAGAAACCACGCTACGTTAGGAAAATACGACTCCAGGAACATAGAAATCATCATCTTGCAAACAAAAAAAAGCTTTACGATAAAAATCACTAAAAAACTACCAAATTACCAAAATACCCCTAACATCAAAACAACCCTACAGCTTACGTTACGCTTAGGAAAACTCTCTCAAAACACATAAAATAACAAATCGGAACCAACTAAATCATTTCACCAATTTTAACAGAATTTGACAAAATTACGAAAATACCCCTTATAAAGTTCATGACCATTTCACACACAAAATTTCATAAATGACACAAACTAATATTTCAATTGAATTCCTTACGAAAAATCGATTCTAAAACATACTAGAACATTAAAAACCGACTTAAAACGTGAAAAGTCCTCTCCGGGGGCAAAACGATAATTTCATAATTTTCATGATAAAAAATTCCGAAATTAATAAATAAAACATTAAATTATTAAATTTAAACATTAATGAAATTAATTTAAAATTTTGAACCTAAAAAATCGATCAATCGGACTTTCGGGTAAAATTGTTGAGGGTTCGTGGGATATTTCTTTAAGGACCCCTCCATTGGGGGTCCAAAGAATTAAAGATATTTTAGAGGGGGGTTCTCCCAAAATTAAAGTAAATCAAGCAAGACTGAAGTCAAGGTATTAAAGTCAATCAAGTGAGACTAAAGTCAAAATTAAAGTCAATTAAGCAAGACTGAAGTCAAGATATTAAAAGTCAATCAATTAAGACTAAAGTCAAAATATTAAAAATCAATCAAATAAGACCAAAAGTCAAAATCATAATAGAATTCTAATTAAATAATAACTCTATCTAATAGAGTTCTAACTAAAAAACAATTCTAATTAAAACACAATTCTACCTAAAACAAGTCTAACTAAAACACAACTCTAATTAAATACTAAATCTATCCAAATCAACCCCTAAAAAAATCTATAAATAGAGGTGCTCACGCCCTATTTTCGTATCAAATCATAAACCCTTAGAGAAGTAGGTCTAAAAGCCCCCCTAGCCTCCCATAAACCCTAGTTTTGGAGCCCCAACTCCTTACCTAACATCCCTCCTTCGATTTTAGCCTAAGAAACGCCTAAAAGCCTTCCAAAAACATCCCAAAATCCGCAACAAACTTGAAGAGTTCAGATCCAAAAATAAGGAGATACCTTGCCTCGGAGATCCGAAATCAAATCCGGAGATAGAACGAAGCAAGGGAGTACGGTACAAGGAGCTATTTTTGTCAGATCTGAGGGAACAAAGTCCTTGCTATCGGAAAGGTATAAAATATTTTTTATTTATTTTATCTAAGTTTTAAGCAATGTAATTTATTTGGGAAGTTAGTAGATACAGGTTTTGGCCGGGCGGGGTTGGTGCCTAACACCTTCCAACCCCGTAACGTGATCCCCGAATTCAGTTTTTTTTTGTTCTAGATTAGTTTTTTCTATCCGTTTAGAGTCATTGATCGGTTCCTAGACCGTAATAACTAGGTGGCGACTCCCAAACCTCAAGGGTCAAAAGCCGATCCAAGCACCCCGCGGATCGAGGGCGCTTTCAGTGGCGACTCCACTAGGGACATTGAGGATCAAACTTGAAAAATCCCAAGTGTTGGAGCATTGTTAAAAGCGACCTAGAATGTTTTATTTATTTATTTTTTAATTTTTTTTAGTTTGTTTAGTTATTTATTTTATCCATTTGTTCGATTATTGAGTATGCATTTAGACTTTGAATAGTTGATATTTTGACATATTATTTGTTATGATTCGATCAAACATTATATATTATTTCTATATCCAATTGAGGGTTGTGTTAAGGTGATCCTAAATAATGCAAAATTTCGAAGAAGTATTAATGGATTAATGGTGATTGAGGCGGGGTAATCGCTGTTTTTTTTATTAGGCACGCGTTGGTTATTCTTTAAAAAAAAAAAAAAATCTTTTCATCAATTTCTGTAGGTGTGTTATAATTTTTTATTATTTGTTATTATAGTTTTACTTTGATAAAGGGACTATGTTGTCCATTCACAACAAAAGGATTTGTTAAAATACATAGAATTTCGGTTGATGTTGGCAAGAGCAATAGGTAATAGGATGGGGTGCCCCAAGTAAAGTGTGATTTTTATGTTTTCCGCACCGCATTAACAGTGCTGATGTGAGTGGTGTGGTATAAGAAAAATTAATTTCTTCTATACCCACATCGTCCTCTTAAAGCATTGGTTCACTGTGATTAAAGGAGACCGATTCATTCTCTCCATTCAGCCGGTTTGAATCAACTAAGAACAACTTGAAACTTTGCATAAACCATAGATTTTTTTCGATGGTTAAGCACAAAGCTGCACATCAATGGCCCCTCAAGAGATCTACTCAAATCTCATCGTCTTCAATGGAGACCGACTGGTTCAAGTCTGAAATCGATCGGTTCAACCTCTCAAATCCGATCGATTTAGGTGGATTATGATCCTAGCCCTCATCCTGATTACTTCGCGATCTTTTCTTTCACTCAAACATCGGTTCATGTTGCGATTTTGGTGGCTGCTTTTTTCGGATCAGTCGTGTTTGTGATACTGTTGATCTCGGTTTCAGATGTGAAGATCTCGGTGAAGATACGTTTGAATCTCAGTTTCTCTCTGTGTTTTTGTCTTGATTAAATTTGTCGAAGTTATCAGTTATTGTTTCTTTCTTGCTCTCGGTTCTGGATAACCAAAAACGTTAATGGCCGAACATCGATTTAATAACAGTGGTTATAGGATGTCAATCATATTTAGCTCCAGAAATCCGTTATACCATGGCTGTTCCATTAAGCCAATCTCATTCTATTTTACAAGTTTTTAGTAATCGGAAAGCATCTATCGAGAGTTTTGAGTTAAAATCAGATTTGGCAAATTTAATACAATTTTTGGACAACTTGCCGTCAATTAAGGGGTTTAATTTATTGACTTATACCCCCATCAAGCCCCTCAATCGACAAGAAAGTTTTTTTTAAAAATTAAAAATAAAAATAAAAATAAAAAATCTGAACTTTAATGTTACCAACAGCAACATAGGGGTATATATATATTTTTTTTGTTTTGTTCTTTTGATTGAGATCAACTTGTTTTCAAAAAATAAATATCCTCTTCACCTCGTCGATCATTGCTATATCCTCAAATTTTATATCCCTGGAAACTTTGAATTATTTCAGGGTCACCCAAAATTACCCTTAATTGAAATACATAAGGAAATAATGCTTGCTTCTAACATTGGTATGCTTAATGTACTTATGTGATTGGAACGATGTTCATGTGATTCGAATGGTGTTGATCATTTATAAAATATTCATATGATTTCGAATGGTGTTTGATTTGATAGAATATTCATGCGATTCGTGATTGGTTTAATTGGACCCATGGGCCCATTTGTTTGAAAAAAGCCCTGGGCACACCCCACCCTGTTTTGCACACACTACATGCACGTTTACTATTTTACTCACTTACACGTCCCATATAGCCAACGTGGCACTAGTGCGTGGCCCGGTCTCTTCGGAGATGCGACGTCATTCATGAAAATCACAACTCCAGTCACGTACCTTAGGGTATATCAAACTAGGGGCATCAATACCGTTTGATCAGGTGATTCTAAGAGGTATATTGATGCACCCAGGCTAGAGCAACTTGAGCCTTTGACCTATTGTGAGCCACACAGTCACATGTCCCGATTGCCAACGTAGTACTAGTACGTGGTCGGTCCCCTCATGGGATGGCAAATCATTTATGAAAGCTACAACTCTTGACTCGTACCCATAGGTATGTAAAAGATAATCTAAGTATATCAATTGTACTTCTTAGTCAAAACCGGTGCCTAAGCGAGATCTTGCCCCGCTGTACCCTACTGTATGAGGGGGATAAACTATGTCTATTCTAGACGAGAGGTATTTAAGTGGGTCCTTTCTCAGCATTGTGCGCCACCTCTCAACTGGAGATCAAACTGACTGTTTTTGGCTTCAGAGAAGTGAGTTGAGGTTTTAGATTATCACTTATACGGTATATCAAACCAAGTCACCACGTATCGAGAGATATATAGGTGTATTTGGGCAAGGGTGGCGAGATAAAATGCATTGCACGTAGTGAGCTTAGAGTCTAGAAACCTTCCTTGTAGGTCACGACTCGAACTTGTCGTGGGTGTTCCCGGGTTGTTTATTGAATGGAACTTTATGAATGATGAATATATGTGAATGATGAAATCAGAACGCATGTGAATGAAAAGATCAGAATGCATGTGAATGATGAGATCAGAGTGTATGATTATCCTCAAGGATAAAAAATGTTGTTTTTGAAAATTAAAATGGGTGCACTGACCTAATAAAGAATCCATTCTTTTATAATAATGACCCAGTCCATCTCGATCTAATAATCATGGTGGGCTGGGCCATTTAAATTGAAATAGAAATCAAATTTTCAAAGAAGAAAAATGGTTTACGAAGGGAAAGTATTTTCTAGAAAAGTGTTTTCCAGAAAAAGTGTTATTCTCTAGAAAATAATATTTTCTAAGAAAAATTATTTTCCAGAAAATGTTTTCCATAAGAACAAGATTTTCGAAGAGAAAATGTTTTTAAAATAACAAATTATTTTTCAGAGAAAAAATATTTTCCAAAAGAAAATGTTTTCCGAAAGAAAAGAAAATGAAGGAAAAATGATTTACAAAAGATCTATTTTTGTATGGAAAATTTTTGAAATATGTTTTTTACCAAAAATCTATTTTTTGTATGAACCTTGTAAAATTATCAAAATATGTTTTTCTAAAAAGAAAATGATTGCAAAAAATAATCAGAATTGTAAAAATTGTTATTCAATAAAAACATTATTTTCAAGAGTGCAATAAAATTATTTTCCTTCTGAATAATCATTGAATGGATGAATTGTTTAATGGATTGGTGCACAAAATTCAATAAAATCTCAGGGTTCATTTAAAATGTTATCAAGGGGGTGACACTGAAATTGGTAAAATTCACCTTCAAAGAGGTTTTAAGGGTTATCATTGTATATAAGCTCAATCGTCCATCGTCTAGCTAGAGTTATAAATCCGGTCAGTTAGAGTAAACGTCAATATCAAGTCAACAGTCAGAAATGACCTCAAAATTTCTCAACATCATCCAGTTGTTCTTTGAAGATCATAGTGCTTCAATCCTACCGGTTGTAAGCAATATCTCAGTCCTCAGTCCTAATCAAACTCGTGTGGGTACTTGTCTTGAGTTTTCATGAGTCATTTGGGTTAGCTCGAGTCCTTTTTTCCAGCAAGGTCAAGTCTTCTTTAGATTGAGTTTACTTTTTTCCTATTGAGTCAAGTTAGTTCATCGAGTCTATAAAGGTGTTTGTCGCCCCATCTGAAATTGATCGGATAAAGGAAATTCTTGAATACCTCGATGAGTTTTCATGAGTCATTTGGGTTAGCTCAAGTCCTTTTTTTCAGCAAGATCATGTCTTCCTTAGATTGAGTTTACTTTCTTCCTATGAAGTCAAGTTAGTTCATCGAGTCTATAGAGGTGTCTGTCGCCCTATCTGAAATTGATCGAATAAAGGAAATTTTTGAATACCTCGAGTGCATTAATGAATTAACTAATAATTTGATAGATTTCTGTTCTGAACAAGAAGATAAGAGTCGGGCTCAACCTTTAATCGAGAAAGGAAAGGTCTTTGACCTCGAAATAGGAAATAATTCCTAAAGAAATTCAAATAGAAACCATCTTATCCCTAGAGGAACACGAGGGGATAATGAATTTACTCAAAAATTTCAAAAGACTTGTTCGTGTGATCATATGAGGGTATGCTAGGTACAAGCTTGGGTGTTGTTCAACATGGAATAAATACTCGTCTATATCGATGAAATTAAAGAAGATGTTATAAAATGTAGCAGTGCTATCCTCACTACATCTTGAGTTGCAAATCACATATTATCAGTCGATATGGGGATATCTTTTGAACTGATCTCTGATAATGGGTCGTACTTCAAAGCATAAGTCATTATTCTGTGTACAAAGTTCAAAATCCGGCATCGCAAATCATCACCCTACCGTCCTCAGATTAATGGAGCAGTTGAAGCAGCTTGCAAGAGTTTCAAGATAATCATCAAGAAAATGTGTTAATCACACTGGGATTAGTTAGAAAAATTACCATTCACATTAGGGGCACATCATACTTCAATGCAGTCCTCTATTGGAGCTATTCCCTACTCTCTAGTATATGATATGGAAGCAGTTTTGCTAGTTAAATTGGAAATCCTATATTTCAAGGTCTTGATGGAAAGTCAATTGCTAGAAACAGACTAGACTCGTCATTGGGTATGAAGAGTTAAACTTGATTGAAGAAAAACAACTTTGGGTGCAAACTTATGAAAGAAGAATCGCTCGCACGTTTGACATGAAGGTTAAAGTTTGTTACTTACAAGTCAAGGATTTAACCATCAGACTTCAAAGAAAAATAAGTACTCCTCCTCGACCATAGGAGGAAGTCTAAACTTAATTGGAGAAATTCATCTATCAGCAAGAAAACACTACTTTGGAAACCATCAGATTTCAAAGAAAATCGAGCACCTATCTTTGACCTTAGAGGAAAGTTCAAACCAAATTGGGGAGATCCATTCATCGTCAAGGAAATATTACCATGAAAAACTGTCAGACTTCAAGATCATGATGGAATCGAATTACCAGAACCAACCAACCTTGACCAAATCAAACGGTACTACATTTAAGGAGGCCATCTTTGGCCAAATCAATTCTCCTATTACCAAGTTCAACATATCCTTTCTCAACCCCTTTGCAGCCTTTTCAAAAAGAAAAATTATGCATTTTTCTTTCTCAGCCTAATCACCTAACCTAGGGGAGGGAAGCTTCGAACTACATTTTGGTATGATCCCAAAATTCTGGCGTACGTAGGTAACCTGAGAAGTTACTTCAAGCCCGACCACATCAAAATAAAAAAATATATTTCTCACACAATAAAAAAATAAAGAAAAAATTCAAAAGAAAGGAAAAATATCTTCAAAATGGGGAAGAAAATTTAAGAAAAGAAAAAGAAATAATTTAAAAGGAAGTGCCACACAAGGGGCATTTGGGTTTTGAGCCTCAAAATTCCTTTCTTTTTATACCCAGTCCTAAGCCTACCCATGAAAGTCCTCCTAAGTACCGTGCGAAAAGTCAAGGAAGATAGCAAAGCATGATCAGACAATAACTCTAGAAGTTCAGAGGAGAAGAAAAAGATAAAAAAAAATGATAAGGCCTCCTAAGTTGAAAATCCGAAAAGGGCGGCTTAGGCAAAAATTAAGGCAAGCTCGCAAGGTTGAAAATCTGAAAGGACAACTTTGGCAACAATCAGAGCCAAAAAAAAAAAAAGCTCGCTAGATCGAAAACCTGAAAAGGCAATCTAGGCAAAGGTTAGAGCAAGCTCGATAGATTGAAAACCTGAAAAGGTGATCTAGGCAAAAGTTAGAGCAACAAAGAAAAACAGAAGAAAATCCCAAGCTGTGAGCGGTCCGAGCTGAAACATCAGAAGTCCGAATAACCAAGTTCAATACTTAGCTTAAACCAGGAATAGACTCAGAAGCCACAAATATCTTGTCTACGATCGATCTGAAAATGTTTACTCCCCCAAATGAACTAAGGGAGATAAGGTGAATTCTATGATGAGTCTCGAAAGGAAATAATTTTGTACTCTTGAGCCTGACTCAATACCTTCAATAAAATTAATCAAAATTTGTGGTAATCAATTATTTCAAACTTTCATACAAGGGGCATTTTCTTTCTTTTTTCCCCCTTATACTAGGGGCATTTTTTTATTTTTTGCACGATGTGTTCAATTATTTCCAAGGCCATGTTCATTGTCAAACTATAGGCGTTTTATTTTTGAGCAATGTTAATCCTAAAAGATAATAAGAACCCCAAACTTAAGGTTACCTTCTTGATAATAGTTTTTCGAAAAACTCTTGAGGTTCAAAAGAAGTAAAAACTCCGGTTTTAAATTCATAAAACTTTTTGATAAATCCTTGAGGTTCAAACAAAATCATTTTTGATCTCAAATAGAAGATATGGCATTCTTTCGTTCTCCAGATTCTTTTTCAGATCCAATCATTCTTAGATTCGATCATTTCTTTTCCAGATTCATTATCTTTCAGATTTATTCATTCTCTGATTCATTCCAATCAGTTTTCTCCAGATTCATTCATTCTTTCCCAAAATTCCTTCCTTCCTTCCTCTGCCAGTTTTTCTTAGTTACCGCCAAGGGTTATCTTGGATTTTGCTCAGTTTTCGCCAAGGGTTATCTTGGATTTTACTCAGATGCCGCCAAGGGTTATCTTGGATTTTGCTCAGTTTTCGCCAAGGGTTATCTTGGATTTTGCTCAATTTCCGCCAAGGGTTAACTTAGATTTTGCTCAGTTGCCGCCAATGGTTATCTAAGATTTTGCTCAATTTCCGCCAAGGGTTATCTTGGATTTTACTCAGTTGCCGCCAAGGGTTATCTTGGATTTTGCTCAGATGCCGCCAAGGGTTATCTTGGATTTTGCTCAGTTGCCGCCAAGGGTTATCTTGGATTTTGCTCAGATGCCGCCAAGAGTTATCTTGGATTTTGCTCAGTTTTCGCCAAGGGTTATCTTGAATTTTGCTCAGATGCCGTCAAGGGTTATCTTGGATTTTGCTCAGTTACCGTCGAGGGTTTTCTCGAAATTATGCTCAGTTTTACTCAATTATGCTCAGTTTATACTCAAATTATGCTAAAATTATACTCAGATTTTACTCAGTTTCACACAATGCACACACTTGCACATTTGCACTTTTTAGTCAGGGAGAATTCTTTAAAATTCAAGGATCTGACATTGTCAGTGAGAGTTTGCGCTCGAGGACCTGACAACCTTTTAATTCGGGAAGAGTTTATGCTCAAGGATCCAAACACCTCGACGAATTGCTAAATCAGGATGCAAAATGAACTGTCACTAGCTTTGGCATTCAGATATCGCACTATCTACCTAAATAGATTTGCTATCTAGTTTGCTTCAACCCTCTGCCAAAGAGGGGCATCTGTAGACACCCCATTTTTGCACTCGCCTGATTAATCAACTCGTCAACCCGATCGCTATGATTCCCAATGATGGATGTGTATTCCATTGCTTTATTCTGTTACCAGATGTGTTTCAAAAATCCGGATGAGGTATGTCGAACTGACAAAACCTTAGAAACCACGCTACGTTAGGAAAATATGACTCTAGGAACATAGAAATCATCATCTTCCAAACAAAAAGAAGCTTTACGATAAAAATCACTAAAAAACTATCAAATTACCAAAATACCCTTAACATCAAAACAACCCTAGAGCCTACGTTACGCTTAGGAAAACTCTCTCAAACACATAAAATAACAAATCGGAACCAAATAAATCATTTCATCAATTTTAACAGAATTTGACAAAATTACGAAAATGCCCCTCATAAAGTTCATGACCATTTCACACAAAAATTTCATAAATGACACAAAATAATATTTCAATTGAATTCCTTACGAAAAATCGATTCTAAAACATCCTAGAACATTAAAAACCGACTTAAAACGTGAAAAGTCCTCTCCGAGGGCAAAACGGTAATTTCATAATTTTCATAATTAAAAAATTTGAACTTAATAAATAAACATTAAATAATTAAAGTGAAACATTAATGAAATTAATTTAAAATTTTGAATTAAAAAAATCGATCAATCGAGCTTTCAAGTAAAATTGTTGAGGGTTCGTGAGATATTTCTTTAAGGACCCCTCCATTTGGGGGTCCAAAGAATTAAAGATATAATAAAGAGGGGTTCTCCAAAAATCAAAGTCAACCAAGCAAGACTAAAGTCAAGGTATTAAAGTCAATCAAGTGAGACTAAAGTCAAAATTAAAGTCAATTAAGCAAGACTGAAGTCAAGATATTAAAAGTCAATCAATTAAGACTGAAGTCAAAATATTAAAAGTCAATCAAATAAGACCAAAAGTCAAAATCATAATAGAATTCTAATTAAATAATAACTCTATCTAATAGAGTTCTAACTAAAAAATAATTCTACCTAAAACAATTCTAATTAAAACACAATTCTACCTAAAACAAGTCTAACTAAAACACAACTCTAATTAAATACTAACTCTATCCAAATCAACCCCTAAAAAAATCTATAAATAGAGGTGCTCACACCCTATTTTCGTATCAAATCATAAACCCTAAGAGAAGTAGGTCTAAAAGCCCCCCTAGCCTCCCATAAACCCTAGTTTTGGAGTCCCAACTCTTTACCTAACATCCCTCCTTCAATTTTAGCCTAAGAAACGCCTAAAAGCCTTTCAAAAACATCCCAAAATCTGCAATAAACTTGAAGAATTCAGATCCAAAAATAAGGAGATACCTTGCCTCGGAGATCCGAAATCAAATTCGGAAACAAAACGAAGCAAGGGAGTACAGTACAAGGAGCTATTTTTGTCAGATCTGAGGGAACAAAATCCTTGCTATCGGAAAGGTATAAAATATTTTTTATTTATTTTTATCTAGGTTTTTAGCAATGTAATTTATTTTGGAAGTTAGTAGAGACCGGTTTTGGTCGGGCGGGGTTGGTGCCTAACACCTTCCAACCCCGTAACGTGATCCCCGAATTCAGCTTTTTTTGGTTCTAGATCAGTTTTTTTATCCGTTTAAAGTCATTGATCAGTTCCTAGACCGTAATAACTAGGTGGCGACTCTCAAACCTCAAGGATCAAAAGCGGATCCGCGCACCCCGCGGATCGAAGGCGCTTTCAGCCCCTCGCCTGGATGAGATACTCCTCTACCGTCATAACCCCCGAGATGGGCTTAGGTGGAGCGACAGTAATATGAAGACTCCCGTCGTGCTGGAAGAACAGACGCTCCCCTAGGTAAAATGTGTACCTCTGCTCTCCGATGAAGAAGGGGTAGCGCTGTTGCCTGGTGTTACGTCGATAGGCGTTCTTCACCTCCTGCCTCTCGCTGACAGTGTGGGGGAGGTCTCGAAGCGTAACCGAGAAGATCTGCAAAAAAGATAGTCAGACAACAAATACAAGCAGCATCAGAGTCAAATAAAAAGAAGAGATTTGAATACTCACGTATCGGAGACGACATCTATCAATGTGGGCCCGGGCACTCCTAGGGCTGCTTCGGATGGCCCTAGCATCTCTGGTGGCCCAAAATGCCCCCAATTGATGACCCTCATCTAGATGACGACGGGTGGGTAGATAAAAGGGAAAATATACATTAACAAAAATCTGAAAAAAGAAAGAAGGCATCAGACAATTAATGAAATGTGGGGAAAGAAATTGAGATCCATTTTACCTCAACGAACTGCCAAAAGAAGCGTGTGGAGATCCTAGCTCCACGAGGAGCAGTGATGCCCTCTACTACTCGATCCAACCTAGCAAGAATAGTCCCATATATCAGGCTCCCCTAGTCAAAATCGCCAATGTGGTCGATGTTGTGCATCACCGAGAAGAAGGTGGTAGAGACTGAAGAGTCATCCTCCAAAAAGAAACAGCTACCGATGACGAGAAGGAAGTAGAAGCGGAAAATAATGTCAAAGTCTCTATCTCCAAATTGGGCTGATCGCTCTCTATAGGTATGAGGGGCCCCATCCTCTACCTCAATCAACAGCAGGCCCATCAAGACCTCTGTACTGATACGCCCCATCTTTCCCACCATAGAGGCAGGGACTCTGGTAAGGCCCAACAACTCGCCAACCTCCTGGACCGTCAGCATAGCCAGAGGTAAGGGCTCTCCATCGCGATACCCGTGATAGCAACAAAATCAGAAGGCCTGATGCCTATCTCCACCTCGGGCATGTGAAAAGAATGAGTAGCTGGGAACCATCTCTCCACCATGGCCAGGAAAAGAGGTCGATCTACTCTGAGCACCGGTATCTGCAAGAAGGCGCCAAAGCCCACAGTGGCGAACTGCGTCCGAATGTCATAAGAGAATAATGCAGCAGTCGACAAAAATGCACTCCACCTACCCTTGAAGCTAGCAGAGGGATAGAGGGTAGGGAAGTCCAATCGCACGAGCATCGACACGTGCCTCCCGAAGCCACGAAGAAGGGAGGTACCTGGGACCCTCTCGCTCTCCTCTGCAGGGATCTCCACCCTGGGAGCCTCACGACCCACTCAGCCAGCGCCTACGGCCTTATCTGCCTGGCCTCGGCCACCACGTCGACCTCTACTACCACTGCTACCGAGTAGGTCCTCAGCTGGGCCACTCTGAGAAGTACTGGCCTCCTCTGCTTGACTGCCCGAAGAAGAACCGACCGTTGAAGACGAGTCAGGTCTCCGTAATGGCTGCCTCGACCAACCATACTCTTCGCCACCCCAGATCCCAAAGCAAAGCGAGCCCGGGTCATGGGCCTCGCCTCCTCCTCCTCGTCAGACGACTGATGCACCACACGGGTCCTCCGCTCTCTACCCATCTGCAAGGTAATAAGTTACTGAGTCCATGAAGGAAAGTGTCCTATTTGCCGATCTCGAGGTAACCCAAGTTACCCAGTCAACCCAATTCAATTCAGTGAACCTAACCTAACCCACTCAACCTAGTCAACCAAACCAACCAGTAGAATCTGAGTCAAACCTACCCAACTCAGTCAAACCAGTCAAATCTGAGTCAAACCTACCCGACTCAGTCAAACCAATCGAATTTAAGTCAAACCTATCCAATCGGAGTCAAACCCAGTTGACTCGGTCAACCCTAGTCAAAGTCTAGTTAACTCAGTCAGTCAAAGTCCAGTCAACTTAGTCAACCACAGCCAACTCAGTCAGCCCAGTTTAACCCATCCAGCCTTATCGACCCATTAAACCCAGCCAACCCAAAACCCGGTTAACTCAATCAAACCTATCTAACCTATCCAATCTGAGTCAAACCTAGCCAATCTAAACCCAATCAATCCAGTCCACCGACTAAGCCAAGTCAACTTGGTCAAGCACAGTCAAATCTGAGTCAACTCAATCAAACCCAGTCAAACCTACCAAACCTCGTAAAATCTGAGTCAAACCCACCCAACTCAGTTAACCCATCAACTCAATCAACCCAGTCCAAATACCTTAGTCAATCTAAGTCAAACCAGTCAACCTAGTCCAAATACCGATTAATCCTAAGTCAACTCCGTCAACTCAATCAAACCAAGCCAAATCTAAGTCAAACCCATCCACTCAGTCCAACTCAGTCAACCCTAGATACCCCAGTCAAATCTTGTCAATTTAACCAAGACCCAGTCAACCCATTCAACCAAAGTCAACCCAGTTAATCCCACCAAAACCTAGTCAACCTAGTTTTATCCATCCCACCTAGTCAAAATCCAGTCAAAACCTAGTCAAATCCAATCAACCGATTCTGACCCAGTCAATCCATTTTGACCAAGTCAAGCCTAGCCGAACCTAGTTCAAACCCAAAACAATACCCATTCGCACCCATGAACCGTCACAATCCTATCAAGAGATCATTGAGAAAGAAGTAAAAGCATGGGTTCTCAAAGCAAAATGAAATATCCAAATTTTAAAGCAAGATGAGAAACGTGAAAAGAAAACAAGCATGATCAAATAAAAAAGAGAAGGAGAAAGAAATCGATTCATTCAAAAAAATTCCTAAGAAGTCCAAACCCAGTCCCTAAAAACCCAGTTCAGTGCCAATCCCAAGCAGTCCTTAATTACAATTTCTGAATTACCTTTTTACTTCCTCCCCAAACAACCTCCCATCCACGCCTAACCTAGTCCCTAAAGCCATCCCTAACACCCACTCTAAACAGTCCATAATCAGTTCAAATCCCTGTCCAAACAATGCCTTAACAACCTAAATCTAAGCCTACCTCTTAACGGTCCCTAGACATGCCCAACAATCCCCATGTAATCCCTAAGTAATCCAATTTCAATCTGTACAACTTTTTAAGCCGACAACCCAGTTCATCACTCATCACCAACCCATCCAACCTACCATCAAGACCTCTTTCAAACTCTTTGAAATCCCATCATCTGAATCCAAACTAGAAAATCTATTTACCCAAGCCAACCCAACCATTCGACTCTTAAAAAACACTGGTCATCCACCCACCATCATCAAAACCCCGAACTAACCTCAAAACAGCCTAACCCCACTTCATCTCAACCAGCTTTCCAAAATCCCACCAGTTATTCGATCGATACGTTACAATACAGTCAAAGGCCAAACGTCCAAGGAAACTCTCGTGTAGAATGAACCCCACCCCTTCAAAATTTCAAAAATATATCATCTACTAACAGTCCATGCATTTATAACCGATCAAATAATAACAGAAAAGCAAGCAAGGCAAAATGGCAACACTTAACAATATTATTGCAAAAACATGCTAAAAGGAATAAAGATGGCGAACAAAAATGTCTATGTCCAAAGCAAAATGGACGTCCTCATATAAAATAAACAAGAGAGAAAAGATCAAACATGAAATGGGAAACTCACGGCAAAGTCGAACTCCTAGTAGTTTTAAGTCGCTTCCACGAACACCCGATTATTCGCCAAAAACACTTCCAATCTTCCAAAACAATCCACCAAACGACCAAACCAATAAAGAGCAAGAAGAAGATGAAGAGAAGGGAGAGAAATCGCCAGAGAGAAGGAAGAGAAACCGAAATAAATTGAAAAATAAGGGGGCGCGAGCGTTAAATTGTTTGAAGTTCGTACTGGTCCGTGTTACTAGTACGGATGAGGGAAAATAAGTTGGATCCGCGCCCCTGAAACGGATGCAAGAAATTACAGAGCCATCCGTACCTCAAATACGGATGAAAGAAACAGAAATGCTATCCGTGTTTTAAGCACGGGTAAAATCGAACCAAATGCCATTCGTGCCTAAAGCACGGATCAGTCAATAAATAAAATCAAAATCAAATAAAAATCAAAAAATCAAAAAATTAAAATTAAAAAAAAAATAAATAAATAACAAAAAAATCTAAAAAAAATATCAAAAAGTCAGGAAAAAAATCAGAAAAATTTCAAAAATCCTTTCAAGTTGCACTCAATCTCAATTTGTTAAAACACGACCGAGAAATACCCAAATTTCAAAATTCAGTAAATCTTCATCAAATCCAAAGTCTCACACGAGCTCCGCGCCATCGAGACCAAGGAATCAATAAGGTAACTTGTCAAACCCCGTGCTTGAGTAACCATTTTCTACAAAAGTCATCAATCGGTAATTCAAAGTCGTGTTTGACAAAAGTTCACCTGGCCTGTACAAATAGGGGTTTAGTCTATTCTTTGCAGTTCTTTGCACACAATTCCTGAAAAAAAGGGTAGTTGTAGATACCCTAATTTAAACGGACCCTCACTAGAAAGGGCCCAAAAATAGTATTTTTCCAATAATTTGGCCAACGGGCCTCAATGGCCCGAATCATCGAAATATGACATTTTCGCCAGAATCAAAGCCTCTAACACCTCTCAATAGGTTAATAGGTTCACCGAAAAGATTCGGCATGCTCCCATCTACTCTGCTCCATTCAAATTACCGATTTTCCAACAAAATAGGCCAACAGGCCTCTAAGGCCCAAAACATTAAATAATAGCAAATTTGAGTAAATCAAGGCCCTAAGACCTCCCAATGGTCTAAGGGACCTACAAGAAGGGTTGTGACCCATCCGACACATGTTCAACCTTACCGCACATCCTTTATATCCAAGGAAAACCGAACGCTCGATGAAATTATCCAACGGGCCTAAAAAGTTCGATTCGCCAACACGTGGCATTTTAATCGATCTAATAATTTCTAAAAATCATAAAAAGATAAAAAAAGGAAAAATGTAAGACTTGGGATACCTACCCTTCATCCACCTTCCACCGCTCCACCTCCGAATTCGCAAACACCCTAAGTCCATTCAAAACCCATGAACCATCAAAACTACAAAAATCAATTTCCCATCTTACCCCTAACCAAAAATTGATCTCATATCACCTAAGCACTAAAGTGAACCCACCCTAAAAAATCCAACCCACAAACAAACCTTATCCAAACCCAAAATAACCCACAACCCTCCTAAACCCAAGCCCAATACACTAAAAGCCCCACTAACTATCCAACTCATTGCCTAACCCACAACCTTAACCCATTACCCATTACCCACATCAACTAATCACATTCTCAACATCAAAAGATGACACATGTCATCACCACCCTTCACCTCCCCCATCTAATCACCTACCCCCATCACTATTCTCTAAACAATCCATCTAACCCCCATTCATCAACCACCCACATCACAACCCATATCCTACATACCCTAACCTATCCCTATTCTCTAACATCATCAACCACCCACATAACAACCCATATCTCTATCCATCATCTTCCCTTAAAACACTCTAACAAAATCACCTCAACCCATACTTCCCTCATCATCAACCAACTAACCCTTACCCTTTTCTCTAATCAAACAACCACCATCAACCAATCAACCAATCTCATCACCTCACTCTCTCATCATATATGCCACATGGCATCATCCCCTTAATCCTTTCAAAAACCAATCAACCAACCTCTTATACAACCCATTCTCCTAAATCTAAACACCTAACACTCCTTCTCCAAACAACCCTCTTACACCCCCACTCCCCCCATCAACCATCACTCATCTCATCCTACCAAACACTGATGAGACTATCGTTGTTCTTCTCACCGGAGTTAATAATAATCTTAGTTGTACCTTACTTGTGGGGCAAGTAGGGGATCGAACCCAAGAGAAAGGAGGAATAGAGCTAAGCTAAGAAGATAAAATTCAAATTAACTAAGGAATTAAAACTGTTTTTTCTTGTATTTTTGAACTTATAAGAGATGTAAAATTGCTAGAAAATAAACTAAAGTAAATGAAATTAAAAGCAAGTAAACTTATGAATTAAAACACCATTGGAGGTGGATCTACCTAAAACATGTTAATGAGCAATTTCTAGTCTCTAGCCTTTTTATAACTCAATCATAAGGGCTTGGTGTTAGCTCCTTAGATCGGAAAGTTTTGCAATTAAAATGAAATAAAGAAATAAAAATAAGTAGAATTTCTTGAGAACTTCTTACTACAAATTATCTAATTTAAGCATACTTTATCTTGATCTAATCTAAGCATAAAGTATCTATATTAAGAATAAAATGTGCAAGAAACTTAAAGAGAATTCATAAGCATTTTAAATAAAAGAAAGGCATAAAATTAGAAATAATACAAGAACTTGCTCTAGGCTTTTCCACTCTCCAATGGAGGGGAACTTAGCCTAATGTCATTGCAAGAGAGGGAAGACAAGAGATGAAAGAACTTTTCTTCATTTCATGGAGAAAATTACAACTTCTTCTTCTTCTACTTCTTACAAGACTAGTTAACCAAAAGAAAATAACTAGAAAATGAAAATACAAAAAATAAGAGAATAGGCGAAGAGCCTTAGATTAAAGGAGTCTTGGATAAGAGAACCAAGATGGGACCCTTTCTCTAGAAATGAAGGCTCTATTTATAGAGAAAAATGTGTGTAGAAGAGTCTAAAAGTAGCC